>NW_020654289.1:9623773-9643688 GCF_003589595.1 Hyposmocoma kahamanoa
TGTGTCTATTGGTGAGGATCTGTAATTGGCTCTCCGTATTAAAGGTTTTTTTCTGTAAGATAGCCGTTGGTCTTCCAATAAAAAAAATAAATAAATAAGTATCTGCTAAGAACGGATTTGTTGAAATTTAGTGTAAAAGGGTAAACATGTTTGTATTGAACATCCTTTTCCTTAAACTTCCCATAGTACTTATGGACATGTAAAGGACCCGAAACGTTGGTTTGTTTGAAAATACAAATATACGCGATTTAAATCCGGAAATAGTTTCATATCTTATGTGTAGCAATCGCGAAAACCTAAGAACTCGACAGTATAAATATTATATAATGCAAATGTTAAAAGGCTGACGTGACATTTTTTCCAAGTTACCAGAGGTAAAATGGGATATTAAAGTTTGTATGGCAATTTTTTAACTCGTGACACGATTTATTTAACGTGTATCAATTTTTTAAATACAAATATCTGCGCTAACGAACTCGCTGGTAATAGCTACTATTTGCATATTTAATTTATGTGTTTATTAGTACATAAAGCATGTATAAATTACGACGAAGTTGCAGGTCACAGATAGTTATCAATACGAAGAAAAATTCCTTCGATTTTAATTTTTATGTTTACGTTTCAGATTTACATATCAGGCAATTATAAATAGTTTGTTTTCGCTTGTTCCATCAGACAACTTTAGCAACTACAGACATAGCATCTATTGAGTGCTATATCAGTATTCATGTGCGGCTTTACTATTTTTTATTGAACCATCACAACTCTAACAAAGTAAATATACTCAGGCATTCCAAACTTATTCTTATACGGTAAAATTGTCGAACCACTGACTATAAAAACAAAGTTTGGAACTCTTAACTTATTCCTACAAAAGGGAAGTTGAACCTAGTTCTGGTTTCCAAGATTTCGTCCGGAACTTTATTTAAATTTCACCATAGGTCGAAGTCAAGATATAAAATTTTAAGCACTTAAGTCGTACGTCTACCAAAACATACGGGTTAACACGAAGTAGCTGTACTTATATATGCATATCCAGATATAAAGCAAATGAATGAGATAATTATTTGTATCCTTAAGCGTGAAACATACAGAGAGCGGGTGCGGGTCAGGTCGGGACCGCGGCGGGTCTAATTCCGCGTATTTATATAATAAGTCACACACACTTTGATAGCCCCGCACTGCGTGGTAGTCCGGCGTGGTAACCGTTCGGCCACGGAGGCAGCACAGAGTGAGTATATGGACGATAACACACCAAACGCGGGCGCGTGCACCAGACTCGCGCCCGCGCTCGGTGTGTTTTCCTCCTCGTAAATACACGGAATTAGACCCGCCGCGGTCCTGACCAGACACGCGCCCGATTCGCACCCACTCACTATGTGTTTCAAGCTTAAATGCTACCGAGTTACTACCTAATTTTATATATCTACTTATTGTAATGAAAACAATGTAGTAGACAAAAATACCAATATTTTTTGTTGAGTTTATTTTGTCGATCATAATCTTTGCTCTACAATTTCGTTCATCAAAAGCCACTGTGTAAATAATAAATCTCCGTGAACTCCAAATCAGGGCGAGGGACTACTAAATTACGTCTTCGAAATTTATATCCAGAAAATTTATCTATAAGTTCATGCTCCGCGATGTTTAATTAAGACAAGAAATTTCCGAAGTGTTAAGACTACTAATGTTCTGATCGTACTAGCTACAAATTTAATATTGCTAGTGAAAAAATCTTGCAGCCAGCACCTCTGTACTTGAAAATGTAAGATGACAGCGACTTTAACGTCTAAATCTATAAGTTGGTGATATTTAAACTCCCACTACCGGTATTTCTAGCACATAAAACTCTAAATGGGTTTTCTTCAGAACAAAATTTGCATATAATAATAGTTTTAGTTCCGCCTATTACCTAGTTCTTAGAAAATAGTTTGACGGCAAGTTAACTAGGTATCGAACGATTTGAGTCACGCGAAATGTTTACAGGTTGTTTCTGAAATTAGTGAAGTTTTTGTTCTGGTACTACATCGTTTCGTTATTAACAACTGAGGGCTGGCCTGTTTTTCTTTGTATTACTAGTTTTTGTGAAGGAGTTCGTTCAAAGAACCTTAATGCCACCTTACCTATTTTTGCCACCAAATAGTAATGTGCCCAAGGGGCACACTTTATACGCCTTAAAACTGTTATATCTATAAATAATCTTAGGGTCGTATTCTAGAACTCTACTCAATGCTCAAGTCACGACTTGAGTATGATTTAAAGCATTGAAAGTCATACTCAAGTCCTTGCCATTAGGGTCGTATTTCCAGTGCTTGAAATCATACTCAAGTCTGCTCAAGTCCTGACTTGAGCATTGAGTAGAGTTCTGGAATACGACCCCGAATATGGTATTGATTTAGATAATGGTTCTCTATAAATGGTTTTAGAAAAAAGAAATTGTTCTTATAGACTTATTTCACTCAAGTCAAAATTTTAACACCTTCTTAATACCAAACAGCTTAATTAAGTGTAATTTCTCTTAAGATTTACTCTTATAGTCCTTATTTTAAGTTCATCTGTAGAACTACTGATTATTTTTAGTAAAATTGTTCTACACACATCCAGCAACGTCTATTAATACTCTAAAAAATAGTGTTCTTAAGTTTATTCTAGATATATTTAATTTATAGACATTCTGTAGTGTTTGTACTTATTGACAAACACGTTATAGCGCGTCTTCAGTAGATTTTATTTAAAAAAATACTACAATTAGGGTTTTTACTCTATTGGACGTTGTAAGAGTTCATGCAAAATGGATAAAATAAAGAATATTAAAAGATTTGGTGGAGGTGGTGAACCTTGGATATTAAGTCACAACATTCGATACAATCAGCGTTGCCAATGCCAATTGTTTAAAATCCCCAAATTTGGGGAAAGTTCATATTTAAAAAAAAAAATACAATAAAATATCTGTATTCTCAGACAACTAAATGGTCCATAGATTGTTAGTAAACAAAACCCTAAATAACTATGTTAGTATAGTAATAATAATGAACAGCATATACTGTCGGCTTGGTCACCGAGACGCACGTGTAACGTGCAGCTCGTTGAACCTGCCTAGCACAGCACTTTCGAGCCTTCCCGCGACCACTTGCAGGATACTGTTGGCGCTTCCCCGTACTATGCGTATTAATGAGGCAACTTTTTTGCGCATCTGCGCAAAAAGGTCGTCTGTGTGCGCAGCAACAAACATACCTGACGCACTGCAGTGACGAGGAAGCCCGACCATCAACCGGGACAGATTGTTATACAATATGCGCAGGGCGCTGAATGTTCAAGTGAACAGCCAGCAAATCTCCGAGCCAGCATATTCCCTCTCACAGACAGCGCCCTGCGTTCCCTTTCTATATCGCAGTCATCTTTCAGGTCTTCGTTCACAATGTGCCTAAGGTACCTAAACCGCGCAACTCTTTGCAATAGAGAATCATTGAGGTAAACAGGAGGGACTGAGGCAGGAGATCTGTTTCTGCTTTTAAATACCACGAGCTCACTCTTTTTGGAGTTGTACTTCAGACCATGTTTTTCAGCATAAGCCTCACAAATACCCACTAATTTACGCAAACTGCCAACTGTGGGCCCCAGCAGCACCATGTCATCGGCGTAACTTATATTATTAAAGCATACATGCTCTATGTGGCATCCGACATAGGTACTGCTAAGCTCTCTGATTAGCTGGTCTACATGAATATTAAAAAGTCTAGGAGAGGTTAAACCCCCCTGGCTCACCCCGCACTCGAGTCTATATTGATCAGATAATACATTGGCCCATTTTACATTATTCGTCTGATTTTGGTACCAATACGACAAAATACTAACCAGTTCGGCAGGGATACCCGCCCTCTCGAGCTTTTCCCACAGTACATCGTACAACATAAGATCAAAAGCTTTAGAGAGGTCCAGGAAACAAGCGTACACGGGAGGCTTTCGATCTAGGTAGTATTTGACAGTGTGCTTTATAGTCAGTATTGCATTCTCAGTGGACAACCCCGCCCGGAAGGCAAACTGGGCATCGTGTAGCCTGGTGTGTTCACCAAGACGACGGTCAAGCACACTATCAAACACCTTGGATATCACAGTAGCAAGAGATGTGGGTCTGTAATTTCCCTTGTCCGTTATATCTCCTGTCCCATTCTTCACAATCAGTGCAACTACGGTTTGCATTAAATTTTGTGGTATGTACGAATGCCCTAGGCATAGGTTGAATAGCAAAGTTAATACTCGCGGAAGGTGGGCGCACACCTTCTGCATGCTGCAGATGCTCGATGCTGAGCCCGTCGTGGCAAGGCGACTTTCCTCTTTTCAAAGTCTAAGTCAAAGTCAAAATCAAAGATTATTTATTCCATAGGTAAAATAAATTTACACTTGAAAACGTCACATTTAAGCTACTGCTCGTTCACTACGCTGACCTCCCTGAGAAGAACGAGCAAGAAACTCTAGGGATTGCTCTTTTCAAATAAACTTAAATGCTATGAAATACACTTTGAATCAAATTCGTGTGGATTCTGGAGCCATGTCGTCTTTCCATACATCTTTATCTAACACGTAGTCTTCAATTTTGTTGTTCCCCATAAAAGAGTTATTTACATTGGTTAAACGAAATCGTGGTACCATGAGTTTGGACTTAGCTCTAAGGTTAATATTAGGGGTTAAAGTATGAAATTGCCGTTTTATTGCAATAGGTTCTTTGAATTTTCATAGAATCTTCATGGTTTGAGGTTTTCGAATGAAACTTTTTTCAAATGGTTTCTGTGATTTTTTTTTTTAAATTTGAAACATTTGAATATCGACTTTCAATTGTTTTTGTTATTCAATTTAGACAAGAAAGATGGATACTGCGAAAATTCGAGTGATTTTTGAATACGAGTTCCAACGCGGAACTAACGCGGCAGAAACAGCCCGCAATATCAATGCTGCGTTTGGAGAGGGGTCTACTAATGAACGCACCGTGCGATTTTGGTTTAAACGCTTTCGTGATGGAAATTTCGACTTAAAGAACGAGTCACGAGGTAGACCGCCCACACAGGTGAATAACGATGAATTAAGAGAGATAGTGGAAGCCGATCCTAGTCAAACTACCCAGGAATTAGCGGCATGGTTTAACGTTACCTTACCCACAATATTGACTCACTTGCGTCAAATCAATAAAATAAAAAAATACGAAAAATGGGTGCCTCATGATTTGACTGATCTGCAGAAAGAAACGCCTGTTGAAACTTGTGTTGCCTTGTTGAACCGGTACAGAAATGAAGGAATATTGGATCGAATTGTAACTTGTGATGAAAAGTGGATTCTTTATGATAACCGGAAAAGAAAAATGCAATGGCTGACCCCAGGTCAAATGCCACAACAGTGTCCTAAAGCAAAACTTACCAATAAAAAGGTAATGGTAACTGTTTGGTGGTCTCAGCATGGTGTTATTCACTATAGTTTTCTCCGATCTGGTCAAGCAATAACGGCAGATGTCTATTGTGCCGAACTCCGAACCATGTTGACAAAACTAGCAGTAAAACAGCCCCGACTCATGAATCGATCTTCACCATTATTGCTCCACGACAACGCGAGACCTCACACAGCACGAGAAACCATTTTGACCCTTCAGGGACTGCAGTTAGAAACCATTCGTCATCCTCCGTATTCACCAGACTTTGCTCCAACGGACTACCATTTTTTTCGTGATTTGGACAATTATCTACGTGACAAGAAGTTTTCTTCCGAGGAGGCAGTACAAAATGCTTTCACAGAGTTTGTGCAGTCTAGATCGTCGGAGTTCTATCGCAAAGGCATTAATAACCTTCCCATTAGATGGCAGCAATGTATAGATAATAATGGCAACTATTTTGATTAAATAAATTTGTTAAAAATTTAAAAAATAAACAATTTAGATTTTCAGTACAAATCGGCAATTTCATACTTCAACCCCTATTAATACGAGGGATGTGCGATGTTGAAAAACACGTCGATATAGTCCATCACAGTGTTTCTAACAGTAACGATCAAACTAGCGATGGATCAGCAATTGATAGATTAAACAAAATGATAAAATGTTAGAATCCCCACAATCCTCACATAGCGCCAATCTCCACAAAATCCTCAATCTAGTTGAAACTCCCCACAATTTGGGGAATTCCCCACAAATTGACAACACTGGATTACGACTATTGTAGTCGTAATTGTAGTCGCATTGTGTATGTGTATTATGCCGTCTGTCAATAGAATACAGCGAAATCATTGTGTGAAATGTGGTTGACGTAAACATATTTCTTCACACTTACACTTCACTGAAAGCAAATAGTTATTAATTTGCATTATTATTATTATTCATAATATGTATTTAAAGTATATTCCACAAAAAATATTGAATAACATTGAGTATTTAATTCGTAAAAAGAATTGTACTTGACTTCCCCCCCACCACTGAGATACTGTAAGCGAATTACCTAACTTCGTGGGTGTATTTTGACGCTTTAAAATTGACGTTTTCAGCGCATTGACGCTTCAAGCGACGTTTTGAGCGCATTGACGCTTCAAGCGACGCTTTCAACGCATTTTGTTTGGAAGGAAAAAAAGGAAGGAATTTTTGCGGCTGTATGTCTTCGATAACTTCACGAATTCCATCTTTGAGGTCTTTAATCAATTGTGGGCCATAGGCATAGACCTCATCTTTCACGTAGCCCCAAAAAATGTCCAAAGGTGGTAAATCACAAGAAGGCGCTACATGAAAATAAAACTACGCTACATAAAATATTTATTGCAATAAAGTAGAACGTATTTTTACTGGTGGTAGGGTTCTGAGCATAGTCCCCGTTGTTAAGTAATTACTATTATATGTTGATATTTATACATTATATGGCTGCGTCCACCACTCAAATGTAAAGAGAATAAAACAGTGCGTTAAGAGCAAGCGGTCGTTTCATGTACATACCACTAACGGTGAGGATGGGAAACCATGCATTGCACCACTGATGTACGTCTAGGAAGAAGACGCAACCGCAACAGAACAGGCGCGCCTTGGCTCCGACGATGAAGGTGACCATGATACGAATTATAAACAATAGACTAAGTAGAGACTTTGCACAGTGCAGCAATTGCACACTGGTACAAAGTAATGCTCAAAACTGAAATTTCAAAATGTGGGTATTTAATATATATACATATATATGTGTGTGTGTGTCAGCGTAGTCGTAATAACTACTACTAACTACTGTCAGTTGTCAAGTGCATCAGCTCGAAGTTTGCTCTTTACGCTAAATAATCTGATCTGATATACGACTAATAAATTTGTACTTTTGCGTTACCTTGTACGGACGGGTCACAGCGTGAATCGTCCAACCGACAAGACTGTTATGTAAGCGTCCCTTTATTAATTATAAGAAATATTTCTAGATGTCCCTTTTTATAGTATTAATAGCTTATTGTAGTAGTACTGTTACTGGAGGGAGAAATTATTATTATTTATACATTTTCCGCAGTCGAAGGGAGACGCAGACGAAATTTTAAGTTTCAAAACGTCAATGTGGCTTACTACCTCAAAAATGTCTTTAGGTGGTGTTTACCAATTTCCACCAGATGCACCGTCTACTCTTTGATCGTTGTAATATAGGTATTTTACAGAATGTAGCACTGTGTGAGTGGGACTCATATCTTTTGTTATTTCCATTACATTGAAACATGCTAAATTGCAACACCATGTAGGTTACACATGTTTGTGGATCGCATTAAAGTATTTATGGTGAATCCAAATGGTTGCGTAACGTTGTTACATACAATATGAATAACGCACGCAAAGGTTTCAATACTCTATGAACTATTGATATTTTGGACAATAAGACATAATACAACGCATGCTTCCTATAGCCTTTCATAAAATATGATGTTCAGTGTTACTCCAAAAGCGTCTTACATAGGTAAGCGTCTTACTCAAGGGAATTTGCATTTGCGAAAATATTATTTTAGTAGCAGTAGAGCATCTTGTGAAAGAGTTTGTCCATCGAAATACCTCAATTATTTCTGCTGCCAAGCAGTAATGTCAGCATTACTGTGTTCCGGTTTCGAAGGTTAAGGGTGCTGGTGAAATTACAGACACTTGGGACTTGTCAACTTATGTCTGACGGTGGCGGGCGCAGTGGCAGTGCCCCTCAGATGTTTGCGATTTAAAGCTCTGAGTGGCACAGCAACTGTTGTGAACAAGCGTGTAGGTTACCATCAGGCGTACAACTTGTGCCATCACTTGATATTATAAAAAAAAAGTAATTACTGGTGAAATTACAAGCGCAAAGGACTTGTCAACTTATGTCTCACAGGTGACAGGTGCAATGGCAGTGCCTCTCAGACTGTGCGATTTAACACGTTCAGACTGGCGTGTGTGAGGCGTAGTGAACCACCAGCGGTCACACAACACTTGAGTTTTGGTATACAAAAGAAACCCACACCGTCTTGAGAGAATGTGCTAAATTCAATGTTCCCGCCGTGTGCAACAATCAAGTTTTCATACTATGAAAACTTGATTGCTAAGGAGCTAAGGAGCTTAGGAGTTTGATAATTGAGCTAAGGAGTTTGATATTGTGTAAGACAGTAAACAAAATCAAGGTTAATAAAAGTATTTATTTCAAAAAAGAATTAGAAATGTACTTAATAGAAATACGAGAATAAACATATAAAATTATTTCTGATAAATTGTATTAAAAGAGTCAGAACTGGCAAAATAAAAATAGTTTACTTAAGATAATAGGTTCATTAGGAAGATATAAAGTATAATTTCGCCATGTCCACCGGTGGCGCACCCCGCCCTGACACATTTTTTGGTTGATGGGGCGATGATGTATCAACGGTGTCCACGTGAGAATCTTTCCCACCGGACAGCAATAAATGTCTGAACATGTTAAAGCTCTGATTAGCACTGCAACTATAATAAAAATAATTATAATAATAATTTATTGAGCAAAGCCTAATTACAAAATATCTCGCTTCGTCACTTGATATTATAAAAAAAATATATTTTTCTGTCTGCTGAAAGCAAATGATGTAAGAATAGGTATCCCACGGGCATGTACATCATACATGATGTATTATAGAACAACCATTCTTGTACTTCCAAGTAAGGACGTGTTATGGAGACTTTACTGTACTTACAGTTACTATATAGTGTAGAAGGCACTTTAGTATCTCTATCACGTGGAAACTTCTAGATACTTTTCAAACTCGAAGTGTCCGTTGATTGTCAACTTAAAATGTAATATCAGCACCGTGAAAGCATTCTCGTGTATTGAGAGTTAGTGCCGTGACATTGTAGTGACGTAATACTGCATTATCGCCAGGTGACTGTCACCATCAGATGTTGGGCTGTGAAGTTACTAGGAAGGCTATGAAAGGTATTGTATTAAAGTTGGATTGAGATAGTAGTACAAAATACTATGCGTATAGTTACTGGAATTTTGCCTTCGGAACGAAAAAGGACGCAGGCTGTATGATGTCGATGTTAGGAGTCGATTTTCACGATAGACAAAAAACACAAATTTACCTCGACTTTACAAGAAAAGCGCTGTATTCAATAGGTACTTTGAGGATTTTTTAAAATCAACTAAACTAAATAGAACTTAATATAATATACGATATACATTTGTCAAATGGCTTTAATTTCGTTTGTAAAAAAAATCTGAAACAAAGCCAGTAGTCCTGACGCTCGATCCGTGCAATAAAACCGATTCAGTATGGGAAAAAATTAAATTCTGCGTAATAAGCCACCCTACTTTTAGTTACTCACTATTTTTGTGTGCAAGATGCATCTTTACATACAATGAGCCATTACGGGGGGAATCATATCGTCCTGCATTGGCAAAGCATTAAAATCCTCTGTATTTGCCTGTGCAAGCATGCCTAAAGCGCTGCAGAATCGAGTCAGCCCCAGCAATACCCTAAAAACATTATAAAAGGATGTCTAAACAGGTTACTATCAAAGTTTCTAATAATTTGTATGTTTTGTGTTAGTCTTGGAAATTTTGAAATGTAATTGCAATGCATTCAATCAATCATTTCTGCTGAGTAATGTATATGTTTATCTACCGATTTTTATGTGTGCGTAACTAACACAAGTTATGACAAAATATCAACGTCTATGTAATCTTTAACTGAGTCAAAGATTTTTCTGAAATGCTTAACTCTTAAAGTTATTAACTTGCTGTACGCGTTGCAATGTATCATGTCATCTGCAAAACAACCGCCATTTTGGCTGTAGACTTATTTGTTGAAACAAACGAATGTCACGTTGTGCCGAAGTGGAACGCATACGGGACAAACGTACAAACAAATATTCATTTTTTTATTACATAATTTGTTTTTTTTTCTCTCGCAAGTAATATACATTCCAGGTTCCGCAAAATTTTCAGCAAAAGTAAAC
Source organism: Hyposmocoma kahamanoa (assembly GCF_003589595.1). Taxonomy (NCBI): domain Eukaryota; kingdom Metazoa; phylum Arthropoda; class Insecta; order Lepidoptera; family Cosmopterigidae; genus Hyposmocoma; species Hyposmocoma kahamanoa. The sequence continues at coordinate 9,634,206 of NW_020654289.1, forward strand.
TTTATTTTACTATCCCAGGAGTCAAGTCAAGAGATTTGACTCATTCAACTTTTTCATTTGAATAAGTTTCCAAATACACACCATTACATCTTACAGCTCTTTATTAGAATATAATAACAATAAATTACAAAATTGTAAATTAATATTTAACGTGGTAAAACACCTGTAATCCAAAGCTTTGTAATAATACACTGTCGTCGAGCCATAAAATTAATTTGGTACGTAAAATATCACCTCATTAAAGTAAATTAGCTATTAAGAGTGAAATTAAAGTAGCCAATTAAAATTTTAATTTATTGCAAAGCGGTTTTACTAGCAGTTTTTTGATTGTTCACGTTTCGCAGTTTTAATTGTTTGAGAACACAGAGATTTTTAGAGCATTGAGGTCCTAAAAAAGATTACAGAGATTTTTTTTAATTATCTAAGGAATGTTTGGCTTATACTGCTCTTGCAAAAGGGGATAATGGCGCGAAATAATTCACAGGATTACAATACTTTTTTAGCGGCTTGGAAAAAATCTACGTTATACACATGTAAACTTTACATCTTCCCGTGTTTATTGAATAATTGATTTATTGAATGAATTATGTAAGTAGTACACGTAATTAACATACGCTTTTTGAAGCAAGTATATAAGTACTGTAAACGAAAGACAATATAAATTCAAGTGTCGTCTCATTTCGGGGAAATGGCTTTGTTGGGTTAAACGAATTTTGTATAGTAAAGTATAAAGGTTTATGAGAAAATTTTGCTTAAATAATACGTTAAATTCTCGAAAATTCCTTTGTTTGCATTGGTTGCAGAGACTGGGACGATCTATCAAAGTTATAGGTGCCTTCTCCGTCATTAATAACTTTTGCTGTAGGGTGACCAACGTGTGGCAAGGATTGTGAGAATTTTCAAATGTTTCGCATTTAAGGACAGAGAGAGCCAGCGCAGCCAGAAGCATTTATATGTCCAAGATGCGATACTTTCTTATTGTGGCAAATGTTAACTGTGTTAACCAGTTTTCAAGCGAGCCGTCTGTCTGTTTAAATACTACGAGACAAAAATCGAAATAGGTAAGTGTGTCTTTTTAGTAAAAATATTTTTGTTTTTGTCCGTTTTAATGCTAGATTTGTGTTTATCACCAAAACATATATTTATTACATGTCACTTATCACAGTATATGTTCGAAATGTGTAACTTTTCATGGTGTACGAAGATCATAATAATATCTCAATTAACTGTATGAAAAAAGTCTTAATAATACGTCCCATTGAATAAAGTAAACATTATCATCTTATATTACTTGGCTGAGTGAAGAAATAGAGTTCCACAGGCGCTACGGCAAAAAAATCGTTAGAAACCGAAACAAAGATCCGCAACAAGCATATAGAAAAAATCATATGGTCCGCTGGTTCGTTCCGTGGCTTAGTTAGCATAGCGTCTGGCACGGTTTACCAGAAGAGGATGACGCGAATCCAGCCAGATCGAAGGATTTTCTTCTAAGTGTATTAATAATTATAACAAACTAGTAGAGTAATTTCATAAAAAAATAATTGAATTTATAGATGTGGTGAAACATCCTGACATTCAATAACTTTATTTAAAAAAAATTACAAATGAATAAATAACACACACTCTCATAGCCCCTCACTAGGGAAGCCCTGTGTCGTGGTTGCCATGAACACACACATAGACAACCACAAATTATACCCAAAGTCACGAGAGAAATAAATGCAGTCCATATAATTTTTTCTCCCGGCCAGGGAATCGTAGCTAGGACTTCTGCGTGGCAGACCAGCATGGTAACATTTCGGGTTAAAAAATACATCGTTTGAATTTAGCACAATGATTGTTAAAATATGTAAAGCTGTTTAGCAACGGCAAGTTTCGTGTAATTCAAATTCGTATAAGGCTTTATCTGTTCTTCCTAGAAGTCACAACATTTGACTCAAAATAAAATATGTTCTCCTTGCTCGACCTATATATTAAATATAATAATACAAATTTATTACACTATGGTACCTTTAGTCAGGGTAATGGAAGGAAAACTTTCTACGCACGTTTTTCATTAAATCCTCGTAGAAGAGGGAAATGTATAAAATCAATGGTAAAGGGAATTAAGCGGCGAAGTATTGACGAACGATGCTCATTTGTTATTTTCAAGGTTGCCGACCTATTGTAGTCGGTTCTCAAAAGACATGAGAGGCGTTCTATTTAAAAATACATAATATATAGACAATTTAATTAAGTTTACAGGTTTTCACTTCTTCTTCTTCAGCTTTTAGTCACTCATTTGCACTTGTGCTGTGTTCGAACTTTGTGGTATGGGTGACGAGAAGATCCGACGTAAGGTTCAACTCTTCAGATCTATTTTCAAGTCTGACGAAAGTCCCTTTCAAAATCAAATTTGTCTTGTATATTAGTGTATTAATATTTTAAATCAAAATTGATACGCATTGTGTTGTTTCCCAGTATAAATGTTTAATAACCATAAAACTTAAATTTCCCGAAACATACTTTATAAACGACCTGTTGCCCGCGGCTCTTTTAAATACATATAATGTTTTGGTTTATTTGTGACACCCATATTTTATTCGAAATTAGTTCTGTCTTTTTGTTGCTTACCAATAATAATGATGTGGTTTTAGTTTGGAGTGTTTTCTTTGATGTAGGGTAAATAAATAATATATACCTATAAATAATATATGATAGGTTGACGGTATTTAGGAGAGGGTGATAATTTTAATTTCGTTATTATTCAAGAACAATATTGGCACTTTGTTAGTTATCTATCTGTAATAATTATCAATTGAATTCCAATATGGTTCTATGTGGTTGGTTCGAAAGAGACGTAGTGTCAACAGTAAAGAATAAAAAAAATAAGGTAGGTAGGTTTAGTATCAGTGCAGTGAAAGAGATTGTCCAGGGAAGGACTGCCACCTTACCTAATTCTGCTGTCAAGCAGTAATGTGAGCATTACTGCGTTCCAGTTTTGAATGGTAAGGAACAGTAAGGGTGCTAATGAAATTAAATTTACATGAGAGTTGTCAATTTATGACCCAGAGTGACGGGCGCAGCGCCCCTCAGATCTATGTGATTTAAAGCTCTGAGTGGCACTGCAAACGTTATGGCCAGTCTTGTCGCTTGCAGCGTCGTTCAGAGTTTTAAGTCAAAAAGTAATTTTATCAGTACCCTTACACTTCAAAACCGAAATGCAATAATGCTCATGCTTCATTGCTTGGCGGCAAAAAAGGTAAAGTGGCAGTAGTTCTCTGGACGAACCTTTCACAAGGAGCTGTACTGCTTCTAAAGTGCAGATCCTGATACTTCAAATGTTGTGAGCGTTTCCTTTGTAATGACTATGCTTTGCTTACATTGGGCAATACAACTGCCAGCCCGTGCGTTTCCCTTTTGGCAGAGAACAAATAAGTAATGAGAACGGACACTCTTCGCCCCTCCCTAGCTTTAGATGCCGCACCACGCCCGGCGCACTGACGGTCACATTGACTAAACGAGTACAAGACTGTCAGCGAGCCGTTTTCGCGCTAAGACAGCTTTGATGTTTGAATATAGCTTTCATTTATTCATTACGAAATGTGTACGTTAATATATAACATCATTTTACGTTACTATTTATAATGGTCGTGAATTGTGCTGTGTACGGCTGTTTATAATCATCTAAACGGGATAAAGAGAGGAGTTTCTGTCGTTTTTTGAAAGATGGAACGAAGTAAATAAAAAATGTCTGAGACTCATTCAGTTATTGTTTTCTTTAGTGCAGAGTAATATATAATACAGATTTATTATACCAATATAATAAGACGCCATAACTTAGTAAGCTAGACAAGGGTTCTAGAATTTTCAATTTGTATTGCCGATAATTACGTAGTAAATATACCTAATTAGTAACTAGGTAATGATAAAGTTGGACACGCAATTTCAAATACTTTGGTTACCTTAGTTAAAAGGTACCTGTCCAAAATAATATATTTTTTAAATGAATCTTCAATATTATTCTAGTTAGTGAATTAATAAAAATATAATATTATATCGATATAAATACGTAATGAGCACGTATAATTATTATGATTCTATAATAAAATTATAGGTAACAGAATCGCCTTAGAATTTTCGCTATGTTGCCGCTCTGACCACGTAACGTAATCGTACGAGCAAGTGATGGGTAACCCTGCCACTTCACGCACACATTCGCGCGTGTGCAGATAGCGCCTTGCTCTATGTAGTAGTAGTAAGTAAATAATTTTCGACCGTTGTATGGAGTGTCCGGGGTGTGCTTTTGGTTGCCACATGGGGACCCATTAAATTCTCGAACCATACATTTCATATTACAGATTTCGGTTGTTAATCAAAATTTGATATTTACGAGGCTTAAAACTACTTGGAACGATCTACACAGAAGTTTTTATTATAAAGGTTTGGATGACATAAGTTCATGGTCAGGACCTATTTACTTAACTGACTCAGTGGCTGAACGGTTACCATGCTGGACTGTTACGCAGAGGTCCCGTATTTGTATGGTCTACGTTTATTTCTCTCGTGACTTTGGGTGTAATTGGTGGTTGTTTATGTGTGCGTCCATGGCACCCGCGATACAGACTTTCCCTAGTGCGGGACTATGAGATGCGGGATTTGTTTCGATATTTGAAATAAATACTGAATAAATGTCTACAAATGCGTATTTACGAAAAGGAAACCTTAAAGTTACTCATTCTTCTCGGAGAATTCTACGGATTCCTTATGAATGAGTTAGTGTTTAATCAATGTAACGATTTCAAGTGTTTGTGTGTTGTTAGCTTACGGAATGATGATATATTTCAATTTGAAACCTGTAATATTGACGCATCATATAAAAGATTCGCGTGTTTCGTTTTTTTATTAAAAATTAATAACCAAATGTTTGATTTACTTTGCTTTATATAAAATAGTCGTCAGAGTTCATATTAAAGTGGCTCCTGAAATAGGTTACCTGTACAGCAACGTTGTTGAAATTTGACTCATTATTACGGAGGTGAATTTACATGCAACACGACTCTGACCACTGTTTAACGCTCTGCGTTACTGTTCTACAGGTCTGGGTGTTCTGCGTATTTGGGATTCATTAGTTTGATACCAGGTAATTGGTGTGGTTGGCTGACATATTATTATTATTACTATATTACGTATATATTAAATAATATTACAATGATTAATTAAGTGGTAACCTAATTGTAATTGGCCTATCCAGAAAGAGCTAAAAGTATACTCGCGTGTTAAGGTTAAAATTATTATATGGCTTAGTTTTCCCAAAGAAAATATAATACACAAATGAAAAATATATCGCTATTGTACAAGAAAAAGCGACTAAGGTGCATTATGGAAAGAAATAATTGCCCATGGTCCACCCAGATGAACCAGTCACGTGGTCCATCGGCAAGAAGCGGAAAAAACTATTAATTCACAAAAATTGCTTTGAAATAAATGCACTTGAAATTTTAACAAGGGATATTTCTTACAAATCCTTTTTTTTTTCAATCAAATTATTCACGTTCGTTTCTCACAGATGATTCCATATTATATGTTACCCATAGACGATACTTACAGGCATCCTGGACATAAGCCTCCCCTTGGCACGCCAACTGTCCCGGTCTTGTGCTGCTCGTATCCAGCCACTGCCGGCTGCCTTTCTCAGGTCGTCCGTCCATATTCCTTGACGTGGTCGCCGTTCCAGTACAAGTCTGCTCCATCAGCTCCATATATCTTACCGAAACTATGTAAATATTTGCATTTTACATTATGCAATTATGTCTGTCGCGTTTATTATACTTTATAATTTTTTGTAAAAATTCCAGATAATTGGTTTTCGAAAATTACATAAATCCTTCATAAAAAACAACATAATTTAATTTATTAAATTCGTTGATAGTTCGAGTTTTTTTTTAATATTAGTTTCACGGCATCGGAATAAGGCCCTCAAGCCAAATTGTCAATTTTTTTTCTAAACTGTCAATCTTTTATATAAAACTTTTTTCTCTCAATATATTTAGAGTTTACTCTTGACAGTGACAGCTTCACCAACCCGTGGTAACGTATAATGGAAAATTGACACTGGCGACAGTCGCCATATTTTTTATATTATTCTTATAAAACTGACACTGGTCCAAGCCTAGTGGCCGCCATTAAGAAAATAATAATAATTTATATTAATATATTAATTTAATAACACACCAGTACTAGTGTAGATATAGTATGAAAAATGGAATTGTTTTTTTTAATATTAAAAACATCCACATGGTTTCCAACTATCGATTAGGTCCACATCACTCGTTGAGTAGCGTCAGCTTAAGGTTAGTAAGGTTAACAATTCACGGAGCGGTTTCCATCCGCGCCCGCCGGTGCTGCTAGACAGCGGTTTTATTTCAATACTCACAACCCTGCAAGTTTGTGCGGGCACGTAGCTGCCGCGGTTGCGGGCACGAAACCGTTGCGATTGGGGAACGGACCGCGAAGTTAGTGAGAGTTAATTGCAAGTCGCGCGGTTAATAGAGAACTCACCCTGCGTGCGCCTGCACCACATTTCGGCTGAACCGACCGCCAAAGTGTGCGGGCGACGACGGCCGCCAAGCGCGCAGGTCATCGCGTCCTGCGCGGTTCTACTAGTACCCTGCCGCGGCAACCGCGAACAACCGTCACCACTACAGGCGTAAAACGCGCCGTGAAATGTGCTACTAATTTTGCATACTTAACTGTTACATTCTACAGATGCCGCGGTCTCTTGGCAGACGCGGGTAAAAATCGCTCCGTGAATTCTTAGTGTAACGAAAAATGAGTTTCAGCGCCATCTAACGTGTAATAGTTAGCTATTATATACTAGTAGTATTTTTACTAAAATGCCACCTATTGGTGAATGGCTGAACCAGGATGAAAAAAATACTGCAATATTGTAATATAACTCTTATTCAAGTTGTAGTGTATCCGAATGTGTGGTGCATTGGTCTGCACCGCTCACACATACTCTCTCTCTCTCGCGCCCGGCTTGACTATCGTGTAGTGTGCAATTATATAGAAATAAATCGCATTAATTAATTGCGCCGTCTTTTAATCATTAAGACACAACAATTTGGCGACGAGGATGGGATTTTTAGGACTGATTTTTTAGGTCCATTTTATAACAAAATGTACTTAGTGGTCATTGACAGTTACTCAAAGTGGCCGGAGGTGTTTGAAATGTCAAATATTGGCGCAGTACAAACCATAGAAAAATTTAAAAGCATATTTTCGCGTTTCGGTTTCCCGGCACACTTGGTGACTGACAATGGACCTACTTTTACCAGTTTCGAATTTGAAAATTATTGTAAAGCTATAAATGTAAAACATACCTTTTCACCACCATATCACCCCGCTACAAATGGAGCGGCGGAACGATTTGTAGACACATTTAAAACTCATGTAACAAAAATAAAAGAAAGTGGAAATTCACTTTCTTCTGCAATTAACTTATTTCTCTTCGATTATAGAAATATGCCTCATAACGCCACTGGGATGACCCCAGCTAAATTACTACTGGGTAGAGAACTCAGGAATAGATTTTCCTTATTTAGACCTCCAGCTATAGAAATACTAGAAAAACAATCAAAAAATTCTTCAGGAAATAGGAGTGTTGAATTTAATGTTGGTGAAAAGGTAATGGTTAAGGACTATCGAAAAGGTCACAAGCCATGGATTCAAGGAATTATAATAGAGGAATCAATTCCAAATACAACCTATGTTATAGATGTAAATGGGTATCAATGGAAAAGACATACTAACCAAATGTTGAAATGTAATGCTTGTCTGGACGAATAGAGACATAATTAAGTATTAGTTACTTAATATTTAAAGATTTGTTAGTTAAGACTAATTCAACTATAAGGTTCCGATTTTAACTCGTAGGACTTCTGTAAAGATGTATGCTGTGCATGATGCCAAGAGTTAAGAGACAGGGCCTTCCCTTTTGGAAATCGTAGATTATTGTTTTTCATAGGTTAAGGGGAAGAGAGTCTATAGTTAGTATTAAGTTTTGTTCATTCTGTAATGTTAAGGGTCTATCTATAGTTAGTATTAAGTTTTGTTTATTCTGTAATGTTAAGGGGGGAAGAGTTGTAGTGTATCCGAATGTGTGGTGCATTGGTCTGCACCGCTCACACATACTCTCTCTCTCTCGCGCCCGGCTTGACTATCGTGTAGTGTGCAATTATATAGAAATAAATCGCATTAATTAATTGCGCCGTCTTTTAATCATTAAGACACAACACAAGTGACTGTAAGTTTTTGTTAAATTTTAAAATTGTTTAAACCCTACCCAATCAAAATCTTTAAGTTATGGTAGTAGATAATAGAGCGTAAAGTTTGAATTGTATACAAGCTAAAAAGTGGCGTCATCGGCACCCGATCTTACATAGCGTAATTACATATCTCCCCTTTTTTTCTATATCTATGCTATTGATCAATACGCTAAATAATAATAATAATTATCATTTATTATATCTTCCAACGAGTACAAAATATAAGTACATGATTGAACATAGAGCTCAGATATGGGAGACAGGAGCTCAAACTAAATAAGTCTCCCAGGCAAAATGAGCATTGAAATGCAAACTGTAATATACGTGTAATGGCAAATCGTAAAACGATCAATTTGTGACCACTAGGCGCATGACTTGGCCGTCCTGTCACTTGGTATCTAAAAAAAATCCAAACTAAATTTTTAACAAGCTAAAACAGACGTGAAATCTAAGGCGCACGATTAAACAAAGCATCCATTTTTCTTATACCCTATAAACACAAGGAATACGAAACTTATAGCGAAGTATTTCCGATCAGAACTTCCCAATAGTTGTTTAGTAAAAGCATTCTCATGTAACTAAATTAGTCACGTACTGTCGGATTCGCAATTTTTGCGTTATCACATCAAACTAGCTCCGTTATGAAGAGTAAGCTCTCTTTCAACTTATTTCCAGATTTTAACGTAGATATTTTGGTTCGAAATATAAATTACGCTTCACATCCTTTGTGTAAGGTGTCTTTAAAACGCAAAGATCTGGGAGGCTCTCACTGCGGGCGCCCGTCACCCTGAGATATAAGTTGACAAGTCCCATATGCCTGTAACTTCACCAACACCTACCTTTCAAAACTGGAACGCAGTAATATTCATATTATTACTTCGTGTTATTACTAACTCTTTCACAAGGAGTTCTACTGCTATTCAAAGCAGTTATGAGAATATACACTCTTCACCACTGATATACAGCTCTCTTTTTGAGACGACATGAATACTTTATTACTGTAACACGGAATATCGTTCGATACAGAAGAGTAATTCCTAAAATCCTAAGAATCAATAAAGTTCTATGCTCTGGCTATGTCTCCCCTTAAAAAAAACAACAAGCACAAGCACACACATGCGCGCGCGCACACACACACACACACACACACACACACACACACACACACACACAC
>NW_020654289.1:9643698-9659275 GCF_003589595.1 Hyposmocoma kahamanoa
CACACACACACACACACACACACACACACACACACACACACACACACTCACACACACTCACGCGCGCGCACACATACGGCTTACTACAAAAATGAGATGTTATCCTCAACGTCTACGGAACACCTGAGAATATTTACACATAGGTACTATTTTAAAATCTGATGTATAGGTACCACGAGACGTAATTTATAATTCCGTCCCAGAACTGAAATGAAAACAATGTTAAAACTTTTCCTCCTTGATAAGTTAAATTGAAACTCGCGAAATGTTCCCGAATTTCTATAAATTGGGAAACATTGAGCAACGATTTTTTTTCTATAATAATTAATACCTACGTAACCATTTTACAGACTGTACGGAGTTGTTTTACTGTTTGAATTCCAATCACCTGGACCCATGATTTATTTCCAGCAGAGGGGGCCATTTGTAACAGCAAAACGAACGATGCTTGTTTTGTATTCATCAGGCGTTTTTGATTCGATGAAAGCTATTGAATTGATGTTTTTAATTAACTTTAAAACGGGCTGTAAATCTCGAGCTACAGTTCGGAATATTGATATTCTCGAAATCGATACGTTGTGCCAATATTATAAAGCTAACAAAGTACATATCGGTTTTCGCCATGCTGTTGAGTTTAAAAAAGGAACTTATTTATTTCGTGTTAAAAGTTAATATTAGGACCAATTTCAGGTGTTAGTCTTTATCCTCTATCATCAAATAAATCATCCTTACCTCACGTAAACACACTTATCGCTGACAAACAATAATATCAGAATATCAGGGTTCCGCCAGCTGTCGCGGGACGGTTTCATGCATTATGCAAGCAGCTGATTGTGCCAGACTTCTTTGCGAAAACATCCTGTGTTGTGCATTATATTATTCGAGCGACATATTCCGAATTTTGCTATCTTTTGTCTGTCTTGGAATATAACCTTGACGGATTTTTATGCAGTAAGTAAAACAGAAGAAACGCTAGTTCTACACAGTAAAAACAGATTACTTAGAAAAAGACAAAATTCTTTTTATGAAGACAAATTTATTAAATCCAACAAAACGATCCTCTCCCTATAGACGCTAGCGAATATAATACTTTATAATGGTAAAAAAACGTCTCAAAATTGTATTTTAGTTACAAGACAGAAATATTTAATCCAAGAGCAAATTAATTTACTTCAAGTCACAAAGCCACTCTAGATTCAACAAAATATTTATTTGTTAGTAGAAATGTCCGATTTTGATTTGAAAAAAAAAAAGAATGATAAAATGAGAGGTACTTAATTATTTGACTGAAGATTTATGTTTTCGAATATCAAAAAGGGTAAATTTACAGGGTTATGGACACAACAGTATGTCTTACTAGTGTGAAAGCACACAGTTCAGTGCCAAACCTTTAAGTAACAGAAATAGGACGGAATCATCTCAACTTAAATGTTTGAGGACCATTCAGTGTCGTATAAATGCTACAGCGGCACAAAGCACTAACAATTCCAAATATATGACATGACTTTATACTATTGAAGTTAACAAAACGATAGCGCGTTTCAGAGTACAACTAATGCCATCTAGCAGTGGCGTGATGGAACTAATTGCTTGTTAACGTTATGCTTGTTACAAGTGTAGTTTGATTTCATGCTATAACCGAATTTCTTAAATTATGACTATAAATAACACCCTATCAAACTAGAGGTACTACGTATTGTTTCTTTGGATAAATGACTGTTTATGATTTATATGATTACAAGCACAAGTAAAAGTAATCGTTACCGCGTGCGCCTTCGGCGACATGTCACGACAACATTGACTATGAAAACGCAACGAAATGTTGCTTTAAGAATGTACTCTAGAATTTAGAATATTAATCTGAATGGAATACTACTAATTTTTTTGTTTAAGAACATATTTTCTTAAAATACACCCAAGAAATTTTGAATTAATTTAAGATTTTTTAAATTTGATGTAAGAGGTAAAAATTTATTTATATAAGTACCAGGGCGTTCAATGTATTCTCGGTATCGGGGTGATTAACTAATGATAAGAGTAAATTAATTACCTCATTAGTTAAAGACACTCTTTAAGGGTATAAATATAAAATTTCATGTAATTGTCATCATTAGTATTCAAGTTATCAATACGAGAAGACAACTACAATGACAGACGCCACAATGTTGATGAAAATCGAGCACCGCGCAGTGATTAAATTCCTTACAAAACAAGGAAAGACTCAAAAAGTTATTCATGAAGAAATGGTGGCTGTTTATTAAGATTCTGCTCCTTCATTGTCTACTATTCAGAAGTGGTCTAGTGAATTTAAACGGGGTAGAGAGAGTATTGAAGACGACTCCCGTGCTGGAGGGCCGGTAAGTGCCACTTCTGAAGAAAACGTCAAAATTGTCGAGAAACTTGTATTGGAAGATGCCCGTATCAGAGTGAAAACATTAGCAGAAAAGACTAAGCTATCCGTGGGTACCATTGAACATCTCATCAATGAACATCTGAATCTTTCAAAAGTCAGTGCAAGATGGGTGCCGCGAATGCTCACGCCGCTTCAGAAACAAGTTGGAGTTGAGTGCAGTAAGGGGTTTTTGGAGGTCTGTAGCGAAAATCCGAGTGGAATTTTTGAACGCATTGTTACCGGTGATAAAACGTGGATTCATCACTATGATCCTGAGAGTAAGCAAGAGTCCATGCAGTGGCATAAAAAAGGAACAGACCCACGAAGAAGTTTAAAGTCTGCCCATCCGCCGGAAAACTCATGGCCACAGTATTTTGGGATTTTAAGGGAATTTTACTGATCGAATACACAAAAATGGGTCAAAGTATTACTACCGCAGCTTACGCAAACAGCCTACGCAATTTGAAGGACGCTATAAAGGAAAAAAGACCTGGAAAATTTACCGCTGATGTCTTGCTTCTTCACGACAACGCGCCGGTTCACACAGGGCGCGTTGCCAAGGCTGCTGTGAGGGATTGTGGATTTGAAGAAATCACTCATCCACCCTACAGCCCTGACCTGGCCCCCAGTGATTACTTTTTGTTCCCAAACCTAAAGAAAGATCTTCGGGGTAAGCATTTTTCCGACGATGAAGAGTTGAAGGAGGCAATTAATGAACATTTCTCAGGCAAAAAGGAAAAATATTTTTTCGAGGGCATCGAAAAGTTATTTGCCCGATCAAATAACTGTATTGAGGCTATGGGAGACTATATTGAAAAATAAATTTTATTTAGAATTTTTTGCCTATTATTTCATACCTATACCGAGAATACATTGAACGCCCCTCGTAATGTCCAATTAATTGATTAGAAATGAAATAAAATCTTGAAGTGAACGTATTTGTCTCAAAGTTAGAATAAAGTTAAGAGTAAAATTGTATTAGAAAAAGATAAGCAATATTTTTGTAATGACAATATTTTATTACTTTTAATAAATATTTTTTCAGAATTAGCAAATATTTTGAGAAATTGCTCTTTCTTATTAGTAGAAATCTTAATTAAGTGTAATCTCTCTTAAGATTTACTCTTACAGTCCTTATTTTAAGCTCATCTGTAGAACAACTGATTATTTTTAGTAAAATTGTTTTATACACATCCAGTAAAGCCTATTAATACTCTAAAAACTAGTGTTCTTAAGTTTATTCTAGATTTCTTTAATTTATAGACATTCTGTAGTGTTTGTACTTATTGACAAACACGTTATAACGCGTCTTCAGTAGATTTTATTGAAAAAAATACTACACTTAGGGTTTTTACTCTATTGGACGTTGTAAGAGTTCATGCAAATTGGATAAAGTAACGAATATTAAAAGATCTGGTGGAGGTGGTAAACCTTGGATATCAAGTCACATCATTCGATACAATCAGCGTTGCCAATGACAATTGTTCAAAATCCCCAAAAATCACTATATAAGAATAATAAAACGTACACACTCAACATAGCCCCGCACTAGGGAAACCCTGTGTCGCGGGTGCCATGGCACACACGTAGACAACCACAAATTACATACAAACTCACGAGAGAAATAAATGTAGGCCATACAAATATTTCTCCCGACCCGGGAATTGAACATGGGACCTCTGCATGGCAGTCCGGCATGGTAACCGTCTGGCCATGGAGGCAGTTATATTAATTATAATATTAATTAGATTCAACGTTAATCTGTAATCAGTCTGAACAAAAAAATCATTTTTCGATACATTGTTATACAATAATACGAGGGATGTGCGATGTTGAATAACACGTCAATATAACCATCAAAGTGTTTCTAACAGTAACGATCAAACTAGCGATGCATCAGCAATTGATAGATTAAGCAAAACGATAAAATGTTAGAATTCCCACATTTTCCTCAAATAGCGCCAATCCCCACAAAATCCCCTATCTAGTTGAAACTCCCCACAATTTGGGGAATTCCCTACAAATTGGCAACGCTGGATACAATAGTCGTAATTCGCGCTCGGGCCGGTCATGGCCCGCATTTGTTTGTTGACAAATAAATAAACATTGTGAAGTAATTCCGTGTTGTGAAATGATAAAAACAATTGAAATGAGCGCGTAAACTACTGTACTTCAATGTTGTGTATGTGTATTGTGCCGTCTATCTATAGAATACAGTGAAATCATAGTGTGAAATGTGGTTGGCGTGAAAAAATAACCTCAATTTTGTAATGAAAATTTTATTTCTTCCATCATAAGTTAGGTATGTCATTAAAATATTCCTTATATTTAAATGATACGAAATTTATCCACGTTTCTAGTCATATTATAGCACATTCCATATAATTATACAGAATAACGTTTTTTTTGCGACAAATTGGATTTTTTCCAATTGTTTTTTTGACTTAGTGTTTTGAAAAGTTTTTTATTCCATAAACTCACTTTTTCGTATAACCTTATAAAGGTTTTGTAATACTGTCAAAAGAAAAAATCGCCTAGAAACATCGCGTTTTGTGGACAATCATAAAAATCTCATAGGAGGAATATTCTTCGACAAGTTCAACTACACTAAAGCAAAGGAAAATAATCTTTTCGTATTCTAAAGTTTTTCTATAGATAAAGCTATAGACAAAATGCTCCCAACTGTGTTTTGAAAAAAGCTTTTCAAAAAAAATCTTATCGCCATTTTTATTTTTAAAGAATGACTATGAAGTAGCTGAGAAAAAATTCTTTTCTTTTTAAAAAGTAAATCTAGTAAGTAAATAGTAAGTAAGTAAATTCTTTATTTCCTCCACAAATTTGTAACAACTTAAGTAAACATAAGAGATATTAAAGTAAAAAACATGACAGGAAAATTTGTAGAGACTGGAGCCTAAACTAGGATACTCTGTATTTTAGGTCACCAGGCCACCTCCAGAAATTCTGATCAATATTTATAAATCTATATTAACAAGTTACATGTATACTGAATTGGAAAAAAGAGTGATAACAAAAAAAAATTTATATATATATATATATATATATATATTTTATTCTTATATTTATATATATATATATATATAAATATAAGAATAAAAATTAAATTGTAAGTGTGTGAGAGTGTGTGTGATGATTGAGTGCATGTGGTGTGTGTGGAAGTGCGTGTGATGTGTGCGAAAGTGCATGTGATGTGTGTAATTGTTCGTGATGTGTGTGAAAGTGCAAGTGATATGCGAAGTGCTTGTAAATGTGGATACATATTAGAGTGAATGTGCGACCTGCGTAGGTTTAGATGATTAATTTTACGAGCCCATAAACGGTGCACGTGTTTGGTGAGATGAGAAAAAATATAAGAGTTCGAACACTGACTGTTAAACTTTACTTTTATTCTAACATTATTATTTTGTTTGACTCTGCAACTTAGATATTTATAGCATCAAAAATTACTAGTGAAATAAAAAATGACAAAACGCACCGATTACAATTAGGCACCAGATAGCCCTACGTTCAAAAATAACTTGGGATCGGATTTAGCAACAAAAACTGCCATCCACTATTCTGGAAACCTATTCATATATTATATTATGTCAACTAAGAAATTACATCGAATAGATTTTCTATATAGTATCTTCATAATTCAGGTTTAAGAGCCAATTAGTTACTAATTTTTTACAATTGTATCTATTTAATGCATATATTTTATTTACTGCGTTGCATTTGTTATATAGGTACGAACCTAGAAAAACAAAAAATCTTTTGGCAAGTGATGTTTTAAATATCTTATTTGTACAGATAAAGTCATGTCTTCTCTTATTTTGTGAGAAGTTGGGATCATACGTCAAAAGAGAGTGTTTTTTAAGTATAGTACTTGACAGAACTTTACATTCTTCATAGAGTTTAGACGTTGAGAATAAGTAGGGCCGGAATGTTGAGACCTTTAAAATTGTTCGTTGCGCGACTTCTAGCTTTTTTATAGTTGTTTTATGAGCGCCTCCACAAATGGTAATACAATAAGTTAGAATGGACTGACACAATGCGTAATAAGCAATTTTTAGAATTTTTTGATCAGCAATATGTCGAAGGTTTCTAAATATAAGTTGAAATTAGCTTGAAGAAGCCTAGAACTTCTTGGAAATTGTTTGTTTTGTGAGTTATTTTGTATATTTAAGCTTTCTATAAATATTTAAAACCGAAAATCGATAACTGTATTTTTATTAAGTTTATATTTTAATACATAAATATTTAAAATTTAGCGAGCGCATTACTATTATGGCAGGTTTTACATCACTTTTCACAATGTATTTAAAGTCGCACGTCAATTTGCGCTTTCTAACCGATTAAACATTGCGCGAAAAAGTCAGAAATATTAAATCTAATTCCGCCAAGTTGCAATTTTGATAGTTTATATTTTGTAAGCCATTAAACTTGAAATCTATTAGTATTAAGAGAATTGCGTCCTATGTTTGTAACGCTTTAATATTTTGGTTTTAAAATAGCATTACTAAGAAAACTATTATAGACACCAGCGTGGCGGACTATGGCTTAAACCCTCGCCCGAGAAGAGACCCGTGCCAAGCAGTGCGATATATAAATGGGTTGATGATAATGTATAAATACATCGAAGTTGAAGGAGGCGTTTCGAAGTAAACATGGATTCTTCCTTGAACTTCCAAAGAAACCGATACATTGGTATGCAGTAGGTAGCCAATACGTGCCAATATCAATTAACGCTTTCCATACGAACCGCTCAATCGTTGCACATACAGCTAATCAATTGCCGAACAAGCAAAAGCTTTTAGCTAATGCAACTCTAGACATTATTCTTGGAAGTTGCACTTGCTTATTTTCTTAAGTACTCTAAGTCGAGGATATATTTACTTGATTGGGAAAATACTTTGTTGATTAAGAATAAGTGGGTTAGTTAATAGTCTTCACTTAAATAAATTGCGTTGAGTCAACTTCAAAATGATTATTCAAAGCGTTATATATATATATATAAGAAACAAACACACTCTCAGTGTATTAAGGCCACTGTAGCGCTCACAATAGCCATAATTCAAATACAACTGGAACATTTTGAACAAGAGATTAAAGATATAGAAGCGAAAGGATGCGTAAGTAAAAATAGCTCTATTTTAAAACTTAATCCCATACTAGATAATAAATGTATTTTACGTGTGAATGGGAGACTAGATGACTCTTACTTATCAGAATCAATGAAACATCCTATTATACTACCAAAAATGAGTCGCCTGACACAGTTATTAATTGACAACGCTCGTAAAAGAACTTTACATGGCGGGACGCGACTGGCACTCGCGACATTACGCCAGCAATATTGGATACTGGGAGGCAATAACAGTTAAAACTGAGCTCCGGAAATGCGTGAGATGCTGTCGCCACACAGCTACAACACAACAACAACTGATGGCTAACTTGCCTAAAGTACGCGTAACCCCGTCCAAACCTTTCCATCACACAGGAGTGGACTTTACTGGTAATGTAGAGATTAAACTGAACAAGCGCAGAAGAGTGAAAACCAGCAAGGGCTACATTGCAGTCTTTGTTTGTATGGCTGCAAAAGTTATCAATTAGAGCTTGTGTCTGATCTATCAAATCATACATTCATTTTTGTATTGAAACGACGGGCAGCACGTAAAGGAGTGCCCAAACATGTTTATCGTGATAATGGCACCAATTTTTTAGGTGCTAACAGAAAATTATATAAACAATTTGAAGCAGCTCACACATTAACCAGCCAACAATTGAACATTGAGATGCGTAACTGAACATACAATTCCATTTCAACGCTACAAGCTGGCCATCTGCGGGAGGACTATGGGAGTCTGCAGTGCGGTTAATGAAACATCATCTCAAGAGAGTCATTGGTGTTCAAAAATTAACATTTGAAGAGTTCCGGACGCTTTTAATACAAATAGAGGCTTGCCTCAACTCCCGACCACTCTATCCTTTAACAGAAGATGTAGACGATTTGGACTATCTAACTTCTGGACATTTTTTGATCGGACAGCCATTCAACGCCATTCCACATGAAAACTTAGATGACAGTTCCATCAGCCCTAGAAGCAGATGGCAATTGATTGAAAAGATGCAACAAGATTTTTGGTAAAAGTGGTCCGTAGAGTACTTACATCATCTACAACCACGAACAAAGTGGAACAAGCACACAGATAACTTGAAGGTTGGAGAGGTGGTGCTAATTAAGGAGGACAATCTTCCACCAATGAAATGGGCACTTAGGAGAGTAACAGAGACATATACTGGAAAAGATGAAATAGTAAGAGTAGCAACATTTAAAACGAAAGATGGTTATTTGAAACGACCAATAACAAAACTAATAAAACTACCAACAGACGAACTACCGCAACCTGAAAGGAAAACTGAAACATTTACTAGACGATCCAACACACGTAGAACACAAAAAATTGCTGAGCAACGTGGTGTGTCTCTTTATAGCAATGCTGGCACTATTTCAACCCTGTATTGCGGCGCAAAACGTAACAAATGATTATGTAAACACTATAAACTTGAACCAAAACAAACCTGTGTTCTTTGCCGAGATCGGAAATCTCCAAAGTATCAACGATAAGTTGATAATTGCAATATATTACACATTGACTACTTACTGGCTAGGTATGAGAAAAATAGAAAACATGGTATTCAAACAAATTTGAATACAGAGCTCTATGTGATAGCATAGTCACAGAATTGAAACATGAAGTCAGCGAACTAAAGCATAATAATTACCTGTTCACGTTTCATCACGGCTGGATTGGCACGCGCTCTCAGAGGACTTGTAGACGGAGTAGGCTACGTAGCAAACAGCCTTTTTGGAGTTTTAGACGAGCGATTCGCTGAGAAATACCGAAAAGACATAGAATCGATACACATGGACGATCGTCACCTACTGAAACTTATAAAAAACCAAATTTCTGTACTAGAGGCACACAACAATATTTTGAAACGAAGCGAAGTAGTATTAACAAAACAATTCTCAATGATACAAAACCATTTGAACATCACAAAGAAATACCTTGATCAGGTAGACACAAAAATAAAACGAGGACAAAATATGATATATTTCAACATGATTGCCAAATCGGCTAACGTTATTTTAACAAAGTTACGATATATTCAAGAAATGCTTCTGGACACAGCGACAAACATTCACCATGGGCACGTACTCAATGAACTGAATATCATTTCAGGGCAACTTCCAGAGATTTTATCTATCCCTGTTGATAATATCAGAGAACACCTTGGAGATATGTACAAAATCTTTTACGTGCAAAATGTAGAGTTGTAAACAATTTTTACATAATTGAAATCAGCCTACCACTAATTAACGATAACCTATTCACACTGCACCATATTATTCCAATACCTATGCAACATAACAACAAAACTGTAACAATACAAACATCATCCAAATACATTGCAATAAATTTTCGAAAGGAAATTTATATGACATGAACAGAAACAGACAAAAACAATTGTATGGAAATTGGACAAAATCTTTTATGCATATTACCTAACCCAATGCTTAATATGAGAAGTAACAAAGTACCTTGCGAAGTAAGCAAAATTACAAATAGTACCTCGCAGTGTGCTTTTATTGAGGACAAATGTACCGACAGATGGATCGGATTACACGCGAAGAACATATAGTTATATTATTGTTGTGAAGAATGTCACATCAGAGTTATTTGTCATGAACATATGATGTCAAGGACAGCATAGCAGCTGTAATCGTTAGCGTAAAACAAGGGTGTGTAGTAAAACACAATGAAGCAACATTCTACACACATATATTTTATCAAAATAATGTCCATATGGAATTCAATTTAGATTGGTTAAATAATGATATTCCAGAAATTAACAAGATCGCACATAACATTAAGCCCTACTCAGTTAACATACGTACAGATTCGCATCAGAATCAACTGGATAGTCTAGCAAAGCAATCTACCTGAACCCTCAACATCTATCGATATCCACCAGTTCATCGTATCCTATTTTACGCTGGCTGTGGTGGTGGCTGTTTTGATTGCGGCAGGGTGCATCTACATACACTAGAAAAGAAAACAAAACGAGAAGAATGACTTTAGAAAGTTTGCACCAAAGTCCATTACCCACCTACCTACGGATTTCAAACCAGTGGAAATTGAGATGACAACACTACCACTAAAACCAAGGAGACTGATACCAACATATGCTACACCTACCCCTCAGTTTGAATTGTGATAGTGAGATAAGTGTAGTGCACCCAAGCAGCACACCCATATCTAAATATATACTATAAGATATCTAATAGAATTTAATTCGATTGAATATTTTAAGTGTTCAAATTCCCTCAAGATATCTCGAAGAAGGTTTCTAGATAATTTAAAGTAAAAGTGGGCACAAATTTATTAGTAGATCACAAGAGTGCTTTGAGAAACTATCTGTAGGTAGTGTTAAGAGTGATTCTTATTTTTTTTCTCAAGTAACCCTTCTGGAATGCTACAAGACCATTTGTAGAATGTAGACAGTTTTTATTTAGTCTTGTAGACAGTTTTTAGATAATTTATAGTCTATGATAGTTTTCTTAGTAATGCTATTTTAAAACCAAAATACTAAAGCGTTACAAACATAAGACGCAATTCTCTTAATACTAATAGATTTCAAGTTTAATGGCTTACAAAATATAAACTATCAAAATTGCAACATGGCGAAATTAGATATAATATTTCTGACTTTTTCGCGCAATGTTTAATCAGTTATAAAGCGCAAATTGACGTGCGACTTTAAATACATTGTAAAAAGTGTTTACCCCTATTTTACAAAATAACTCACAAAACAAATCATTTCCAAGAAATTCTAGGCTTTTTCAAGCTAATTTCAACTAGGATTCACTTTAAAAAATAAAGAAATTTTTGTCGGCTACTTCATAGTCATTCTGTAAAAATAAAAATGGCGATAAGAATTTTAAGCTTTTCTCAGAACACAATTGCATTTTGTCTATAGCTTTATCTATAGAAAAACTTTAGAATACGAAAAGATTATTTTTACTTGCTTTAGTGTAGTTGATCTTCCTTCCTTTGTAGAATATTCCTCCTATGAGGTTTTTATGATTGTCTACAAAACGCGATGTTTCTAAGCGATTTTTTCTTTTGACAGTATTACAAAACTTTTGTAAAGTTATAATAAATAAAATAAAAATAAAAAAATAATAAAATAGTGAGCGTATTATGCAATAAAAATCTTTTCAAAATACCACGTCAAAAATTTGTCGCAAAAAACGTTATTCTGTATAATTATATGGAATGTGTTATGTATTATAACTAGAAAGGTGGATAAATTTCCTATCATATAAATATAAGGGATATTTTAATGACATACATTATACATTATGTTGAAAGAAATAAAATTTTCATTACAAAATTGAGGTTATTTTTTCACGCCATCCGCATTTCACACAATGATTTCACTGTATTCTATTGATAGACGACACAATACACATACACAACATTGAAGTACTGTAGTTTATGCGCTCATTTCAATTGTTTTTATCACTTATTTGTCAACAAACAAATATCCGTGACCGGCCATGACCGGCCCGAGCGCGAATTACGACTACAATAGTCGTAATCCAGCGTTGTCAATTTGTGGGGAATTCCTCACATTGTGGGGAGTTTCAACTAGATTGGGGATTTTGTGGGGATTGGCGCTATGTGAGGAAAATGTGGGGATTCCAATATTTTGTTTAATCTATCAATTGCTGATCCATCGCTAGTTTGATCGTTACTGTTAGAAACATTGTGATGGACTATATCGACGTGTTTTTCAACATCGCACATCCCTCGTGTTATTAACAAGCAGCTTAAATAGAATTATTATTAGAGCACTTGGTTTTGAATTGTAAAATTACCAATCGGTGCGTGTTGAGTTCGCGATTCTTTCCCCCGCTTAGGCCGGTCCACGGTATGAAGCGAAACGAAACCAGCTATTGATAAACAAAGCCGAGCAGTTGGTACTTCCACACCACAACTTACCACTCATCAACTTTAAGTATTAAATATAGGTAATACCAAATGCGCAACAAATAATCAATTTACCTAATTTTGCAAGGCAAAGAAAAATGATTTTTTGTTCAGACTGATTACAGATTAATGTTGAATCTAATTATTATTATAATTAATATAACTGCCTCCGTGGCCGAACGGTTACCATGTCGGACTGCCATGCAGAGGTCCCAGGTTCGATTTCCGGGTCGGGAGAAATATTAGTATGGCCTACATTTATTTCTCTCGTGAGTTTGGATGTAATTTGCGGTTGCCTACGTGTGTGTCCATGGCACCCGCGACACAGGGTTTCCGTTATTATTATTATTATTATTATTAAAATAAATAAACGATTTAAGGTCATCTAATTTTATAATTAGTTTTACTTTTTACATTCTGTTTACATTCACAGCAAACGTAATAGATTATTACATTTTGAGTTTCTTAATTCTTTATTATATTTTTAAGCGATGTGTTTCTAATAAATAATGAAAATTCGAAATGTGGGGAATATGAACCTTGCTCTCCCCAAATTTGGCGATTTTAACCGTGATTTTTGGGGATTTTGAACAATTGGCATTGGCAACGCTGATTGTTACGAATGATGTGACTTAATATCCAAGGTTCACGACCTCCACCAGATCTTTTAAAATTCTTTTCTTTATCCATTTTGCATGTACTCTTACAACGTCCAATAGAGTAAAAACCCTAATTGTAGTGTAAAAATCTACTGAAGACGCGCTATAGCGTGTTTATCAATAAGTACAAGCACTACAGAATGTCTATAAATTAAATATATCTAGAATAAACTTAAAAACACTAGTTTTTAGAGTATTAATTATTTTTCTGTAGTAAGCTGTGCTAGTTCTAGTTATTTTGTTGATGTGGTAAATCGTATTGTGACATTTTATTGTATTTTTAAGTTAGTTACCAACTCCTAAACAATAAACATCAATAACATTTAACATTAACATATTTAAAATATTTACAATACTTCGTTTCCCATTTAATTTATAATTAAACAACATTACTTTTAAACTTATAACATTTTTAATTCCAACAACTACTCCGAAAACACCCTCGCGATAACGGTTACCACGTCGCGATCACGAAGTAACATCCTGTAAGGACAGAGTCGCTATTCTGCCCTCACAGCCACATCTGCAAAATGACAATTTTTCAAGAGTGAGGTTTAAGATTCTACGAACGAAATTAGTTGATACTTCTTTTTTTATGATACCAAGTGTAGGGACTTACAAGTTGTGGACCTGGTGGTAAGGGCGCGTTTCTATTATGTCGTAACGTTTCATTTATCGTTGGACGACTGTCGCGTCTAGCCTGTTCCCGTATCATATAATCGTGTGAAATGTGAACTTCATTGAAATAAACAAGTCACGACTTTTATAACTGCACGACTATCTGTCGTCACAATATAATGGGAACGCGCCCTAAGTCACACGCACACACACAAAGATCTGAGGAATAAGAAGAATAATGTTTATTGACATCACAAACACACAGAAATACAAAATACTTTACATATTTTCATTTTTAAAACAAGAACATGATACTTATGCTAAATGAACATTAAGTGTGTGTTAGACATTAACAAAAACATGCATTGTTAACGTGATGCCAAGCCTGAAAACATTGTGAGTCATTACAGGTGGTCCCACACTAGGCTAAGCCTGTCCTGTGGCGACCTTTTTACGGCTTCAATTTACTCGTTACGTTACCTACGATTATATTACACAAATAATAAGAACTTAATCTATTAAATCTAACATAAGAATAGGAATAAAATTATTATAGATTGTATTAAGTAAAATAGCATGAATTTAAAATAATTGTGATTAACATATTAGTACAAAAAATAAGTATTTATATTTAACAATAATAATTACCGACTACTAAGGTGCTTCACGGGAATGAAAATCGATTTTTTTTTTTTTTTTCACAATTGGAAACTCACACCAGTAGCCCAAGGGTGGTACAAGTACCACCAAGGTGGTACAAGTACCACCAGTAGAATTTGACAACTCCTGTCAAAACAATGAATGGCAACAACTAAAAACCACAACCAACCCACTCACCTAACGACTCTTAGGAAGCTTTCTGTATGTTCATAGTTCCAAGTCTGCATATGTGACCCAATAATCCTCTTCGCTTTGTAAATAGACCTCTCTTTAATGTCGCATATTTTTGCAATTCTGTTGTAAATGAAAGGAAATGCGAAGGTCCCGAAGCGTTGGGCAAATATTGTTGCTACCGGTCGCATTTTCACTTTAAATACGCGATTCCTAAGTAAAGAAGGATATTCCGGAGAGGTAAGAACTTTCGCGTGCATATTAAGGGCAGCTTTTAGAATATACAGTTTCCGCACACTTAGGACCTTCACGTCCTCAAATAACGAGATCGTGGGGTAACGATAGGGTTTGCGCAACATCACCTTTAGCACACTTCTTTGGGCTCTCTCCAGGTTGATCATATAGCAGGATGCAGAGCCTCCCCACACCAAGATGCAATAGCTTAAGATGGATTGACATAGTGCGAGGTAAATTGCTGTTAGCAGGCGCAAATCTGCAGCTTCTCTGAGAAGCTTCATGGTGTGTATCAGCTTGCGCACCCTGGCACACGTTACTTCAATGTGAGCTGCAAAGGTCAGCCTCTCATCCACGGTCACGCCCAAATAGCGTACGGTGGATGATCGAAGAATCTGTTCGCAACTACAGTCGGCCCGCCGCGCTCCCAATGCGCTGGAACTCGTATGATGTCCACAAGTATGAACTCTAATAGTCGGAGTCACCCCGTCCCTAGGGGCTGAGGCTTTCGTTTTATGGAAACACAAGAGTTTAGTTTTCGAAACATTTAAGGTTAGTAAGTTGTGATTTAACCAGTTTGAAATATGTGACATGCCTTGTTCAACTTTTCGAAAACACTCAGGCCATGTTTTGTCGGAGAAGATCACGGCCGTATCATCAGCGTAGCATACGACTGAGGAATTGGGTAAAGAGATAGATAATAAATCGTTGATGTAGACTAAAAATAATGATGGCCCCAATATGCTTCCTTGGGGGACACCAAAGTACACTGGTTTTATGCT
>NW_020654289.1:9674275-9757391 GCF_003589595.1 Hyposmocoma kahamanoa
CGCATTCAAAATATTAAAATGGCTCTTTACTTATGCATTGTTACGATTGAATAAATCCACTGACAAGAACAGCAACAATGATCTACTACGCTTAAGCTCATGCTTGACTGACGGTTGGTATCACTTTGTGGGAAAACAGCACGTGTGCCTCACGTTTATTAACTTTAAAGGAGAAATATATATAAGAATATTAAATAATATCGACTCAGTGCAAAGCTGCATATCGCACTTTACTTAATATTCTTACTGTACCATCACTATGAATTTTATAATATGCAAATTCGTCAATAAAAAACAATTCAGTTTTCACTTAAGCAAAATTAATGCACCGCCACCGGACCATTGAATATAAAACAAAGTGGACTGGCACTATCCAGCTCGAAATTACAAATGCAGGACCTTTGGTAATGGCTAGTAAAATCTATAACAGAATCCCAAAAGTCGTTTGTTTCCGGAGACAGTATAATTTATTCAACAAACACCTTTATGTTTGTGTGATAGCGTTTTCTGTGGTTGAGACTATTTTCAGTACAAGATCACTGTAACATATTAAAGCAATTAATATTTTGAATTTGACTTTGACTTGACTTGGCTTCTTGACTTGGCGACTTTAATTTGGTATTTCTAACAATTTATCTTGCCAAATTTTGTGGAAATTTTCCATATTGTACAAGTTTAAAAGGGTGACACCTATTTATCATTTTCTACTCGTGATCACGATCATGCACAATAGGATAAAAAAAAATATCCGTGTCAAAATATTAAAGTAAGTGGGGATTGTACGGAACAGCTCTTTTTTGGCGATCATAGTAGAATTGACTCTTTCGGGGAATCGAATATTTGCCATTGTACTATTATCCCATTACAACACAAATAATGAACGTAAGCCAAAAACAAATGTCCCGTAAATCCATACAACTGTACAACCCTTAAGCAACTGAAATGTCCCGTTGCTGGTCACGTTTGTCCAATAAACATCCCTAAACGGCTTTACCATTGTCTTAATGTTCTCAAACTCTACCAAGTGTCCATTCGGCTTAAAGGCTTTGTTATTAACTAGTTCATTTGTGTGACTTTGTTTGATAGTTGCAACACGATTTTAACCAATATTACTTTCGTATGCAATAGAATTTTTAAAATTATATGTGTAACTTAAGAAGGTCATGCGCTAATTCTAGACTAATTTGTAACCTGCATGTGTATATTGAGAACAATAAAATATTATTTACTTTGACTTAGACTTTGATTTTGACTGCGACGTGACCTTTGACATTGTCGTTATTTAATAATAATGATATGTCGTCCGAACACCGAATACTACTAAAAACCGAATACAAATTATTTTTTGTAATTAATCTTATAGTACTAATTTAATTTATTTATATAAATATTTAAAACATAATATAATAGAATTCATTTATTACAACGCCACAACGCAAAGAAAGAAATAAAAAAAGACAAAGCTTTTGCTTTGTCGCCACAACACAAAAATATGCAGAAAGAAATAAAAAAAAGACAAAGCAAAAGTAAAACAAAAAACAAAATAAAAAAACAAGGAAATAAACGTTTATGTTAAACTGCTATGGATAGGCGTTTCGCTTACCACCGGGTGCACGATTTGTTCGTCCCGTCATTTGGTGTTATATAAAAAAAAATCTAGTTTTAAAACAGTCAATTTGTGTAAATGTCATGGTGGGGCTGTGGCGTATGTAAGTACTTATTGAGAAAGCCGGGGTCAGACTTACGAACTCATGAGCTGAGAAAATATTCACCCCGATTTCAAATCAGGTAACTAAAGTAGCGCATGGTAAATAAATGCTAATTTATTATATATGCTAACAATATGTAGTAAACACAACAATATAATATAGTCTAAGTGCCATTGGTCGACTCGTGCCACAGAGAGAATGACAAACAAACATTACTGTCTGATGCGGTTACATTTAGTAAAACTGGCATTTATCTATAAACGGACATCCGCAAATAGTTATGATAATGAGTACAGTGGTTAAGTCATTGTCGTTTTCTCAGTTTATAGACGGTTTAATTTTTAAGATCTGTTTGTTTAGTATTCTACCTTTTGCAAAATATTTAACAGGGACGGAGTAAGATTTTAGAAGCAGTGTATTTTGCAAAGCTATCGCACCGACTGCACAGCTGTTATCAACTGCTAGTGCAGTGCGCTTGCAGTTATGATGCTATCGTCACGATTTCACGCTGACAAGACTGCTGCACCGTCAGTCAGTAGTTGTGATCCGAAACCGCTTTATGACTACACAATAGAAATGTTCGTATAAGTAAATACATATATATAAATTGGGAAAAATGGAATGGTAACGCATTATTATGCATTGTACTTTTTTATTGTTGTCAACATGAGAAAAAATACAGGTATTCGTAAAATACTAACTATCTTCCAGGACTGCATTAAGTAACTTTTGGTCCATGACTTGTACAAAAGACAATATTACTAAAAATAAAACTATTAAGTTTTGTTGCACTATCGGACACTTTTTAGATCTATGTCTGGTAGTAAAGTAGTAAGTTCAAACGCGCTAGCGTCCTCCCCGATGAACCCCACGCGCAGTCCTGCGTTTTGCACAGAGTTATCACCGTTTAGAGCGATCTATTTAAATACATTGTGTTGATTTGCATTCTCGCCATATTTAAGAATTAACAATGAAAATAATGCTAAGTCATCTAAAAATAAAAATAAAAAATCTGTACAATATTCTGGTTAATTGTATCTATATAAAGATTTGTAAAATTGTCCCCATATGTAATTTATTCACCGCGGAGGACAGAGACCCCGAGCGATACTTAATCTTTCTCGATCGCTTATTTGACAAAAGGTTTTTTGTAACTTAGATTTGGTACTTACCAACTTTAGGTTACATGAAAGTAGTGCTAGAAGTACCTAGCTCCGGAGCCAGGCACAGATAAGCAGAGTCTCGTTTCAACTTGGCACATTCTTCACAACAGAAAAAGCAGAAAGAAACCAAAGACGATTTTTGTGCGCAATTCCTCGATATTCGTAATCTGCATAAACTAAACGTTTCACATCACATCAACACACACTTTAACGACCTTAAAAAGATTCCGTCCAAATTAACCAAGTTAGAAGTCTGTCTACGTAATGGGAGCACCAGTATATATACAATATGATACCGTATGTCATCAAAGAAGCAGCTTCACCGTTTAGTTTTAAGATTAAGTTAAAGAAGTGACTAGGTACTAGAAGATCAATTCTTTGACTTTAAAGAATTCCTTATTTCTTAAAATCAAATTTCACAATGTAATTTCTATCGTATCATGTTAACTTTGATTATTTGTTATTGTACTCATTTTATTTTTATTTACTTTTTTATGACATGTAATGTAAATGTGACTTATATATGTATTGTAAATGGAATGCTGGTTTATTTTATAATTAATTGTGAATGACATAATCAGTGACTTAAAATGTAATATTCATGTAATGTCTGTTTTACAAATATTGAATGGTATTGATAACTGACTAGTAACGTATAATATTGTTACCAATAAATAATTTAATTTCATAGTGCCATAAGAACGTACTTGATGGTAATGTATCTATATATTATTATATATATTATTTGCTCTAACTCTTGTTTACATACCAAACCACGTTGCATTTCGTGAGAAACTAGAACGTAAACGTCAGCGGAACGTAGACGCAATACGCAAGGTCGACTGATGATCTGTCAATCACGCGCTCGATATGATACTGTCCCTCGTCTCTACGCGTACCCTACCACCAATAGATCTAAAATGCACATGTTCTCCGCTTAGGTCATTGTTCAAACGGTTGCCGGTATCTGTGCTACGTGTAGTGCAAGTCAATGACTTTTGGATCAAGCATGGTTACCGCAATTAAATAAAAAATAAGAATTTAGGAGATTTTTTTCGATTTATTTGTTTAGTGATTTAGGTTCAGTTTCGGATATAGAATGACCTCTGTCAATATGGCGAGAATGCAAATCAATACATTGTATTTTTATTTTTACATGAAACTAAAATCAGATGAACTATTAAAAATCATAGAACAAAAGTTTTTGTTTATAATGTTAGTAATTTTTTTTTATAATATCAAGTGACCATCTATGAGAAATCTATGACTACATAAAACAATACAAAATGATACAGACATCTCTAGGCAGGGCTGGTAAAGGTGTTTAACTGGGTGACGAAATACTTTCATAGATTTCTCATAGATACTACGGCTAAAAGTCGTTAAAAATCAGATACAAAGATCTGACAACAAGCACATAGAAAAATTTGTGAGTTGTGCTGGTTCGTTCCCTGGCTTAGTTGGCATAGCGTTTGGCACGGTTTGCTAGAAGACGTCTCGGTTCGAAACCGGCCGGATCGAAGAAATTTTTTTCAAGTGTTCGATCTTTGTATTAATAATTATATATTAATAATTAAGTAATTTTACAAAAAATAATTGAATGTCATGGTGGTGAAACATTCTGACATTCAATAAAACACTTAATTACATAAAACAAATTATGTGTATGTGAAATTTCATAACTGTCCTATTTAAGCATAAAACGTTATCGATTTATTTTGTCTGTAGAGCCTTTAAACCTCTCTCCTGAAAAGTTGACATTTTGTAGATAGAGTCTGTTACTGATTAGGTATGGATTCTTGCCCGAAATAAATGCTTATTATTTTTACAATTCCTTTATTATTTACAATAATTAAGTATTTAAAACAAATCGATTATAATTCTTTTATTTGGTTCAAAAAACTGGATACAATTCTAAAATACGGTGAAAGCGTTTAATACACATAATGATATCAAAAGAATGTACTCTACTTGATGTGAACAGAATAAACAAATTTTATTAACAAAAAGTGCATAAATTAAGAAATGCGCGTATAATACTTATAAGAAGACAATCAATAAAACAAAACCTATCGCAAAGTCAGCACATAAGTAACTTTTATTATAACATAGTTGCAAGTTACTATTTTTCAGAAAAAGTTCTTCGAATATTGCTATAGCTTATACATACTCGTCTAAGAAGGTGCAAGGGTTGTAAATGTCAGGAACTTGTCAACCTAAATGTTTTAGTAGTAGTAGAGCACATTGTTAAAGAGTTGGTTCCGGAAAGTACTGCCGCCTTAACTATTTTTGCCGCCTAGTAATAATATGGCTATTACAGCGTTTCGGTTTTGGAGGGTAAGGGTGCTGGTGAAAGTACAAGCACATAGGACTTGTCAACTTGTCTCTGAGTAACGGGCGCAGTAGCAGTGCCCGTTAGGTCTTTGCGATTAAAAGTTCTGAGTGTCACTGCAACCGCAGCGACACATTTGTTCCGTCACTTGGTCTAATAAAATCTAGACACACTATAGTGTGTCAGCTCTCATATTATTGGGATGGACGTAAAACGTAGGACGAGTGAAATAACATTTATTGAAAATGAAATCGGGTTCAGACGATACAAATTTAATGTCATCTCTTGAGGTGTAACTGAACCCGTGACTGAAATTGATTTATTTTTGACAAGCAACCAGTCCCGGGATCACACGATACTCATTTGGGCTCAATCGGGTTCCGTTGCAACTTTAAACCTACACCGGGTTCACATGCTACAAACCCGAAATAGAAATACGTAGACGTTACGTTCGGCAATAGTAAAAATTAATATAAGTGACAAAATAAATGAAATGAAAATAAAATGTAAACTTAATTGCTAATCAAGCCAATACTAGATACAATATCAAAGACAAAACGCTTCCAAAATGACTCTTATGCTATGTGTGGATTTTTTAAAATCATATACCAGATCGCTTTAAGCGTAGGTGGTTTTTTAACCGACTTCAAAAAGAAAACTACTTCTTCGAGATCGTTTTGTACTCGGTTTCAACTTGGGAACGGAAAGCGACCGTTTTTTTCAAGCACGACTGTAACATACTGACGCTCGCAAAGACGATTGAGGTGGCGCAGCAAGCGGCATGCGCCAGTCAGGTCCACGTATAGGTAGTCAAGGAGGAGCCCGTGTACCGTTTGCGCGAGACGCGCGCTGCAGCGGCAGCGCTGGTGGGGCCCGCCGGGACGACAACGTCGGAGCCACGCGATGGTCAGCGTGTGCATTAAAGAATTACGATGTGACGAAATGCAGGTTTAAAAATTACAAGTGTCAGAGTTGTGGACAAAAAGGATACCTAAAAAAAGTGTACGGCGGTAACAAAACTAAGTTACATAACATCGGCACGGAATCAGTGGAATCTCAAGTATGTGAGAATTGTAAGGAGTGTCAAATGTTTAATATGCGGTACGTGCATTGCATTCTTTTAAATTGTCGGTTAATGTGAGTGGAATTGAGATCTTCATGGAGTTGGTTACTGGTTCTGGTTAGTCGTTAAAGTTGTGTAAAGACAATTTAAAGATGTGTTTTTATACTGGCCATAAAATCACGCCTCTAGGTTATTTTCTTGCCAAAGTTGTGTATAAAACCAAAACGGAAATTATACGATTTTATGTTATAGCTAATAGGGGACCCCCTCTAGTGGGGCGTGATTTCATGTCAAAATTTAAATTCTATTTAACCACGAAGAACCATAACATTCGATCGCTTGGTGTTGATAGTGTCGGACAGTTACGGAACCTTTTAAATTAATATCCAGCCATTTGAGAAGACGAGTTGGGTTGTTTTAACAAATTCGAAGTTGAGCTGCAGTTAAGGGAGGATGCCAAGCCTAAGTTTTTTAAGCCGCGCTCAGTACCATTTGCCTTGAAAGATAAAGTGCGTGGTAAAATAGACAGGTTAGTAAAATTAGGTATTTTAGTGCCGGTTAACTATTCTGATTACGCAACTCCGATAGTACCAGTGTTGAAAGAGAATGGGAAACGCTTAATAAGGATATTAAAAGATAAATATAAGATAAATACCCATTACCTAGAATAGAGGAGGTTTTTTCAAAATTAGAAGGGGGCTTCAATATTCGAAAATTGATTTAAGCAACGCTTACAATCAATTTAAGTTAACAGATTTATCACAAAAACTGATAACAATCATAAAGGCTTGTTTTCGTATACGCGTTTAGTTTACGGTTTGGCCACTGCCTCCGTGGCCGAACGGTTACCATGCCGGACTGCCACGCAGAGGTCCCAGGTTCGATTCCCGGGCCGGGAGAAATATTTGTATGACCTACATTTATTTCTCTCGTGAGTTTGGGTGTAATTTGTGGTTGTCTATGTGTGTGTCCATGACACCCGCGACACAGGGTTTCCCTAGTGCGGTGTTGAGTGTGTGCCTTATTATTATTATTATTGTTATTAATGCACCGGCTATTTTTCAAAGGGACATGGAAACATTACTGTCAGGGTAAGATGGAGTGACAATAAGGTTAGATGACATTTGCGTCACAGGTCCCACAAAGGAAATCCATCTGAGTAAATGGCAAGAGGTGTTTAAAGGCTGAATGAGTCAGGATTACGTTTACAAAAAAATAAATGCGAATTTTTCCAAAACCATGTTACAGACTTAGGTTACGTAATAGATAGTAACGGATTAAAACATGTCTAAAAAAGTCGAGGGTATTATTAAAGCGCCGGCGCCTGAAAATATTTTAGGGGTAAAAAGGTTCCCAGGCGTCGTGAATTATTATAGGAATTTTGTACCCAATGCTTCAGCTGTGCTAAGTCCTCTACACGAGTTATTGCACACTGGCGTTGAGTGGAAATGGGGCGAGCGGCAGCAAGCGGCATTCGACAACATTAAGCGCGAACTAGCCAGCTAGCGGGTGCTGGCGCACTTTGACCCGGAGGCGCCGCTTACGCTTGACGTGGACGCGGGCCCGAGCGGGCTCGGCGCGGTTCTCGCTACAGTCGACGTGCAGGGCCGGGAGCATTTGCTTCGCGTTCGTTATCAGCGATCGAGAAGAATTACAGCCAAATTCAAAAAGAGGCTACGGCGATGGTTTTTGGTATTAAACATTTTCACCAGTACCTAGACGGTAGAAAAAATCCATTCATATTGAAAACCGATCATAGGTCGTTAACATCGATATTTGGTAAAAATAATGGTATTTCCGTTACCGCCACCTTGCGTTTACAGCGATATGCAATTTTATTGTCAGCTTATAGCTATTCAATACAATATGTTAGTGGACAAAATAATCAAGTAGCGGATTATTTCTCTCGCGTGCCGTTACACCAAGCAATTGATGACGAGTTAGAACAAGAGGGGGACAGGTTATTCATGTTTTTAGATACCTGTGCGGAACCGGTTTCGTTCTTTAAAATAAGAGAGAAAACAGGTCGCGATAACGTGTTAAGCACGGTTATTAAATATATGAAGCACGGTTGGCCGTGGAAAATAGTTTGCAAGTCCATATTACCCTATTTTCAGTGTAAGACCGATTTAGAAATGATAGACGGCTGTATTTTTCGCGGTCACAGAATAGTAATTCCATTTATGTTTCGTGAAACGACGTGAAAGGAATTATACTCATCGCGTTTCGGTATCGTAAAAACAAAAAGCGCGTAGTCGAATGTGGTGGTCTGGTATAGACGGTGACATCGAGCGCTGGGTGGTCGCGTGCGGCACTTGCACCGTAGCCGCGCCCGCCCACACCGTGGCATCGTATACACATAGATTACATGACGTTAGCGTAAAAGGGTTACTTGACCGTAATAGATGCGTTTTCCAAATGGCTGGATTGTATTTATATGGACCGAGGTACTTCGACCAGAGCCCGGATATCGAAACTCAAATTCATTTGTTCTAATTTTGGTGTACCGAACGTAATAATATTAGATAATGATGTAAAGATAAATTCTCTCGAATTCAAAACATATTGTAAAGCGCTTTCGCTTTGATTATTTATTATGGCATTGATTATTTAACTTCGCCTATCTATCACCCGTGTAGCTGTTGTGTGGGTTGGAATTTACGTTCAAGATTAGATTTGGTTTGGTATTCGATTGAGATGATTTAGATGAAGTTTTAGGCAAATTAAATAATCCAAATAAATATATTGCTATTTGTGGTGACTTCAATGTTAACTTATTAGATTCCAGTGCTAGCAGTAGGCTCATATCATTTTACCAATGTTATAATCTTGTGAATTTTTTTTGGTGCCTACTAGAATAACTTCTACTACTGATACTTGTTTAGACAACATTTATACTAACGCCGTACCTAGTAATAATTAATTATAAATAAATTAACTTCTGATCACTGAGGTCAATTGGCCAGTTTTAATATAACTGTTGATAAAATGTCAAAAAAGGATATCACATGTGTTCCGATAAATAATGGTCGACTTAAAGCTTATAGAAATAACGTAATGGTTAAACTAACTGACATTCCGTACATTAACGATCCCAATAAATTGTATAATTCAGTTTTCAACATAGTGAAAAGTGAACGTGATAATGTTTTTAAGTCCAAAATCATAACTATTAATAATTCATTGAAATTTAGTAATTGGGCGACTGTGGGAATTCACAAAAGTAGACAAAGACTATATGACCTTTACGATGAAAGGACCTATAACACTAGTAACAGTTTTAATGATTTTGTTAGGAAATATTCGAAAATGTTTAAATGTGTTTCTGTTGCAGCCAAAGCAATGTTTATAAATAACAAAATTAAAAGCAAGCGCGAATGTAGTAAAAACGACTTGGAATATTATAAACAGCGAAACTGGAACCTCGTAACTTAGATTTCAACTAAGATTTAATGACAAAATTGTAAACACAGACGCAGAAGTTGCTAAAATATTTGAATTTTTTTTTACTGACACTCCAATTTTGACTACTAAGTCGGTAAATTCATCTCCTACCGCCGCTGAATCCTTACTAAAAGAAAATAATGCAGTTAGTATCACTAATTTAATATTCCGTTATGTATTTCCAAATGACATTGTTAAAGCCTTAAGTCTATAAACATAAAAAATACTGCTGATCATGATGGTCTTTCAGTCAGAGTAATTAGTTCTATAGTTGATTGTATTGCGCCTTACTTAGCCTGTGTCTTTAATAAATGTGTTGATGATGGTGTTTTTCCTGACCTCATGAAGAAAGTAAAGTTATTCCACTATTCGAATCTGGTAGTATTTCTGAAAAAATATTCTAAATCAGATGTGTGCACATTTTTATAGTAATAACGAAATGTCTCCTAAACAATTTGGTTTCAAAAATCTATATAATTTGGTTTCACTCGGGGTCGCTCTACAATCGATGCTGGTGTCGACTTGCTTAATCGTATATCTGATGCATGGGAAATCTCACATGATGTTATTGGTGTATTCTGTGACCTTTCCAAGGCTTTGATTGTGTGCACCATGATACACTGTTCAGAAAAATTCGCCATTATGGTGTGGCGAGATGTGATCTCGACCTTCTTAAATCGTATTTGCGTGGTAGGGTACAGAGGGTTTCGATGTTAACGGTACGAAATCATCAGGGTCTGCAATTAGCATGGGTGTCTCTCAAGGTTCAATTCTAGGCCCATTTTTGTTTTCAGTTTATATTAATGACTTACCTAGCCTTATGGAGGGTATAAAACATGAGATAGTATTGTTTGCTGATGATACTTCCTTATTATTTAAAGTTAAAAGGCACCAATGTTCCTACGACGATGTGAACAATACTATATCTAAAGTAGTTGATTGGTTTGCTGTTAATAACCTACTCCTTAATGAGAAATAAAAACAAATTGTGTGAAATTTACATTATCCAATGTTAGAGAGACGGTTACGAACATCGTAGTTAGAAACGAAAAATGGTATCTTGCGGATACAGTTCTATTTCTAGGTATAACGTTAGATGCTAAATTGCAATGGGGTCCCCATATAAGTAAGTTATCAAAATGGCTCGGCTCTGCAGTGTACGCGATTAATACTTTCACAGTCTAATGACATACGGCATTTTGCTTTGGGGTAATGCCGCCGATATCAATAGAATCTATGTCCTGCAGAAACGTGCAGTTAGGGCAATATACAATCTGGGCCCCAAAGTATCTTTGAGAGATAAGTTTAAGGAAATTAACATTCTTACACTAGCCTCACAGTATATTTATGAAAACGTAATTTATGTTAAAAGGAATAGTAATTTCTTTATGAAAAATAGTGACAAACATAACATTAATACGAGGAATAAAAATAAAAATAAGCTTTTCTTGGTAGTCGTCTTCACAAAGTCAAAAAATAATTTAAGGGGCAATGTATACACTTCTATAGCAAGATTCCGGTTGATATACAATATTTGCCTTTCACGAGGTTTAAAACTATAGTCAAACAAAAAATTTATACTAAAGGTTATTATACAACTTCTGCGTACTTGGATGACAAAAATCCGTGGTAGTAACCCGTTTAGCTTATGGAGGTAGTCTCGATCTCTGATGTTTCAAATAAAAAAAAATATATATTGTAAATGTTGAATGTGTACAAATGTTATTTACAAAGAGCAACCCCTAAAGTTTCTTGCTCATTCTTCTCAAGGGAATCTGCCTTACGAATGAGCGGTAGAGTTTAACCATTGTGACGATTTCAAGTGTAATGCTTACCTATGAAATAAAGATTATTTTGAATTTGAATTTGAGTTTGAATATAATTAAGTTAATTAAATTAAATTTTACTATCAAAATTTATAACGTATCCCACCCTGTTTAATGGGAATAAATGAATTTGAATTTTTAAGCAATACGCGTCATACGTTGTAGTAAGGCTATAAATATAGTCTACCATAGCCACTACTTCACAACCAACGTTCAGAATACAATATGAGACACACAGACCATGTAGTAACACGGCATTACACGAACCATTTCTAGCTTTTTAACGAGACGAACCAGTCGTGCTGGTGGTAAGCGACACGCCTGTCCATAGCAGCTGCAATGCCACTCGCAAAGACAGGAGGGGCACTGGCACTGCGCCCGTTCTGCGTTTTTTGCTTGTCACCCTAAGATATAAGTAGACAAGTCCCATTTGCCTGTAATTTCACTAGCATCCTTACCTTTTGAAACCGGAACGCAGTAATGCTCACATTATCTCCTAGTGGCAGAAATATGTAAGACGGCATGGATGTAATGCTGTACGAAGTCTTTCACAATGAGATAATTTTAATCTTTAATAAATGACAATCCATTTGATGTACATATAACGTACTTGTAATTTTGTTTGTTTAGTAATAATTCTCCTGCATTTCCCCAAATGGATCTCAATCCCAAATTACGTATCTTGTTTTGCAATCGTTAAATCGACATGGCAAGACGAAGTGAAATGCGTAGATGCCAGAGAAAGTGTTAACAAACAGTGAAGATAAATGTACACTGTAATAAACAGTGAAGATAAATGTCATTTCAAAAGCGCCGGAAGATAATTCTTAAAGATCAGTAGTTGAGTTAAGCAGGATCCGTGATTGCTGACGAGCGTCGTCGGCGTAATGATCAAAAACATTTAAATGTCCAATTACACAAATGAAGGCAATTTTCCTACCTACAGTTCCGAGACTACAACGTAGGGCGACCATGTTTTGATACCTTTCAGGTAACGTCTGCAATATACTGTCGATGTACGTCTAAAAGTAAAATAACAAAATATAAGCGGTGAGTGATGATATGTTTGGTGACATTACAACCATCGCATCTAAAAAATGTGAAAGGTTTTCAGCGATTCCATGCCAATTATATTACCAGCGAAAAAGACAGTGATGGTAACGCGGCATTAAAAGTCTTTGTCGTATGCATGTACATTACACCCCTGGGGTAAAAAGGGCACATCCGTAAAGTGACAATTTTTCAATAGGAGACAGGTTTAAAAAGTCTACGATCTAAATTATTCGAGTAGGAAAGTTACAAAAATTTGCATATATATAATTTGTTTTAAATAGAATGAATGAATGAATGAATGAATGGATGAAGTATTGTTTATTGCACATAAAATTACAGTCAAAATGCAGTACAGAAACTTATGTATAAAGATAGTAAGTTAAAGTGCAACAGGCGGCCTTATTGCTATGTAGCAATTTCTTCCAGGCAACCATAGGATAGAAATTTGGGATATGCAAAAGGGGTGCAACCAAAGCATATCATTACAAGCCCACTACATAATAATCTTGTACTTTGCATTATTTTTATGATTTTCATACGATAAAATACTTTTGACGTATGGTCACATGTGGGTTTATTATACCAAGGGCACGGTATCATCAATATATTTATAATATTCCAAAAAAATTCTTACGCAATGGAAACCCTACACGGAATCGACTTAATTACTCGAGCGCACAGCTTAAGCTAGAGCAGTGATTTTTTATTTTTGTTCAAATGAACAAATTGCTTTAAGTGTTATTGGTGTCAATTTTAACCCAATTGTACCTAAGGGAGGTTATAATCATTTGCCTCAAGCGCCCACAATGTACGATCAATTACGTCAATTGTTTTTTATTTTTGGTAAAACGAGACCGAAAAAGATTGGTTATCCCTTATTACGTTATACGTAAATGCTGCCGCAGCGTGGAAATATTTTATAAAAAACCAATACACTTATTTAAGAATGGAATAACACATTAAGAGCTTAAAAATAACTGATAAAATTTGTAATAACGCTTCTCAAAAAGCCATTACTTGTCAAATGGACCCATTTCGTCAAGCTAGTCTCAAGAGACACTGGCTTGTGTATCATGATGAAGGTGAAAATGAGGTATATCCTTGCATAACATAAAATAATATCAATATTTAGGTAGTTCGTTGAAGCGGAATTTTACGGAACCTTTTTCATCAAAATTGTTGACTTATTGCTGTGCACTGGTCTCCTTTAAGTAGAAGGTTGAAGATATTGTTCACAATTTTCTCAAGTCAGGAGGAGTTAAATGAACCTTCGCTGTCAACGCCAGTAATATTTAAAAAAGTCAATGGCTTTAGCCCCCGGCGGGAATCGAAACCAGGGTCTCCTACTAAGGTGTCAAGTGATCTTCCTACCTTAACTATCACTGCTTTAATAAACTGATTCAGTTACAACTGAAACTTTTTCAATAAGGTAGCTTAGTGTTTGTCGTGACTAGGCATATTTTAATCTTTAGGTTAATTTACCCGTTTGATTCGTCAGACAATAGTTTACTTAGAGAACCAAATTTTGTCTTGCAAAATGGAACCGTATTTCTAGGCATGTAAAGTATAGATTAGAGTAATACATGGATTTGAAGTACATATTGATGATAAAAAAAAACGTAAAAATTGTCCAGCATAGCTGATGAGTGCTTAGGGTGCGTCCAGATCTGGCGAGTGCGCCACAAACGCACCTGCTTTTTTTTATAATACTTAGTGACGCGTCTATCCATAACCGTCGCACTGCCACTTCTGAGCTTTAAATCGCAAAGATCTTAGGGGCACTATCGCTGCGGCCGTCACCCTGTGACATACGTAAGTCGACAAGTCCCATGTGCCTGTAATTTCACTAGCACCCTTAACCTTCCAAACCGTGACGCAGTAACGCTCAGCAGCGTGCGCTCAGTGGGCATGCAGGAATATTGAATAACAAATGAATGTAGCACCGGGGAGCGCACCATGAGTTTCTACGATACGACGTCGTGCCGTGTGTCGTGGCAGGTTGTGATGTCGTGTCGTGAGTTTTTACGTTCGTCGTAGAATTCCCGATACGACATCGGATCGTGAAACGATGCCGCGTCGTAGCACGACGCGACGTCGTATCGTGTGTAAGAGCCCTAAGTTTGGACCTGGTTTTTTATTTCAGTAAGCAAAACCAAAATTATTAGTTCTAAAGACATGGCCAATGTTGATGCTACTGCCATCTTTAGGACTTTCAATATTCCTTTATACCCACATATTACGTATATTCTGCTCTTGGTAACTTGAGCACTTGCTCTCTTTATTTCAATCTCAACGTTAATGCGAAAGAATTTATTAATTTGAAGTCTGGTATAGTTTCTGCACAAGATTTCAAATTAGCACCTGCAGATTGTTTTTAACAAAATAGTAGAATGAATTGCCAAGGAACGAAGTTTAGTCAATCAATTTGTGTTGGACGTATATTGGCTCTCGAGGGTATTTTACATGTCACCCAGTTTTCGCTAACATGCTGATTTGATTCACCACTCTAAAAGTGGTGTTGGGATACATGGATTCGATATTTCGTTATAATACATGTTATAAAGCTATTTATTTATAACCACAGAAGTGTAGTCTTTTTCATCAGAAGTATCAGCTAAAACTAAATATATTTATTAGTACTTGCTTACGAAATGTATGTATATGCAGACAAAAATCTGTGTTTTTTTATTGTAAAATACACACATAAGTGTCTAGGGATCAAGTACGTTTTTGCCAATTAATGAAAATCACTTAAGAAACAAATCATTTAAAAACACGGCGTACAGTAGAACCTAGTCCCAATTAAGTCAGGCCGTGTAACTAGTACAGAACTAGATACTTTCAGCCCGTCACTAAAGGGACCGCGAAATTCAATTAAACTGGCTTTTGTTAGCGTTAGAATATTCGCTGCTATTTGGTTTTCGACATGCCTGCTCAGTGAGGTGACATCGTTCAATAGTGACCAGTGATTTTAAATTGATGTGTAAACATGTTGATTGACAGATGGTTAATTAAACAGTAAATAATAGATTGGGTTTCACAGGATACTGTTTTGAGTCCGTTGTTAAAATAAAACTTTTGTGGTACTAATTATGTCCTTGTATGTAATATCACATTTTATCTTCCCGTGGAGATTTGAAAGAGATGAGCAGCGGTGCCACTTTCTGTTTTACATATTTAAAAAATCTGACGATGGACTGAACTGTGATGGCTTAATACATAGTATGAAATTTGTTAATAATAAAATCATCAATTTCCACAAAACTTGAATACTTTTGTAGTTGACGATTTTAAGTATAATTTGCTTACTTATAAAAGATATAATATTGGAATTTTAAATTCAAAATGAATATGATCCTGGATTTGAATCTGGGTCTGGGTTTGAGTCTGGGTCTGGATCTGGATATAGATCTGGGTCTGGGTCTGGGTCGGGGTCTGGGTCTGGGTCGGGGGTCTGGGTCTGGGTCTGGGTCTGGGTTTGGATCTGGACCAGGATCGCGACCTGGACCTGGTTCTCGATCTGATTTTGCTTGGATTTTTGTAAATAGGTACTTAATATATTTTTATTTATTTTCTGCCTGATGGCGATATTGAGTTAAATGAATACTTTTAGAATAAAAGGAAATATTCTGACCTTTGTGCAATAATACAACATAGACGAAACATCGAAAAAAGGTGACGCAAGCTAAATCACCGAGAATAATTAACATAGACCATGAAAGGTTACAGATAAGCTTGGACTCTCCCGAGTCCTTCAAGACCTATATGAATCCTCAGAGGAACATTTCTCAGTTCCTGCGACCCGTGATTTGTATTTCTTTTTCTTTTTTTTTGTAATGATGCGAGTGCGATCTCTTTTACATTGAACAGACAAAGCGAATCATTTCTACCCGCATCAAAGAACATATAGCTGATGTCAAGCATCGTAAAACGTGCAATCTACGAACATGTTGTAGATAAACCTACAAATTGAATCAAGTTCGACGAACTCGAAATAAGGTAGATTTCTACCCAGAAGGTGTAAGAGGCCGTTAAAATTACAAAAACATCCTAATTTTAATACGGAAGATGGTTTCTCCGTAAGACCAGTTTCGGATCCAATATTTCCTCCGATAAAAATACCAAGCAGACATAAGACTGCAGTACTACGAGTAAGTATTACGTTTTAATTTATTTCTGATTTCCTTTTGATTTCTTTTTTGGGTTCGTATCCCGGGCCGGGAGAAATATTTGTATTGCCTACATTATTTATTACTCTCGTGAGTTTGGGTGTAATTTGTGGTTGTCTATGTGTGTGTCCATGGCACCTGCGATACAGGGTTTCCCTAGTACGGGGCTATGTGTGTGTACGAGTTATTACTATTTTCATAAAATTAATTTAGTAAAAGTTCATATTTAACGAGTTCTTTATATCGGTTTTCGCGATTGTTACACATAGGAAATGAAACTATTTTTCCGAATTTGAATCACGTACATTTGATTTTTTTGTTCTAAAGCTCATATTGTTAAAATAAAATAAAATATTTTGTAAAACGTTCAGGTATAGGGTAAATTAAATAAATAATAACGCACACACTCATAAACCCCGTACCAGGGAAACCTTGTGTCGCGGAAGCCATGGATACACATAGCACCCAAACTCACGAGAGAAATAAATGTAGGCCATACAAATATAGCTCCTGTCCCGGGAATCGAACCTGGGACCTCTGCGTGGCAGACCAACATGGTAACCGTTCGAGCACGGAGGTAGTTTATTATAACTTATAATTGAAATATTCTTTGGTAAATTAAAAATAAGGCATGTAAATTCATTACTTGCCGGTTTTCATTAATATTAGACATGTAGACATGTCAGCCGTGACCATGGGACAAATATTCGCGAATTAGATTTGAAAAAAAAAATTCAAAGTAGATCTGTTAAAAACGAAGCGGAATATGGGTAAAAGAAGCTCTAGGAGTGAGTGAACAGTAAACACTCATGGACGGAGACGTATTATTCCCGTGAAAATCCTATATCTAGATAAGCACGTCAATAACATATTAAACATAATGTTTTCGCACAGTATTTATCACTGCAGAACTGCTAAATCATTAGGTAGGAATTTCTAGGCACGGATGTTACCTCTCATAGTTTATCTATCATCCTGTTTGTTTATCATGATCATTTATCTATATCGTTTATCTTCTACGTAATTAATGTAGTGTACCAGTATGTATGTTTGTGTATGTAATGTGTAAGTGTGTGTGACTAACAGTCTGTTCCTTTTAAACTTTTATTTTATTACGTTACTTAATTACTTTAAATTGTTTACATGACCGTAGGTTTAAGGAGAGAGTGCCTATGTAGATTTGTATGTTGGTAACTAAATACAGCGTGATAACGTCATAACGATAGCAATGACAATTAATAAACAAAATAGTATATATAATAAATTGCCGGACAACCACAACAATTACTTGATGGGCCGGGCACTAGTGTGGGACACTTGCCCATCCCATCTCCAGCACACTAGCAAGAGGGCTGGGTCCGCAGCTGAGCTGGCGGAAATAATCAAAAGTAATCAATATCAGTATTTACAGCCAGTGGAGTCGAAACCCTTGGCCCGTGGGATCCCAGTGCTCTTCATCTGTACCAAAATGTTATCCAAAAAATTAATAGACTGTCTGGGAAACTCGAGGGCTGGAAGCTATCTTGTCCACGCATTAGTATAGCCATACAAAGGGAGAACGCTGCCAGCATCTTGAGCACCTTGCCGCCCAACCGAGACCCAATTTTATTCATACAATTTAAAAATTCCTAGTTTTACTTTCTAGTATTTAAGCGTTTATTGTACCTCGCCTGTATATTATCAAAATAAAAAGTAATATGTACATTACTTACTGCTATACTAAGAAATTCCCTATACTGGGAGTACCAGATTAAGCAAATAATTCACTTCGGTGTATTACCCAGAAAACTCAGACCAGAACCAACTTAGAAAGGTTAATTCCCAATTTGTTTTACCGGGAATGAAATGCGGGAACTTCTCATCCAGCACCCACAATGAGAATCGTTGGGCCACTGAGGCCGTATTTAGATAGATAGATAAAAGCTTTATTCACCACCATGACATCAGATACATGATATAGGCATTAACTTATATATAACAATAATGATATTCTTATCTACTAATATTACACTTGGAAGTCATGGCAGTGAAAAAGGCGCTGGTTCAGCATAAATGACACGGCTGCCCGCGACACTGGTATTCTGCCAGGACCCTATAGGATAGAGACGCCACTCGCAATCCAACAAAAATCTGATTTCATTTTTAAATTATTAATTTTCAATTTTCAATCTTCTTCCTCCCAACCTCCACACATAATACACTATTTGCAGTCCTGAAACGAGGTACAGCCAAGAGCATAACAAGCCCGGCACCTTGGACCTTGGACCGTTCCTATCGCAAGCGGCACAGAGTTGAAATTAAATCTTAAATGTCAAGCACGACGCGCTCCCGACCCTGTACGTGGACAAACAAGAGACAACCACAAATACCCTAGCCACTCATATCCCCAATTTTTGCAAATTTAACAGATGC
The DNA here is from genome assembly GCF_003589595.1 of Hyposmocoma kahamanoa. NCBI lineage: Eukaryota > Metazoa > Arthropoda > Insecta > Lepidoptera > Cosmopterigidae > Hyposmocoma > Hyposmocoma kahamanoa. The sequence continues at coordinate 9,693,447 of NW_020654289.1, forward strand.
TCCCGCAGCTTTAGCTTAAACGTTTTTTTTGAGTATTTCTTTAGTAAACATTCCATCTAATGAGATTGCGTACAAATTGCTTATCTAATTCCAATTAAAATACTCGTATATCGCACGTGACAACTAACACAGTATTATCTCAAAATTGCTTTAAGTGATATTAATATTACTAATTTAATTTCAAAGCTGCAGTGTTGTCCTGTCATTTTGAAATTTAATCGTATACTAACGACATCTAAATATAGCGAAATTTTTGAGATAACACTATGTTAGTTGTCAAGTATGATATATGGAAAAATATAGTTCAGTCTTGATCTTCATAGATTTCCAAGTGTTTTGTATTCGGTTTAAGGAAAGTCAACATTTGGAAACAGTATTTATACCCAAGACGAAGACTGACCCACAAGCCAGGCTCTAACTTAACTATAAGGGGTTATAACTTATGTAGCTAGAGTGAGTGGTGGGGAATTGTATGGTCTCAGTTTTGGTGTAAATTACAAGAAAAATGACTAAACTTAGAACGTAGAAGTTACTGTAAGTACGCAAGTTACTTGTACCCGTAATTGTGATGACTCGTCTTACCTTTGAATTTGGAACTTATTGTTACTGTTTTGCGGCAAATGCGGTAGTAACCTCCTGCATAAATATTTTTTTAAAAACTAAAGAAACAAACTTTGTGTTGTAACTTGCTTATTTGTAATTGTAGGTATGTAGTCTAGCATTTTTTGTATTTGTCTTACTGTAATTATCTTAATTTGTGTGTAATAAGACATTAGTAGCAGTAGAGCTCCTTGTGAAAGAGTTCGTCCAGCCATGTACTACCGCCTTATGAATGTCAGCATTACCGTGTTCCGGTTTTGAAGGGTAAGGGTGCTGGTGAAATTACAGGCACATGGGACTTGTCAACTTATGTCTCAGGGTAACGGGCGCAGTGGCAGTGCCCCTTAGATCTTTGCGATTTAAAGCTCTGAGCGGCACTGCAACTGCTATGGACAGGTATGTAGCTTACCTTCAGGCGCACGACTTGTTCGTCCCGTTAAATTTTTATAATATTATAAGAAAAGAAGACCCCTACCACTGGTAAACATACCGTTCGATCATAACAAACAAATCGCTTAGTACCACGTCGCTCATTCCATATCGCAATACTTGTTCAGTAAAACAATTACCAATCGCTTATAGATTGTCCAGTTCCCAGCGACGTCCAAACAGACAGCTCTGTGAGGCGAGCTCCCAACAGTGCGGCGGTTAATTAAATTCTATTCACTGCTCGCTCGCTAAGTAAAACTATGCTGAATGGACGAGTTCCATAATATTTCGTGTCATAATTTGGACAAGTTTTCGTAATAAACTGGAATTCAGTAATTGGTACCTAAGTTAGTTGGGGAAGGCTTTCATCATAGTTCAGAATGCAGTTGTGGCAATAGCGTAACACGAAATTTAGTTAAACAACATCATATTTAATGCAGAAATCATATGAGGAAGGAACATGTTTTTCTGCCAACCACAGAGCATTTTTAAGCAAGTGATTTTTAATTAATGAAATTGTTTCGTATTTTACAGGGGTATAAAAGTATGCAAAACAGGATCCTTTGTTTATATCACGGTTCAGAATCATTCCATGTTTCAAGTGTAGCGACAGTAAACAGAAAAAATCTGAAATGTTGTTAGAAAGATCGTTTGTGATATTTCTGATAAATAATAATTACTTGTATTTTAAATAAATAAGTGAAATCTGAAAATTTTAACATTTTTAAGCAAATAAATTAGCGTATTATGTTGTGTTTTATTCACAGTGTAAATGTGCTCTTTATAACTAAAATCTGTGAAAAATTTGGATTGAGACAAGCTGGTATTGAGCAGTTTGTTTAGCTACCAATGACGTCATTTGTTCTTCGTTGATACATAATTGTTTAATTTACATTTAAGCATAGTTGTATGGACGTAGGGACTTGACAAGCTTCATTTAAATAAAGTAATATTTTTCTTAGCTCTGTATTGGATATATGTATACATAATATAAATTTATGGTTCATTTTAAAGATATCTTCTGACTTCTTCCTTCTTGAAAAGTTGACCGCTTCTCTATTATCATTGGTGTACAAAAGTAAGTAAATAAATTTTGTACAATAACGTACGACTGTAATGTGTTACCCGCGATATACCAAGCATACGTCTGTACAGCCACATCTCAAAGGTCACCAGCATAAGCAGGTTTTGAGCATAATGCTGGGGTCAAGGTCCAACACCCCATTGAACGTTATTTTTATTATTATTTTTATATATTTATATATTTTTGTTATTTTTTTATTATTATATTATTAATATATTTTAGCACTTTTATTCTCCTTCCGGCAATGCGTGACGTGTGATAGAAATTGGAACACGAATTCTATGTAAAAGCTTTGCGGAAGCTACCCACAACACACACTGTATATTCGACCAATTTTCGATAGTGCAAAACTATACTTCGTAACCAATACACTAACTGAATTCAATTTTGGCTTACGCTGCATAAAAAAGCGAAATTTAACTAACTGGCAGAATGAATGAAACTCTCGAGTTAAAAAAAATAATTTCGTTTTAGTTTCGTACATTTGAGTCTTCTATTTTTATAACTTTGCTGAAAATGCTGACTATGAATCATTATGTTTTTCGATAACACGAGTATCACCAGACTTTAAATAATTAAAGCCAGCTGTAGTGGGGGGATGGTCCATCATTTTTTGCGTAACAAATATCGTAACGAGCGGCTGTTACGGTAGAAGTAAGCAATACCGTTTCTTTAACTTATTTTTTTATTAAACTATTTTATTAACCAATGCAGATTAATTTTGTTTTTATTATTCGTTTCTGACCATTTATATATGCCTATTTTTGTTGATATTAAAAAGCTTTTAATTTTGATATTTGTTGATGTTATGATTTTGATAACACCAAACGTTTCTGGAACGTTTCAAGATCTGCTTTTAGATATACATATTACATAATGTATCTTCAACCCATTTGTACGTCCTACTATTGGGCACGGGTCTCCTCTCATACGATGGCTTAGGTCATAGGTTGGGGTAGTCACACGTATTCCTAGGGTAGTGAATCTATTTCGACGTGCAGGTTTCATCAAGATATTTTTTTTTGGTAAATTTAAAATTAAATTTGGACATGAATTCCGAAAACCTTAAATGTTCAGACTCGACCACTTTTTTAAAAATTATGTTGGTACTTGGTACTTGGTGTAACGGGCTGGTATCCGCAACTCGACGTCAAGGCGCCTATTTTGCGTTTTTGTTAAATTATGTTACTTGAGTATTCAATTTATGCAACTGGCTTGAGTGAGATTACCCACTTTTGCTGAATAATTTTGTAAGCTCTAACGTGGTAAGCTCGTAGCCAATCGCTACGTTGTCCAAAGTGAACTTATAGGGAACGGGTTGCAATAAAAATTCATTCTGCCAATGAAAAAGTTTATAGTTCTGCGCATTTGAAACTTTTACAATTCAAAATTTTCAATTTGGCTGCCAGAAGAGCACTTTTGGGGTTGTTTCCAATGTACGAGCGTGATCGTATGGAGAGACACTTATTTGTAATGTGGTTATTACAATTTTGGCCCAAAGCCAAGACGAAAACTACTTAACTTGTAAACTGGGGCTACCTGAAGCTCATGAATACTGGTCGAATGGTCGAAGATGTAAGAATATACAATGGATGTACATTTTAATTTTCAAAAGCAGTAGAGCTCCTTGTGAAATAGTTCGTCCAGGAAAGTATTGCCACCTTAACTATTTCTGTCGCCAAGCAGTAACGTGAATACTAATGCATTCCGGCTTTGAAGGGTAAGGGTGGTGGTGAAATTACAAGTGCCTCAAGGTGACGGGCACAATGGCAGTGCCCCTTAGATCTTAGAGATTTAAAGTTCTTGAGTGACAGTGCAACTGCTATGGACAGGCGTGTCGTTTAACACCACGCACACGACTTGGTCGTCTCGTCACTTGTACGTCGTCACGTATCATAAAAAAAACTTATTTGGAAATTACATCTGATCAGTAAGTAACTTATGTCATTTACTTGCCCCCGGCCCTCACGGTGTTACTACCTAAGATAATAGTACTAATACGGTAAAGTATTCACTAAAATATATCACCGCTTCTATCAAAACAAACTTTTACCTTGTACCTATTTGAATAGGCTTTCGTTTTATCTTTTTATCCTCGTTCACGTATTTATACTTGTGTTTTGTAGTTAGAAGTACTTTTCGATTATCTGAAGAGTTCGTAAAGTTATTATATTACTTTGATACAAAATCAAAGTAATATAATAACTTAGCACAAAATGTTAATTAAACCGAAACATGAGACTTCTTATATAATAGACGTTTAATTAAAAGGAATTATTTCAAAAATCTAATAAAAAGTGTTAGTAAAGCTCTATCGGGAAAGTTCGTATGCAATATATGCAGACCGTATTATAAGTGGAAACTCTAATTTTTAAATTTGCGTAATGACAAATTCCGGAAATGGTTCATTGTTTTTTACACCTCTTTTGACAATAATGATATTTGAACGGGATGTCACTTCATTGTTCTCGGGGAATTTCTACTAAAAGTAAAAAAAAAGACCGAAATTTAAATAAAGTATATGGCCATTTGCACGAGCGAGGGATCTGGAGGCAGATGTTTGAACAGTAAGCTCGTTATTCTCTTTAACACTCGCCTCGACGCTCGTGCTAACCCCTGGTGCTCGCGTTGCGAGTTCAATGGAATGCTAGTGACAACGTGAAAAGACGAACTTAGTGTTCACACGTTCGCGCTCTCACTCACGTAACACTGGCGCTCGATGCAGATACCGATGGAACTAGTATAATAAAACAAGTATGGTAACTCCATACAAACGTAGCAGCGTGGCTTCTATGTGTGCGCGCCCGTCACGTGCCGTGTACGGATGCACACATTCGCATATTCTCGACATGCGTTCGCGTTAAATAGCGTTGGTCGTCCTAACAGCCTATGTTTGTATGGAGTTGCCATACTTGTCTTATTATATAATGGCTAAAACGTAGATGTCGTCTTCGTCGGAAGTTTATGTAGAAGTGGCTACACAAATGTTTCGTTGTATGACGAAGAGAGTACCAAACGCGATTTAGTAAACCCGGTTTTATTTTCCATTCATGTAAAATCAACGCGGCAAAGTATTATTCACGACTGTTTTTAGTGGCCATATTGCCGGAGTAAAGTTCAGATCTATGTGTTTGCCAAAAACTGGAGTCGGGCTACAACTTAGAGTCGAGTTGTTACATTTCAGTATTATTTTATGAAAAGTTTTAGGATTTTCATATTAACATATTTTTTCCTTTAAAATTTATTTACTTCAATCTATATCTATGCAGCAGAGAACGTCAAATACCTAAGCACTTCCAAAAGGTAATAAATTTGGTTTTATGGTTCCGTATCTAAACATAAAATTAACCTGGTGATAAATATTAGGTGTCTGCCCTTCTACTCGTATGTTAAGATTGTATTTATTGGAAACTACTTGCAATTATTTTCAAACAGGCGCTCAGAGCGAGCGAAACATAAATTTGAAGAAATTAGCATTGTTACATTGGAGCCACAGAACAGTCATAAACGTGCAGTTTGCACAATATTTTATTCGCTTTTTGCCCGTGGAGCACCTCCTTGGACCACGGGCAATTATACTTTCCCGTGGTTCACTTCTTACGTATAAAATAGAAATACTCAAAACTTTGAATAGCCCGAATCGCAGCCGCTTGGGCAAAGTGGCGTGAGGTGACTGGTGTCATTTGTGACCTCAAGATGCCGTTAAGCTGAAAGGACAGGCATATAAATCCATCATTAGGCCTGTCCTTTTGAATGGCAGTGAAACGTGGCCCGTACTTGAGCGTCATAAGCAGGAGCTGCGTATCACGGAAGTGAAGATGCTGCGCTGGATGTGTGGAGTTTCACGGAAAGACCGTGTCAGAAACTCCCGCATCCGCGGCAGCCTTCACGTCCGTGACATTGCAGATAAACTGCAAGAAAGCCGCCTACGTTGGCACGGCCACATCTTACGGAAACCTGCATGCTACGTGGGAAACAAATGTCTGGCTATGCCACCTCCGCCGGGCCCCGGTAGAAGGGGCAGACCCAAGAAGTGCTGGCTTGACGTCGCCAAGGGTGATATGCGTGCTAATGGTCTCACCACTAAGGATGCCGAAGACCGTTCAAAGTGGAGGAGAAAAAGTAGGAAAGCGGACCCCGGGCTCCGCAGCAACACTGCTGAGGACGCAACCGGGACAACGCTCAGATGAGAGAGAGAGAGACTCAAAACTTTTAATGGTGGTGGTCCACCTCAAACATTAACATTTTGATTGATGTTCCTAGAACAATAAAACATACCTATCATGCAATTTAAATGTTAAAAGAGTTTTAATAGCAAGGTGTTTTATAAACGAGAAAAGAAATATCTCTAAGTGCACCACGGGAAGAAATGATTGCTCGTGGTCCACACAGGTGGACATAGGTGAACCACGGGATGAAATAATTGCCCGTGACCTACCCAGGTGAACCAGCTAGGTGGCACACGGGCAAGAAGCGATTTTATTTTGATTGAATATCATGACGTTTATGCTACCATGATATTCACCTTTTTTTTGTAAAAATATTCCATTAGTTTGATATTAGAATTGATACAAAGATCGAACAAACACAATGAAAAATTCCTTCGATTAACGTCTGTCGCCTCTGCTTTACCAATTGAGCTACGGATCAGGCCAGTCTGCTTGCTTGAGAATCTTTGTATTGGGTTTAACGGTCGGATCGAAGGAAATTTTTCTTAGTATCAATAATAGTGCAGTTTTTGATGAGAATAATGGTTTATTTATGAAATTTAGTCATAGACAAAATATATTAATAATAATAATTAAAATCATAAAAAAAGCCTGGTTTGTTATAATTATTAAAACAAAGATTGAACACAACGGCAATTTCCCTCTATTCGGCTGGAGGCCATTTTGGCGAGATTGATGGGTTGAATGGAGGATTTTTTTATAATACCAAGTCACGGGATGAACAACCCGTGCGCCTGGTGGTAAACGCCATGCCTATCCAAAACTGTTGCAGTGCCATTCAGCGCTTTAAATCGCAGAGATCTGAGGAGCACTGCCACTGCGCCCGTCACCCCGAGACATAACTTGACAAATCCCTTGTGCCTGTAATTTTACCAGAACGCAGTAATGTGAGCAATTATAAACTGGGACGCAGTAATGCTCACATTATTGCTTGGCTACAGAAATAGGTAAGGTGGTAGTACTTCCCTGGACGAACAAGGAGCTCTATGCCAATCTACGTCTCAGGGTGACGGGTGCAGTGACAGTACCTATAAGATCTTTGCAATTTAAATCTCTGAATGGCACTGCAACTATTATGAATAGGCGTGTCGCTTACCACCAGGCGCACGACGTCCCATCACTTGGTATTATAAAAACAAAATTACAGACACGATTTACATCCGAAAAATAGTTTAATTTTCAATGTGTAACAATAGTGGAAACTGAAGAGCTCAATAAACTGGCTTTTCTTGACTGCCGTCTCGACAAAATCACAAATTGTGGAGACGACTGTGTTGAATGTTTTCGCTCTATAAATAGGCTTCTTGTTGATACTCAACATTTGGCATTTACGAATTGAATTTATTTCTTATACAGTTTGTGCGTACTTCTCGATACTACTTCGTAATCCAAGAGAGTGATCCGTTTAGGCGGTTTCTATCTACGATGTTTTAAAATTAACATTGTAAATGACAAATGTGAATAAATATTTCTTTACCGTTGGAAAAAAGTAGGTTGTTAACTAGCAATTTCCTTGCTCATTATTCTCAAGGGAATCTGCCCCACGCAAGTAGTAGAGTACAATCAGTTTGACGATTTCAAAATTACTTTGCTTACTTACAAAAATATAATTTTTTATTTCTATCATTGTAACAATAGAATAAGAAAAATACTAGACGGATTGTGAATTTCCTACTGAAAGCATAGCTGTCTCGTTTATTTTTGTCCTTACTTTCCTTTTATCACAATTAGAACAGTATATTACATACATTAGTACATAAGCCCTATCTTAAACATTTGTTTTCGTTACAGGGGAAATCTTCAAAAGATACTTGACTCCTTAAGGGGCGTGTCAGGTTTTGTGGGATTTGTACCCATTAAAACCCCTCGGTGGCTGTTGCATGTTGGGATGCGTCGGGATCTCTTACGGAATGCTACCGATGCTTCCCATGCACGTTGCCCTTTCGGGCACTACCTGGGTTTATGGCTCCCTCCGTCATTACCGAGATCAGTCTACTCCCGCTCTCTGACATCCGTACCAAAACAATCACTGAGAAGTAAGTAAGTACTCGACCAATTTAAAAAGACATATGATGCGAATGAAACATCACACTCGACATTGTCTTTTCATTTATTCGAGTATTAATTATTTGACAGTAATTGTTTCGGATGGGTGTCGGACGAACAATAGTTGTCCCCCGCTTTGTGCGATCACCACACGTGCTGTCTTCCCGGAATCCCCACTTTAACCGTCCGCGACTCCGAGGTCCTCCATTAGTCGCGTTGCAAGCCAGGCAGAAGATGCTGTAGTTCTATTCTTATGCCCGAAACTACAAAGTACAAACCAATCGTAACTTGCCGCGACAATTACCGGTCACCTTCATGACTAATAAATAGCAATCTATGAAAAAAAAATAGAAGGCACATAAAATACGCAGTTGAATTTAGATAGTTGTGATGATACATTTATTCATCACCTTCATCTTTATAGGCCCGACTTTATATAGTGCTGAGCTACTGTCTCGTAGTTTTTGTCATCCACCACGATCTTGTGCTAGTTTCACTCAAGAACGGCCCGCGACTTAAATAAATAAAAATGAAATAAAATCGGCTTTATTTCACATGCAAAATACATAAATTGCGAACATTAAACTAATAAGAATAAATAAAATAAAAATTAATTTAAGTTAAAATAAAAAGCATGTATTGAAAGGATCTATGACTCAGCACGTGAGGACTATGCTAATGACCTATTCCTCGCTGTTATTCTGCCATGAGGCGTCATTAATTGGAACCCCAGAATTCAAATATATATTTACGTTAAAAAAATGTAAATTTAAATAATTGTAAACAATTAAGCTGTATTAAATAAAATGTGACACAAACGACAATTAGATAAATACGTAATTTAAATTGCATAATTCCAAAAATACACAAATATACAGAACAGACACACGCTACTTCGTAAAGCCTACATCCTGAGGTACCAAAAGCCAAAAAAGTTTAAAAGTTGGTAGTGTTTGAGACACTTTGAAGATGTCGACTTATACCTACTCATATCACTGTTGGACGTCTCATGCTTCTATAAGCGCTTCTTGGCCACCATTCGGTTATCGCCTTACGCTATCTGCCATCATCTATATCCAATTTTCTACGTCTTGGACTTTATTTCACATGTTATGTTATGAGCATACCACACTCCGTGGCTTTCTGTACAACTTTCATTTTGCACACGGTACTTATATTAAATAGTCACGTCTCGGTATATATACCGAATTTAACTCTTACTAGTACAATTATCACGGTTCGTTTACGTAAGCATGTGGGGTGCACGAAAGGAGCCTCCACGCACGACGTACCATCTTTGCCAGTATGTCTGGCGAACCCTGGCCAACAATATACGAGTACCTTACACCGACTGGCAAATCCTTTCATCACAGTGGCAAGCATTGTAGTGTACCCCATCGATACTATAAGAAGAACCATATGCATTAATTACCTAATAATGGACCCACGAAAAGTATGACATGATGTATCTTTGAGAAAGGTTTTTTGCAAGTTTTTATTTCTGAAGCACGTGCAAAAACCAAAAGCCGAACGCATAAATCTTTTACCAGAAAACGTCGTATACGAGTCCCACGACTTGTTATTGCCAGATTATGCAAAATCCAATAGGCGAAACACCCGAATATTCTAACGAACGATGTTTCACGCAAAAATGGTCGAAATAAATGTAATCGTGGGCCCACAATAATCATTTGAATAGGAATGTACTGATTTTGGTTACATCGCCGGTATTGTTGGATATCATTTATTTCGTGGTACCTCTCAATATTGGTAGTTTTGGATTTCGGCCGTCGAATAAAGGTTCCTGTAGCATCCTGTTTTGGTTGTGTCAAATAAAAGTGAGCTTTTTAATTTCTTCTCCAATTTATATTTACAAGCTTTTATAAGCGTGGTTCTAGTTGTTGCATCGTTCTCCATATTTCTCTCCGCTTGTAAGGTGAGACACAACTACAGCTATTCGAACTGTATGGATTCATCGTTGACTTTGTTTTTTATGATACTAACGGGTGTAACGGGACGAACAAGAAGTGAGCTTGATGGTGAGCGACACGCCTGTCAATGACAGTTGCGTTATCAGTCGCAGCTCGCAAAAATCTAAGGGGCACTGCACCCTGATACATAAGTTGACAAGTCTTATGTGCCTGTAATTTCACCAGCACCCTTACTGAACTGACCATAACCCCCTCACATCATTTAATCATATCTTCGTCATCATTACAAATATAAAAATATGTAAACCTAATGTATCTACGTATTGAAGACGCCATGGATCAATAAAAATGGCCACATTAAAATTTAGTTATGTGATCGTCTAATTTAGTAACTGTTAATTAGGTTGTGTTTTTAGTGAATAATGTAGAGCCCGTGATCTTAAAGAGGTGTTCTCGCAAACCGTGGCAGACGCTAAAGGCCACTAGGCCACTTTGTTTTGGTTTTTTAACGATTGTTTTTCACGATTCGCCATCTATGAGATGTCTTCTTCTTCACGTTACGTGACGTTGGTTGGTTTAAATTCAGTCGTATCGAAGGATTTTTTTCTAAGTGTTCGTGCCTTCATCTTGGTATTCATAATTATAACAAACTAGTGAACTAATTTCACAAAAAAACAAATTGAATATCAATGGCGCTGAAACACTCAGTAAATTTAAATTATTAAATTGTTATTAAATTTAAAATTATTATTAAATTTAATTTTAGTAGCAGTAGAGCTCCTTGTTAAAGAGTTTGTCCAGTACTGCCACTTTACCTATTTCTGACGCCAAGCAGTAACGTCAGCATTACTGTGATCCGGTTTTGAAGGGTAAGGATGATGGTGAAATTACAGGCACATGGGATTTGTCAATTTATGTCTCAGGGTGACGGGTGCAGTGGCAGTGACCCTCGGATCTTTGAGATTGAAAGCTCTGAGTGGCACTGCAACTGTTATGGACAGGCGTGAGCTTACCATCAGGCGCACGACTTGTTAGTCCCATCACTTGATATTATAAAAAAAAATACATTTAATAGTAGGAAATGAAACTATTTTTCCGGATTTAAATCGCGTGTATTTATTTTTTCAAAACAAACTAACGTTTCGGCCCCTTTTCAGGTCCCATGGTCGAGGTTCATTGACGTGGTAAAGTCATCAACCAGTTATGTCTAATTGAAAACACAAATATAGGCGATTTAAATCCGCCAAAATAGTTTCATTTCCTATGCGTAACAATCGTGAAAACCTAAGAACTCGATGTTTTAATATTGTTTAAGAAGACGGCTATTATATACGTCGGAACCGTCATGGTTTAGAACCGAATCTTTAGGCACCGTTTGGGTAGATTTAGGGTTCGTGCAATGAGATTGCGTTTAATGGTAACATTGTATATTTTAATCACTATGAAATCGAATAACAACTTGTACTTTCAATTCATTTTAACGATCAAAATAGGCACTAAGCGAAACGTAGGACTGTTACTAACCTAACCTAACCATCACTGTGTCTCTCGTCTACCACCACTGTTCCCCACCCAGACTCAGTCAAAGTAAACCGGCAGAGGGAGTTCAAAAGAAGAAGAAGTTAAAAAGAAGCACGTTCTAACTTACAGGTGGCGCCTTTCTTTCGCAGTCTTTAATGACCGTTTCCGACATATATTTTTAATCATAATGTTTCCGCTAGTTCATTATTAGGAAATTCCGAAAGGTGTGTTCTGTTACATTACCTTCAAAACCGGAATGGAGTGATACTCACATTACTGCTTGGCGGCAGAAATGGTGGCAGTGCTTCCCCGGACGAACTTTTTCAAAAGGAACTCTACTGCTACGAAAAATTGTTTTACGAGAACTTGAATTCTTTCTTACGTTTTTATGTAGGGTTCACAGTCGCAGTCTAAAAGCGTCACGGTTTAACGTGTAGCCAGCTGTATCTATTTGAAGAAGAAGGGTACTTGACGTGAAAACATCAAGCTTCGCATGATACTGTTATAAATTCAGGTATTTAATTAACATTTCAAAAGATCACCTAAATCAAAAGGCGTATTGATTTCAATAACTTGTCCTATTTCAATTAATTTGAATAATAACAATTCAAAGAGGCGTTGTCAAACGGAATATTTAATGGGTCTAGATACAAAATCTCTGTGTTCAATTTATTTCAAGTCTAGGGTCGTTTCATTTACCATTTTGATTTAACAAAACCTTTATGTAGGGTTGTTTTACAATTAAACAACAAATGTTTACTCTTATGTAAGAAATAAACTTATTATTTGTTAAAAAAAAATTTAAAATTATGTTATAAAAATAGTAAGTTTTTTTTATAATAATAACCTTGTTACTTTTAAGGAGTATCTATTTTTAACCGACTTGAAAACAGCAAGTGGGAGCTCTCATGCAGAAAATAGTGTATTTACAACATGTGATTAAATAATTGTTACTCAATTGGATTAAGTACATACGTATTACTCGAGTTAGATTTCAAACTTTGTTAACCGACTTCAAGAAAAGAAAGAGTTCTCAATTCGACTGTATTTTTTGTGAGTATGTTACACGATTACTCCGACCTTTGTGAACCAGTTTCTTTGATGATGATTCTTTTTTTGTTGGACAGGAAGTAACTCCGTAGTGGTTCTATTAAAATTCGAAGAAAATATTCCACCTCTAATGGTGGCTAATTGGGGAATGAATCCTGTTTATTAGATTTCACCCACGTTTGTTTAACTGGTTTCAATAATATTTGACAAACAGATGTAATTCCGCAAACGGTTTTTTTAAAGAAATTTGTTATCAGGAGTGTTGCTGTTGGAGGTCCATAGTCTAGCCTACCTCTATACGTATATTGATGTATTTATTATATATCTGCAGCAATTGTTTTAGGTTCTTTTTTGAGTTTTCTATAGACATTGGGAAACATCCTGGTAAGTAAACTGAAATTCAAATATACCATTATTTCTTGGGTAAACTAATTACGCTTGATTTACATGATAGGTTACCATGCTGGGCTGCCACGCAGTGATCTCGGGTTTGATTCCCGGGCCGGGAGAAATATTTGTATAGCCAACGTTTATTTCTCTCGTGAGTTTGTTGAGATATGTGTGTCCATGGCACCCGCGACATAAGGTTTTCGTGGTCTTTGGAATCTTTGGAATATCCACAACATAGAGGTGGTACCCAAGTCTACGTCTGGTCGTCCGATGATGGAAAGGGGAAGGTGGAATAAAATCGTGTAAAAATCATCGCACACTCTCCGTGATATATCCTGTAAAATACCGATAAGCAAGCAACTTTACGGCAGTGTTCAAGGCTCTACAACTTCGCCTTCACCAATTCTGAGTCACCTTGCCTTGGCATGGTTGTTGATTGAATCCAAGGTGGCCAGTTGGTATGTAGAAGAACCATCCCAAAGGTGGCAGCAGTACTCCATGCACGTCCGGACTTGTGCTTGATACAGCTGGAGCAAGTGCACCCTGGAAAGGATGCCAAGCTTCCTTGCTGCATTTTTGGCCATGGATTCAGTGTACCTGCCGAAGTTCAAATTGTATGCCAGGTCCATTCCAAGTAGCTGGAGATGGTCAGCTATCCGTATGGATATATCACGAAAAGTCGGAGTCAGCTCAAAAGGACTCAGTTTTCTGAAGAATGGACACGCCTGCGTTTTGGTAGCATTAAATTTGACAAGATTGGCATTGCCCCAATCGTGTATCCAGTCCATCCAATACCTGGAGCGTCAAATCTAAACGGCTAACCATGGACTCTCGACAAGAATAGATTTCCTCTCCACTGACCCTTGCATTGGTCAAGTACCTATCTACTACCTAACTTGCTGTCATCAGCGTATGCAAAGTTACCTGGAATTAACATATCATTGATATACATGAAATGAAAGAGAGTTGCAAACAGTGCCGAACCCTGAGGAACTCCGGCAAAGGGATAGAAATCTATCGCCATATGTTCGGAAGAGTAGCCTTCTAAGACCACTCGAATCGAACGTTCGCTCAAGAAATCCGAGATCCAATTGCAAAGGTCAGTGGGAAGTTCATAAGAGGGAAGCTCACTTAAAAGGTTTGCGTGCCTGTCAAAGGCTTTAGAAATGTCTAAAGACACTGCAAGTGCTTCGTCTTTCTTTTCTATAGCCTCGCTCCATATGTGACAGGCATACACAAGAAGATCCCCAGTAGATCGCCCTCGTCGGAATCCGTACCGGCGATCACTGAGGAGGTCGTTGTCTTCAAGGTACAACAGAAGACGGTTCTTGAGTACACGTTCCATAGTCCTGCAGAGTATGGAAGTGACTGAGGTAGGTCTATAGTTGACAGGGTCAGCTCTGCTTCCTTTTTTTGGCACAGGTTGCACGTTTGCAAGCTTCCACGACCTGGGAACTACACCAGTCTCAAGTGAGAGGCGGTACAGGCGTGTGAAAACAGGAGACAACTCAGGCGCACAGTTACGTAGGACTATTTCTGGAATTCCATCTGGCCCGCTAGCTTTATTCACGTTTGGATTCCGTAGAGCTTTAAGTACCTATTTTTGGCGTATGCAAACTGGCGCCATAGTGCAGCCAGCCTGAGGTAAGGTAGGTGGTAGGTCCCTCGCGGCACCCAGATGCAAACTCTCTGCAAAGAGTGAGCCGAAAAGATTCGCCTTGTCTTCTGCAATATAGGCCAACGTGCCATCCGGCTTAAGCAGAGGTGGTAAAGATGGGTGACAAAAGTTACGTTTCGACCGCTTTGGCCAGGGACCAAAAGGATTTGCTACCTGCTGGATAAGAGGCTAACTTGACCCCTATCCGGCGCACATGGTCGAACTTGGCCCTACATAACACAAGACCGCAACACAACTCGACGAGTCTCCTGAAGTAAAGCACGCCGGCCAAGTATATGACGCAAAGATATGGCGCATTTCATCCCAATCTGCTAACCTGTATCGCCACATCCGTCTCATTCCACTAGGGCCCTGATCGGGTGGGGAGTATACGTGTACAGTTTTCACCAGACAATGGTCGGAAGTACCCAGTGCATCTACAACCACAGAGTATCGGTCTCGATCAGTTGTTAACAGAAGGTTCAAGCAATTAGCCGTATGAGACTCAACGTCAGGGATCCTGGTGGCGCCACTGACACGCTGGGAAAGGCTTAGGCGTTAACGCAAGTTTACACGCCTCTCTCCCAGCATGATCGGTCTGGTCGTTTGGTATGGGAATAATCATTCTTGATGGTGAGTGTTAAAGTCCCCCAGAATGACTAGTTGCGCCGCTGGGTACCTAAGTTGAGCCTCATCAGACGTCTCATTCAGATGTTGGAACAACATGGTTGTCTCCAGATCTGCACAGTCACTCGCAGAGACACAGTAGTAGGTACACTATTGGGTAGGTAGGTATAAGATGTCATCGCGAACCAACACACAGACTACGGCACGAGGTACGAAGCTGTGCTCCAGAGTATACCCGGGATAGCTGAGGTACGCTGCGTCAGTCGGTCAACTGATCTGCGTCTGTGTAAGGAACAGCAGCAGCGGTTTGTCGGTTTTAAGGTGGTAGTGGACCGAATCGAGATTTCTGTGCAGCCCTCTGATGTTGGTGAGGAGCACTTTCAATGGGAGAACGTGCAACTGTTGTGATAATTTTATTCCTTTTCTGTGACTTTCATAATTTTAGGAGAAGCGAATACGACGAGCCATTGCGTCGTGTTCAAACAAACAGCAAGTTCAAACTGCCATACGAGGGTACAATCGGTTTGGAGGCCGCGGGGATGACCGAACCCGCCCGGAGATGGCCACATGGTCCTCCTTTCCGGTCGCCAACCGGCAAGGTGGAGCAATCCGGGATTTTTCGTTGGTTGGCGGGGCAGCCTTTCAAGAGTGGCTTTCCCGCTACTTGGGCCCCCAACTTCCCAAGAACGGCCAGCGGTGCACCGTACTTCGGATCCCGTTAGCCTCCAGAATCGAGTGCTCAGTGTGGCAGTACAAGCTGCTACAAATCGTCGTCGGACGCAATGCAGCTGTTCAGACCCGACCTCCTAATGGCAACTCCCGAACACGAGTCGGAACACGGTAAAAACCATTTGGTGACTCGACTGCTTCGGGAGGGTGGTGACTAGCTACGGCCGAAGTCTACCACCAGTAGTTGTTGCTCTTTAGCACCACCCAGGGGTCACTTGTAGGGTCTCGAGGGTAAACCTACGGAAGCGAGGAACATCAACCCCCAAATTACAGACACATGGGACTTGTCAACTTATGTTTCAGGGTGAAGGGCGTAGTGGCAGTGCCCATAGAACCTTTGCGATTTAAAGCTCTGAATGGCACTGCAACTGTTATGGATAGGGCGCGTCGCTTACTACCAGGAGCACGACTTGTTCATCCCGTCACTTGGTATTCTAAAAAACAAAATTTGCAGATGTGTACAGGTTTCTTCGTGATGTTATCTTTCTCCGGAAAGATCATGGTAAGTTTCGCACAAAAATTCCCGAACAATCAGAGGTGCAAGTCCGGATTCGAATGCATAACCCAATTCCCCGGATTCGAATGCACAACCCAATTCTCCGGATTCGAATGCAGTTAAGCTTGTGTTGTAGCGCCAAATATATTAGTCCAACTAAAATTAATGTGGTCAACCATTTTATGAGATCATTTCAAACTACGCATTCCCACTGAGTAATTTCAGCGGCGACTGTAGTTACAAATTTTGGATTTTACCAGTTGAAACTAGTTACACTGGTTAAAACTAGTCGCTTAAATAAATGTAGCTCGTGCTGTGGTAAAATTGTTTCCTGTTTAATTAGAAAAGTGCATTGTATGTATTCACTTAAGAGCTCTTATGCCAAAAAAGTTTTGACGTTGGCTCCGCCCAAATTTGTGAAGCAAATATATGCCTGAAGTTCGCGTGATATGCGACAGGAGATGTTGAATTTTGCGCATTAAAAGTACCAAATTCGTTTTAGCGGAATAACTCTAAAACTATAATATATCATGTAGTTACTCATACAATATTTTATTTTTAACTTTAAAGTGGATATACCCCTCTAAAATCAAATCGAAGATTAGGAATTTTTCCTCTGCTCCCTCTTAAGGAAAACACGTACATATATTTAATAGCAGCGCGTCTGGCATGTTTGCCCTGAACAGGGTGGATGTTTTTTACGCCCGTTTACGAAAGCGTCAATAGTCTTTTGCAGAGAGACTAAATAAGTCCAGTAACAAAAAAAGGAAAAGATTTAAGATGAGACTATTATAATACCCATAACTGTTTTTAATGCTCCTAATGTTAATCTTGTTAATTGTATTTTAATTTTATAACTTTTTTAATTAGTTACTTGAATTTAATTTTTTATTTTTATATTATTGCTTTTAAATTTTTATGACCGTGTAATATATAATGTAATGTTATGGGCTTAATGCTTAAATAAATAAATAATTGAATTGAATTGAATTGAATAGCAGTATAGAAAATTCAAGTTTACTTTATAACTAAAGAAAAAAAAGAGAGATTTGAATACATGTATTGTATAGGTCTATACATATAATGAAGTCAAGTCAAATAATCATTTATTCCATAGGTAAAATTTTTACATTTCAAAACGTCATTTTTTAAGCTTTTACAGGATTTTTCAACATGAACTTTGTTTTGCAAATCAAAATAAAGCAATAAATTTAGATGACAATGATTAAAATTTTTATTGTAATAAAAAAAGTACAGCTTAGCAATTATGAATGAAGAATGATATCTGATAAATATCCACCACGACCATAGTTACAGACGTTCTTTCATCTAAGTTTTTAATAACTTTTTGACAAAATGGTGAATTAACGAGTTAATCACTTCACGAATTTTAACACGAACACGAGTTTTAAGGCTGCTATGGATTCGATTGGCTCCGTAGAGACTCTGTCTTTAATATAACCCTATAAAAATAATCCAGCTGTGTTAAATCACATGATCGAGCTGGCCACTTAACGGACGAATTTCGTGAAATTGTACGATCGGAAAATTTGGTTTGCAATAAATTCATTGTTTCGGTGGCTGTGTGACTTGTGGTACCGTCTTGTTGACACCACATGTTAGTGGTATCCATATCATCAATAATGGGCCAAAATTGAGTTGTTAACTTCTCTTGATAGCGTAATCCATTGACCGTAACCGCATTTCCAGCAGAATTTTCGAATAAAAATGGCCCAATGTCAACGGCATGTCGTCTTTCCATACATATTTATCTAACACGTAGTCTTCAATTTTGTATCAAGACTATTCAGTTAAAATACTTATAATGTACGTTATAAGCTTAGGAAATGATAATCTTAATATGTGCTTCGGAATCTTATTGTAAAAACGTATACAGTTTCCCGTAAAAGATTAGGTTGTACAGTACATCATAGGTAGTACAAAAAAAAAATATAATTACTCATATTACTGATAGCTTAATAATAGCTTTTATAAAATATAAAACACACCGGTTAGTCACAATAATAGTATGTTACATTTGGGTTTTGTGTAATCGGGCAAAGTATAATTAAGAAATTAAGAATTCATTACAGGCATAGTGTAGTTATATAGCGCAGTAGAACGTGCCGGTGAGCAGTTCGAACCTACATACCTACGTATAAATATAATATTAATAACAATTTAATTTTTTAAATATGAGCTGCCGATTTGAATTAATTATGGCCAAGCAAATATTTTTGCTACCACATTCTGCGCGTGGACTATATATCAACGAAAGTCGGCACCGAAATGTGAATGTTTGACTATTCTGTGAAATAATGCGTGCTAGGGAGTGCAGTGTATTGTTATAATGTATATTTTCCTTTTTTTATCTTATTGTTATTACTATTATTTTCATAATTAGCTTAGTTTTCACGGTGAATAAATTCTTATTTGTAATACCTTGTAAATGTTTTTTTTTTTTGTCATAATACTAAGTGAAGGGACGAACAAGTCGTCTGCCGGGTGGAAAGCGACACGCCTGTCCCTAACAGTTGCACTCAGAGCTTTAAATTACAAAGATCTGAAGGGCACTGCTACTGCGCCCGACACCCTGAACCTTAAATTGTCAAGTCCCATGTGTCTGTAATTTCCACCACTCTTACCCTTCGAAACCGGAATGCAGTAATGTTCACATCACTGCTTGGCGGCAGGAATGGGTAAGGCCCTGGACGAACTTTTTCACAAGGAGCTCTATTGCTGCTAAATTAATAAGACATTTAAAATAAAAAATAAATAATTTTAGGTCAGGTTTTCGCTAAACTTGATAACGGTATGATGAAACAAAATAAAGGAAACAACATGTTTAAAGAAAAATCCACCTTTCACTCGTCTAAGGCATCGTGTTCAGGAGACTAGCACCGTTTCTCCTCTTGATGGCTAAGCTTAT
Source organism: Hyposmocoma kahamanoa (assembly GCF_003589595.1). Classification (NCBI taxonomy): domain Eukaryota; kingdom Metazoa; phylum Arthropoda; class Insecta; order Lepidoptera; family Cosmopterigidae; genus Hyposmocoma; species Hyposmocoma kahamanoa. The sequence goes on from NW_020654289.1 coordinate 9,713,165, forward strand.
TCTTTGGCGGAAGTAGATACCAGCCTTTTTTGAAACCAGAACCTTCAGCGAAGTGAACTATATACAAAAATGTTCAATGGATGTAATGCAATGCGCAAATTTTAAATGACGAACTATTTATTTTTGCCTAAGATTCAATTCACATTGCGGCGGAACGGATTGGAAATGACGCGTCAATTTCGGGCGAAGAAGAAGGCGCACGCGGTCGCTGGATTTTTTTTTCATAATATCAAATGACGGGACGAAACAAGTAGTGCGCCTGATGGTAAGCTACGCTCCTGTCCATAACAGTTGCAGTGCCACTGAGAGCTTATATCGCAAAGATATGAAGGGCACTGCCACTGCGCACGTCACCCTGGGACATATATTGACAAGTCCTATGTGCCTGTAATTTCACCAGCACCCTTACCCTTGTAATTCGGAACACAGTAATGCTGACGTTACTGCTTGGCGGCAGAAATAGGAAGCTCTGCTAGAAAACTTTGCTTGTAAGTTTTGTTTATGATACAAAATGGTGGGACGAAAAAATCGTGCTCCTGGTAAGCGACTCGCCTGTCCATAACAGGTCCTGTAATTTGCCCAGCACCCTTACCATTCAAAACCGGAACGCAGGTTCTCGTCTCTCTGGTGTTGTAACATTGTTGTTAGAAAGTAGTTGGAAAGTATTATTGACGTTGTGAACTGCTTTCAGTGGGCACTACAGCACATCGACTGTACGCTGATCGGCAGTGTTTAAATACAAGGATCATTGCTACTTACATCTTTGGTTTTATATTAATATTGACTGAACTCTATATCTGGTGTACTTACTCCTTACCTGATGTATACACCGTACAAGAGGTCAACCCATTTAGCAGAAAGTATTTGTGTAGGTAAGCTAAACGCACCTGCGTTCTTCTTTGTATTACCAATGTGTATTAACATTTCTACCTCCTAAATAAACTCACAATGTTGAAATAGTGTTTGGACAGCAACAATAGACATCTGAAGGTTATTCAAAGAATGTTAAGGGCCACAAAGAGCCAGGGGTGTACAAAGGGTGGAGCGGTACTTAAAATTTTATTAGTGCAAAATGCGAGGGAAATATACAAGTTTTGAGAAGAATAGTTGTTAAATGTTAAATTGTTTCGCGAATGTTCTAGTACAGTTGCTTCATGGAAAAAGTAAATAATTAAGTTCTTGGATGTAAAAACCATGTTTCCTTAAATGAAAGAGTGTAGTTGTATCAATTCATATACATTGAACAACTGTGTATACTGTATATTTTCTAAGAAGGGTATTTTGTAAAGAAAGTGTATTCTATTTCTTTATACAAATTAAAAAAATTGTTACTATATTTTACATGCAAAATAATTTTCGTGAATCTGTTATAATTTTTTTCAATTAAAGGTTTCAAGGTTTTTATTTATATATTTACTTTAAAAAGAATAAGAATTAATAAATTGTGTAATAATATACACTCTAATAGTACACCAAATATTTGTTCAATAATAATGAGGTACATTCGAACACGGAATTCTCTTATTGGTCATTAGTTACTACATTTAAGACAAGATATCGCCACCGTTGTCATAATTATATTTTAGTAGCAGTAGAGCTCCTTGTAAAAGAGTTCGTCCAGGGAAGCGCTGCCACTTTACATATTTCTGCCTCATAATGATGTGAGCATTACTGTGTTACGGTTTTGGAGGGCAAGTGTGAGCGGCAAGGGTGTGTCCGTCAGATCTTTGCGATGTAAGGCTCTGAGTGGCACAGTCATACTTGACAATTTAAATGAGATTCCCTTCGTGTGTGTATAATTTTTAATACGTTGGACTACATAAAGATGTACAATCTATCAAAATTCTTTGTTGAAAATTGTACCTATACAAAGAACTTTATTTAGTCTCTGTCTTTTTTTTAGAACGTCGTTACTGTATCGGTCACGTTACAGTTACAGCTCGCTTGAGTACCCGGCTTTAAAGGATACATTTAAGTTAAGTTGTACATTAGAAAGATATTAAAGAAATCTATATAGCCATTGTAATTTTACTTTGGAAAATAAGCTATTTCTATTGATAAACATATAAATTTCATTTGCCTTGATAACAGCCGAAAGATTCTTGTTGTTATGAAATTATTAAACACTGTATTGTGCCTTGCAGTATTTTTGTTTGACACGATGTTATAGTAGTCACTTAATATGAATAATTTGGTTTTCATATCAATAGGTAAGTTAGCAATTTTTCTAAGATCTTTGAATCGTCTCTGTATCGTGCGCTAGGAAAAATATTCACGCATCATTGGCTAGTGAGGGTCGTATTAAATAAGTCGTAGATGATGATTACACCTATTGTGGTATTTTTGTTGACATTTCTAGCCTGCAGAGAATAACAAAAGACCCGACACATTGACTTACAAATAAATGGACGACGGGTCTAATACAAAAACCACGAAAAAAATTTCATAAGTCAACCTATTTAAACGTAGTGACATGTAAAGGAATATAAAAATGCTAGAACGTTGAATTTAAATTGTAATGTCATCGCAGTACTGTTTAATTTTGCTTGCTTCGCTGTCAGTCGAACAAACGAAGACTAAAGCGTAAATGACGCTCTGTATACGATTTTAACGCCCTATAAGTGCGGACACTTTTTAGCGCGGACCCGACGTCCATATAATTGTAAGTCAATGGCCCGACAGCATTTGAACTTTAATTTTAACTTTTTTTTAATTTGCAATAACGATAATAAAGAAATTTAGTTAAATATGTCGCTTTGTTAATACAATAATGTTATAACTCGAAAAGTGTATTTTTTCAGAATCGATGAAAAACGAATCACACATTTTCTGTGAAAGATCATTAAAATTGATGTACAGGTTAAAGTTTATTATAACATCTAACCAATATACTTCTCGCCAAATATGTTTAAAAATAAAAGGAAAAAAAACATATTTTTGAATAAGGACAGTTTTGTCCAGTACTAGCTCTCAAAAAGTTTGTCACATTTTGAGTGAAGTAGATATCTTTTAATTTTTTCTTGCAATATTCTAACGACGGTTTTATTGACGTGTAGAGAATCAAATTTACAGTATAATCATGAATTTGACATATTTTGAGTTACAACACTATTGTATAGCAGTGCGATGTGACTTTGTATACAAAATAGTGTAGCTACGGTAGCCCCTCAAACAGAGGCCGTGGGTTCGAATCCGGGTTCGCACCTCTGAGTTTTCGGAATTTAATGTGAAATTTTCGATAAGCTTTTCAGTGAATGAAAACATCGTCATGAAACCTGCGTCGAGGAAGGTTTATAACCCTTGGAAAATATGTGAAGTCCCCAACCCGCATTGGGCCAGAGTGGCGGACCATGGTCTACCACCAATTTGGGGAACCGTACTTTCCTAAATTGGTTTTGATACGAGGATTCTGGGTATTCCGTAGTTTGAGTACCAGTAATTGGAGTTACACACACACGTTTAACAAACCAGTGAAATCGTTTTCATAATGTTAGCTGCTCTGGGAGATTCTTTTTAGAAAATATTTTTTAGAACAGGAAATGAAACCATTTTTTCGGATCTAAATCTGCCGTCCGCTAACTTATAAAACGCGGCTAGGTGACAAAATTTCTTTTTATATATCATAAAAACCATAGCCCCGTTTTCAGAATAATGAAATTCTTTAATGATATTTCAACTATGCATCGTTAGCGTAAATTCCGATAAGTCGGTAAGCACGTTAATTAATTTTAACCGTTTTTAAAAGAGAATTTTTGTGTTCTCTTTTTTGCTATTTAGAAACGGTTATTTGACCAGTTATCACTTAGTCACATTTTAGTTAGTGGATGGCAGAAATCGCGAACCTATATTAGTTTTTTCAAACAAACCAACGTTCGGGCCGTTTACATGTCCCATGGTCACTGCTGACTGAGATGGTAAAGTCGTCAACCAGTTATGTCTAATTAATATTAGAATACATTAGTATGCAAATCACCTTACATAATTAATTACCTTGTTTTCAAATTTTTCCACACAACATTCCAATTTACGCTACATATGTTTAGAAATTATTTTGTTATTAACAATATGAATTATTTATTAATTATTTAGAAGTTTATAAGAGATTGCTGCGTGCCAATAAAACTTGGCGCAAGTATTAAAGTTGCATCAAGCTACTGATATTTTAAAATTGCAATTGAAAACCAAGTCAAGTTCATATTACAAAATTGGAATACATATTATACGAAGGAACAGTTTTATTTATTCGAGATTTAACTTTGTTTCTAAACGGTTACACACTTGAGGAATTGATGGCGATATTAATCGCAGCACGAGATGACTAGTAAGTAAATGATGCGGTCGGCGTGGCTCCGTGCTGCAATAACACAATGTATGCCACGATGTGATAAGAAGAAATTGTGCATAATCATAACAATATACACCCATTAACAGTGTCTGGGTCTAAGTATAATAAGGACATATCTGCAAAATTACAACTTTTCAGGAGAGGAGTTTGTATGGTTTCATACATTCTTCGGCATAACTCTGCGCACGCGGTGATCTACTTTAGCCATGTGCCGCACTTTTATTTAAACATGCAATTCACACTCTGTTTTCACGTAGTACGTTACCAACTGTCCACCTATACACGATATCAAGGAAAGATTTGCCACCATAGTATCTGTATTTTTATGTACAATATACTTTTACCATTGTCTTTGCAAGTCTTTCTCTGCATACTATCACTACAACCCATGTATGGAGTAGGGTGGCCTATACATTTTGGTCCTTCAAGCAACAAGTATTTTTCAGTGTTTTTGTGCTAGTGACGTTAGCGAATCGGTACGACTGGCCACTCACAAGCGGGTCTCACCAGTCATATTGCGAAGGCGCATATAGCGTTATTAGGTGCAACTGCACTAAGAAATAGAAATCTACGGAAACTTCGTGATTTAATTGAACTAGTGTCACGCTGCTCTACGAGGTAACAAACTACAACTTACTGTTCAACTCTATGACTCAAGAAAACTACAACTTACCAACGCTGCTTTACGAGGCAACAAAGGTACAACGTACTTAACAACTTTCTCCATGAGACAACAAACAACAACTAATTTAACAACTCTACGCAACAACAAACTACAACTTACTTTACAACTCTACGAGTCAAGAAAATTACAACTTAACAACCCTGCCCTACGAGGCAACAAAAGTACAACGTACTTAACTTAACCACTTACTTCACAACTCTACGCAACAACAAACTACAACTAACTAAACAACTCTACGAGCCAATAAAACTACAACTTACTATCTACAAGCTAACAAAGCTGTCTACTTAACTATTTACTAAACTTCTCATTTTTTCAACGTCAACGAAGGATGAGTAACATGGAAGACCTGAAAATGCAAGGGCAATGTTTCAATAACATCAAGTCGCTATGTCCTAACTATGGAAAAGAAGCGAGAAAAACTGAAGAATATCTAACTACTCAACTCAAGTCCCTCGAATGCCAATGGGAGGACTTCCAGGACCGACACTTTACTCTCGTTGAAATCATGGATGATAAAAGCTTTAAATATTTCGACGACATTTGTAGCAAAACAAAGCAGCTGTATCAAACTACAAAAAAGGATATGGAATTCCTCTTATTATAATTATGCGAGCGATAAACAATAAACTTCGACTTAAGCGGAGTAGTGGAAGAAAGCACCGACGAACAAGTGAAAACACTACACAAACGACAAGAGAGCAACTTCAAGGCTCTTGACCGTGCTACGTCTAAGATAGACTTGAAAATTGTAATGGAAAAATGGGAACTAGAAGATCATCTTTCTATTTTGAAATCAAAATGGGACGCCATCGATAAACAACACTGGGAACTGGAGGCTAAACTTACTTAGGCTCCAGCATTCAATATTACAACACGTTTGAGTCGATAGAAGACAAGTACGACGAAATCGACGAAGCTTATATAAACAAATTTGGTCGACTGTACATTACCAATCATCAGTACCAAAAATTGAGGTCCCTGAATTTTCCGGAAGTTATACAAAGTGGATTTCTTTCAAAGATCTCTTCTCTCATGTGAAAACAAAACTGCGTGGTGAAGCTGAGAGATTGGTACAGCACCTCGGTATAAATGCTGAAAACTACAACTCGTGCTGGGAGATACTAACGCAGCGCTATGACAACCACCGTCTTCAGTTCACTTCTTTCATCAACACTATGCTTAACTTACCAGTCATACACCATCCAGACAGCTACAATCTCAAGAAGTTACATGACGTCATAATGGAATGTATGAATGGACTGTCAAACATCGGTATAAATACAACAACGACTTGGGACCCACTTATCGTACATCTAATGTCACAGAAACTCGACACCACTCATCATCATCATCATCAGCCTATTGCAGTCCACTGCTGGACATAGGCCTCCCCTAATGCACGCCATTTCGCCCTGTTCTCGGCTTGACGCATCCATTTCCTGCCAGCAATCTTCCGCAGATCGTCACTCCATCTGGCTGGAGGGCGTCCCACACTACGTTTGCCAAGTCGTGGTCTCCACTCAAGAACTCGTTTACCCCAGCGGTTGTCGGTTCTTCGGCAGATATGTCCAGCCCACTGCCACTTCAGCTTGCTTATCCGAAGAGCTATGTCGATCACTTTGGTTCTCTGTCTGATAACCTCATTACGGAGTTTATCTTTCAGAGAAACTCCGAGCATAGCTCGTTCCATAGCTCGCTGAGCGACTTTAAACTGGTGGACTAGCCGTATCGTGAGTGTCCACGACTCAGCTCCGTACGTTAGAACTGGTAGGACGCACTGGTTGAAAACCTTTGTTTTCAAGCTCTGCGGGATGGGCGACGAAAAGACTCGACGTAGCTTCCCAAACGCTGCCCAGCCAAGCTGAATCCTCCTCCTGGCCTCCTTCTCGAAGTTATTTCTACCTAACTACAGAATCTGCCCGAGGTAAGTGTATTCGGAAACAACTTCAAGAAGGTGGCCATCGACGCAGATGGGTCTCGGATCAATGTGGTCATTGATCATGACTTTGGTTTTATCAAAGTTCATGCCGAGACCAATCCGCCGCGAGGCGGATGCTAGGCTGTTCAGCATCTGATCCAGTTCCTCCAGCGATTCTGCCATTAGGACTATGTCATCTGCAAATCGCAAGTGTGAGATGTACTCGCCGTTTATGTTAATGCCCATCCTTTTCCAGTCCAGCGTCTTAAACATATCCTCCAATGCAGCGGTGAACAGTTTCGGGGATATGACATCCCCCTGTCTCACCCCTCTGCGTAATTGGATAGGTTCAGACTGCTGGTCCTGTACTTGGACACTCATGGTAGCAGCATCGTAAAGACATCTCAACACTTGTATATAACGATAGTCCACTTGGCACCGCTGTAAGGATTCCAGGACAGCCCAGGTTTCGACAGAGTCAAAGGCCTTCTCATAGTCCACGAAAGCTAAACACAGGGGCCGATTATACTCTTCGGACTTCTGTATAATCTGCCTCACTGTGTGTATGTGGTCTATGGTGCCATATCCTCCCCGAAACCCGGCCTGTTCCGGTGGCTGAAACTCGTCGAGTCTTCTTGCGAGGCGATTCGTGATGACTCTAGAAAACAGCTTGTAGACGTGACTCAGGAGTGAGATGGGTCGGTAGTTTTTCAGTAGAGTTTTATCTCCCTTTTTAAAGAAGAGAACTACAATACTCCTGTTCCACGCCCGTGGAGTTCTCCCGCAGTGAATGACCAAGTTAAAGAGCTTCTGAAGTTCCTGGATAATAGGAACTCCTCCAGACTTCAAAAGCTCCGAAGTAACTCCGTCTTCACCGGGGGCTTTTCCATTTTTAAGCTGTTTTAGAGCCAACACGATCTCGTCTTGACTGATTTCTGGCAGGTCGTCGGTATAGTGGCGCGTCAAGGTGGCTCTCAAATCGTGATTGTCACGCTGGACCCGAGGAGCATTTACAGCGTACAAACGGCCATAGAAGTCCTCTATCTCGGCGAGTATCTGCGGCTTTGACGTAACGGTTAGGCCATCGTGCGTTGTAAGCTTCGTCAGGTGGCTCCTTCCAAGCTGCTGAGTGAATACTTTGGACCCTCGGTTTCGCTCTATCGCCTCCTCAATGAGGCGTGTATTGGAACTCCGAAGGTCACGCCGTACCATCTTCGCAATCTGCTTGTTTAGGTATGACCTCTCTGACGAAGTGGCCTGGATGTCATCGCGTCTTTTCGTCATAAGTCGCAGAGTCCCATCCGAGAGTTTAGACTTCTTTCCCGTACGCTGCAATTGACAGAATTTGATGCCCTCGCTTCTCAGCGTCCCAACCACGCTTTGTAGGGCCTCGTCAACGTCCTCGGTGGGTTTCAGCTCGACGAATCTCGCTTCGAGAAGTTCATGGAACTTCTCGGAGCCCGCCATGATCTGGAGTGGATTAGGACGGAGCGTGGACTTCATCAAGCGGCTTCTTTCAAGTTTGACATCGATATTCAGAGAGCCTCGTACAAGTCGGTGATCAGATCCGGTGCTAAACCTGTTGATCACTGAGACATCTCTGAATATGTGTCTCTTGTCCGTCAGGATGAAATCGATCTCATTTTTAGTCACAGCGTCGGGGCTTCGCCAAGTCCACTTCCTTTGAGGCTTCTTCTTGAAGAACGAATTCATCAAGAAGAGCCCCTCGTGCTCGAGGAAGTTGACTAGCGTTTGCCCCCTGTGATTCCTTACTCCATAACCATGCGGGCCGACTCGAGACTCGTCAAGATTTGGGAATCCCACTTTAGCGTTAAAGTCCCCCATAACAACGTTGAAGTGAGCCTTGGTGGTGTTGTGTAAGGCTTTCGATATGTCCTCGTACATATCTTCTACATCGTCATCCGAATGTGTCGAGGTCGGTGCGTAGGCCTGAATGATCTTCAGGCTATACCTTTTTGATAGCCGAAGGATCAGGTACGCTACCCTGTTCGACACACTGGAGATCTCTTCAACGTTGTTAGAGAGGACTCTGTTGACGAGGAATCCTATACCACCTTGGGATGTTTGATCACCCTCGCGGAAGTACAGTAGATGGCCCGAGTCTAGGGTTATGGTGTCCTCTCCCTCTCTTCGGACTTCACACAGCCCCAGAACATGCCATCTAATGTTCTCCAGTTCCACTTCCAACTGTGCAAGGTGTCGTGGTGTACGTAGTGGTGTCGACACCACTACGTACACCGATTATATGAAGGAGTTACAAGATCATGGAGTAAATGGAAATGGAATTCCTGGAAAGTAAATTCATGGCATACGAAAGCATGAATAATGCAAAGAAAGATATAACTAATCAAAAAAAAGAAGCTGTCCCGCTAAAAAACTACAACAAACAGTTTCCTGCCATAAAACATTACTACGAGCCGAAGAAAACTTATACAAAAACATATCATATTACAATTAGTAAGTTTGGACCTGTGCCCTCACTGTGATGGCAGTCACGTGTTAAGACATTGTCCAAAGTTCATCGAACTAGATTCGGTGCAACTCACAACATTGTTGCGAAATTACACTTGTGCAAAGATTGCCTCTACAGTCACGGCAATACTGAATGCGCGTATACAAAAACAGGCAGAGAGCGTAACATGAAACACCACACGCTGTTGCACAATTCCGAAAAGAAACGTGCGCCCTCACCCACAACGTACCACTGCTACGAAAGGGGAAAACTACGTTGCGTTCAATTTCGATAATTAATTTTTTGCTTTGTACTGACATATATTTACCTTGGTATAGTTATTTTTTACTTTAACTACCTTTGTTCTTTGTTTTGGGTTACCAACATGTATGATTTCATACATTCTTCGGCATAACTCTGCGTACGTGGTGATCTACTTTGCTGAGCCACGTGCCGCACTTTTATTTAAACATGCAATTCACACTCTGTTTTCACGTAGTAGGTTACCAACTGTCCACCTATACACGACATCAAGGAAAGATTTGCCACCATAGTATCTGTATTTTTACGTACAATATACTTTTACCATTGTCTTTGTAAGTCTTTCTCTGCGTACTACCACTACAATCTATGTATGGAGTAGGGTGGCCCATACAGAGTTAAAAGATTGTACGAAGAGGATGGACATGCTTTGTGCATACTATCGAGCCCGGGGAGGCTAACTAACGCCTCATGCGGGTTATATCCACTAAAACGTTCCAGGCTCACCCTGAGGCCGGGTGTCGTGGGATTCCGATGATTCACCACTACGCTACGACGACCGTCCCGGCTTTAGCCAGGTATCCGCGCTGCAGAGAGGAGAGTTGGTTCGCTCACAGCACAATAAAAACAGTAGAAGTGCTTAGTTTGTGTGACACATGTGCTAACAGTTCGCGGAGTTTCGAAATCTTGAAGTCAGTCCGCCATTTTCAGTTTGTAGGTTATGGTCTTGTCAATTATCTTGCGCAATACCTCGAAAATCGTTGACAAATGCCTTGATTCGCTATTTGCAGAGTTTGAGTACAAAATGATAGTCGTACTTGTAATATTATCTATGTTGGTGTTCCGTATCATCATTAAGTCTTATTTTATTCAATTTTAAATTTTCTGTTTATCGTAATCATTTTTTTGTTACAAGAACAAGAAACAAAAGTAAACCTTATATTGCTGCAATATAGTCACCCGTAAACAGGTCGAATTCGTCGCTGTCCAGCCAATAACCACTAGATGGCAGCACATTGATTGAAAATTTTAAATCAATGTGCTGCACTCTAGCTATACAAAAACAAAACGTCGTAACTTGCATTAATAGGTGTTGATAGCATTGAACTTTCAACTATACGCCGACAGCGGAACGTTTAAATTATATTAACAGTCCAGTATTTATTATTTCTTTTTAAATTTGAAACTACAACCAATCATTCAACATCAAGATTTCAAAGTGGTTCAAATTATGGATATATGAGTTTTGGCGACAGCAGTTTTGATAGAAATCGAGGTTTAAGATACTCCCATTCTTTTTTCTTCAGTGGATTCGCTTGACTTCTGGGGGATAACCCCCAGACGAGTGGGACTATGTAATACGATCCCCATTCACTGTCCGCTGGTTCCACTAGGGAATCAGGCGAACAGTGAATTCCGTCCACCTTCTTCCCCGCCGCCAGAGAAGTCAGTGGTTTAGGTTTGACGTTGATGATGATCTATGTAAATCTTTCTACAACTAAGATTAACTATGAAAAGTTTACTGCAAGTCTTTGGAGACTATAAAATCGTAATAATAGTCACCTGATACCTCCTTAGTCTCGCATTCTTTTTCTGTGCTGTTCATTGTTCGACCAGACTTTCTTTTTTTAATTTACTTTTTACAGAACAAAGTTATCGCCCCTTGTTCTTGGCTGCGGTCGCTTCTATCGTCCCTCCCCTGCTGTCGTAACTAGAATTAGGCAAATTTTTCAGAATAACGTATTTTTAATTCAGCTCTTCGCATCTTTAACTCGCGGGACACTCATTAATAAAACTAAATTATATTAATATATAAAAATTGTAGACGATTATTAACCGACTTCAAAAAAGGTGGAGGCTCCTAATTCGACTGTATTTTTTTGTATGTATGTTACGCGATATCTGTGAACCGATTTTGATAATTCTTATTTTGCTGGAAAGAAGGTACCTCAGATATAGAAATTAGTGTTATATTCGTAATGAGCACCACCAAATACCTCGTAAACGATATCCAGAATCAAAATCAAAATCAAAATAATCTTTATTTCATAGGTAAGCATGAAATCGTCACAATGGTTAAACTCTACCGCTCATTCGTAAGGCAGATTCCCCCGAGAAGTATGAGCAAGAAACTCTAGGGGTTGCTCTTTGTAAACAACATTTGTACGCATTCAACTTGCAGAAATGGAGGTCAAATGCACACTTACATTGGAATAAAAAAGAATCTGCAGCCATCGCGATGTTGCCTATTCTCAAAAAATTACGTAATATAATTATTTTGAAACAAAATAGCAAAGTTGGGAAAAAGAAATCCGTTACTTTGCAACATGTTCGTATCTTATTGCAACGAAATTAATTTTCGGTTTTAGTGAATATTTATATAAAAATACAAGTTGAAACGCGTTACTTCCTTGTGGAATGTGATGTTAGTATCTATTTTATGTTTGTCTGACGTATTTTTACACTCATTTACCGCACATTTCGTCATTTTTAGCTAAAATTCTTGAGCTGTTCGCGGTGCAAGTTGACCTAGAGCACTGACGGCCCGCTCGTGTAGGCCCATTGGCAGCGCTTCAATTTGCCTCACTTAGCGTGTGCGGGCTAGGTTTCTATGCGTTGTTATTCTAAGTTCGATGCTTTCATGTAACACTTTTGACGTATAATCGTAAGTGGCTTTATTATAGGGTAATATAAATTGTATTGGACGCATAGTCATGCAGTAAGACACGTTTTTCACAATAATAAAACAAAATTGAACGGTAAAAAATTTGTTTTAAATTATGACAAAAAAACAAAAATATAAGTTACAAAATTATATCATTTACGCAGTTTCATGCCAAGAATGCAGCCGATTTTGACTGCAATTCATGCACATCTTTGATTCTTGCTATAATAATAATAATAAATCGCAGTTCCAATTATTTACCAAAAAGACCACCGTTCTGCCATTCGGAGTAAAACAGTGTAGATGGCAGGATTGCAACAAAAAACAAATCATAGTTAATTTTACTTTTCCAGTAAATAGTCTTTGTTAACTTCTCTATTTTAAAATATTTCCGTAAAAAAATGGCAAAGGTTAAAACCATACAGCCTATCGCTTACCACCAGGCGCACGACGTTTTTGTTTTGTCACTTGTTGTCACGAAAAAAATCTTGGTGAACTTTATTTTTGCTACGTTTAGATAGATAAGCATATACCAAGTCTTCAGTTATATTTCATAGAGGTTAGGCCTCGTCTTCGGTCGTATCCGAGTCAATTCAAAAAAGTTCCAATTAATTCTGAATATATTGTTAATTCCTAGTATAATTGACGAATACTCTCTTTGACAGCTGAGTAAAATTTTTTTATGGTTTCATGTATTGAAACTGGTTATTAACTTTAGACTACCATGAAACTAAAGCGTTATTGTAGCAACAGGGAAAAACATATTTGTAATAATAGTACAAACCTAGCACATACAATAATAACGCACACGCTCATTGCCCCGCACTAGAGAAACTCTGTATCGCGGGTGCCATGGACACATGCATATACAACCATAAATTACACCCAAACTCACGAGAGAAATAAATGTAGGCCATACAAATATTTCTCCCAGTCTGGGAATCGAACCCTAGACCTCTGCGTGGCAGACCAGTAAGTAAGTTTGCGTATATAGGCCTCCATATGCTGATAATTATGCTTAGTTTTAATCAATAATGGAAAAGGTTTTAAAAATAATTTGTAATTGAAACAAACGTAATAGTGTCTGGAGACATTAACGTAAATTGTTTCGAAACATCATCAGTGACTACTCGATTACAAAATGTTTTCCTGGAACCCATACGTATAACAGAGACATTGTAACGGATCACGCCCCCTCGACCCTTCGACAACAACATACATAACCATCGTCGCCTTCCACGACATCATCATCATCCACACCGACAACACGTGGAACGAACGAAGACCATGCCATGACCAGGACTTTATCATAACAGTAACACATATATAAAACTTATATATGTATATATGTATATAAGTAATATACATATAATAATCTAAAATATATAAACCCAAGCATCAAAGTATACAAGATACTATGGATCTATTAAATGACCATATTAAATTTTTGTTATATGATCGTCTAGTTTGATTAGGACCTTATTATTAACATTACGTTGTGTTTTAAGTAAATAAGTAAGTAGATAAGTAACCCGCGATTCTTTAAGAGGTACGTGAGATAATCATATAAATATAGTGATATGCTGTATAGATTTTTTCAAAAAGACGTATAAATATATTGGAAGGGAATTAAGGAATAAGGAAAGGATGCCCACCTCATGTAAAAAATATATTTTGAGGTATACGAAGCCCCCACAACAGTCTGCTTGTGTAGATGTTATTTCACTACAGACCACCTCCGCTCACGTATCGTGTATGACACGCCGGTTACATACTCCGGGGCGTAGAAGGTATAGAAATATATACACCTACGCTATTAAATGATGATTGTTTTAAACAATAGATATTCGTTATACGGAATACCTTAAGTATAAATGTCTTGCCATGTCTGTGACGTAGCATAAAGACCATCAACAGTATGTTCTGCATAAAATGTAGTGCAAATAGCATTTCAATGTATATGAAATAATACAACTCGGCGTCTTCAATTGATGAATACATATACCAGTCACTGGTTCACACAGAACAGACCAGCACGACGATGTAGCCATGGCTTGGAGCCGGCTCTGGAACTGTAGACTGTTACATTGTATGTATCGTCTCAACGAATACAATATAGTCCACAAGGTCCAACAGACAGGGAGAGCATGTTGCTACTCATATTGTGTCAACGCAGGCGAGCACAATATAGTCTGCAATACTAGTAAGTCTATGCAAACCAGTACATTGGTGATGCAGCGGCAAACAGAAGCATTATTTGGTGTACCACATCTCAGTCTTTCACGAGAATGGGTATCTTAACAGGAACAATCAATCAGGAACGTTGTAGAACAATAAAAGTATTTGTTATACCTTATTGTAATTAGTAGATATGAAACTGTTAATAGTGTCATAGCTCCGCTCACAAAATACAGCGATGTCATTTAAACTCAAGTATAAATACATAAAAATCCGGAGATATCCGGGGGCAGGATTGGGAGTAACTAATTGATGCAAGAAGAGAAATAATATCCATTAATGTAAACTAGTTTTACATATGGTTTATATAAGTAAAGAAACAAGAAGACAGAGGATAAAGGTAAAGGAAGAAGAATAGGCCCACCTCATAACCCTGCCTAGTCTTTACTAATAAGAATCCCTATTACACACCTTGAGTACAGCAAGTAGAGAAGAAATCAATTAATTATAATTATCAATTAATTATATGTATATATCATAATCACATAGGTGATAATTCAGCATTTGAAATATAATTTCGCTATCCGATAAGCCTTGGTAGTAGACTTATCTAAGTTGGGTTAGTGTTCACCAAGCACTGAAAGTTAATCTAGTATTAACTTACAGAAGCCTAAGTTAAATACCAACCAATCCGACCACGCGGCTAATTATCTCAGTAACAACTTATACACTCGAAGTCCTAAATCTTTATGGAAATGGAAAGACCTTCCATATAAGATCATGAACACTGTCACTGTGTATTGTAGTAGGTACTTCTAATAATTATCGGCTAGCTCTAGGAATACGCTAATCAGACATAAACGAGATATACATGGATATCAAGGCGTAAATCTGACAGGGCGATGGAAGGAACACAGGTGATCCAACATCATCGCAAATAACTTAGTATCATCTTCCACAAAGGCTTTTAATTTGACAAGACAAAGTTTTATAATTTGTAATAAATATGCCAAATATCAGCCTAAGATAACAAATCAATCAAACTTCATTGGTTTTCTAATTCCATTCTGCAGATGTCCACTAATTCAGCAGAAAGGACATGAAATTAAATACACAATATTATGTATTAATATATCTTTAATAAATAATTTTACCTCACCTTAGATACCTTTAAACCAATACCGATAATACCCAAAGAAGAAGGATATAATAAACCGCTACTGTTATCCTTCGTACAATACATTAATCAAGTATATTGTACCAAGTTGTCACAGTTTACCTTACCTTATAATTAAGTAAAACAACATTGCTTAATGTATGGACACCTTCAGAATGTGCGTGTAATCTATAAAATTGCAATTACTCCAGGTGTCCTAACTACTGTGAATTCCACATTAAGATTAATTGATTGAATAAAAGTAAATTAAATAAAATCTATATTTTATAGTTTAGCTGAAGTAATATATAATAAATTCAACGTAGCAAATTGCCATTATTATAATTAAAATGTGACAAAAAGGTCAAAGTTAGATAAAGGTATATCAAATAATTTGATGATTTCAAAACAATATAAATACTCTATAAAAATGTTATAAAGTACAATTTTATCTCATTGTTAAACAAAATCAAGGTTTAGTGTTTGCTAGATAATTTAAGTTATTTTTCGGTAACTGTTCATTCAACTAATAAAAGAATATCAGTCGAATGAGGTTTCGCAATATTATAATTAGAATGTATCAAAAGAATACACAACGGACGTAAAACTGTTAAAAATAACGTAAACAAATCTCAACGATAGATACCCAAAATAAGTAGGTATCCTATCATAGTAAACACAAATCACATACCTGAGAGGTGACCTCTCACCTATTACAAGACATCTAGAAAGCTGCGCCTACAAGGAAATCTGCCAGGAACATAGACCAGGAACTGAAGACCCATATCAGCTCTAGATTTGAATTAAAGTCTTATTAACACTGTCTCACACACGCGCTCGCGGACACTGACTCTATCTATCAAACGTAATTATTATATAAATTAATATGCGACGCTTCCTGAGTACTGTATTATTGCACAACTATATTATTAACGTCCTAACAAAATATTATATACACGGCTGAAGGCCTAAATCTATTCTAGATTCGGATCACAGTCTTACCCCTATCGCACGCGCTTTACGAACATTAATGTCCTAACAAAGTATTTTATACACGGCTGAAGACCTAAATCACTTCTAGATTCGAATTAGAGTCTTAACACTATATAACCCGCACACTAAAGCAATGGTCTACCTATTGTTACAAATGTAAGCACTATATAGACTAACTCGCGGCGTTTCCTAAATACTAGATTATTTATAAACAAATTCAGTACGAATGCCCTAACAAAGTATTAGACACGCACTCCCGATCTCTCACTAAATCACCCGAAAATAACAATTCCTTAAATTTCACACGCGACGTCTCCTAAATGGTCTAACGACTTAAACCCTAAATTAAACTACAATTATTATACTAGATTTTATCTATTAGCGCGAACGACACTAAAACTTAGATTTTCACACAAGCTTCTCTTTGTTATTAAAATTAAATGAAATATCAACCGCGATTTGAGACCCAGCCTTCCAATTTTTCAGGTGCTGTCGATCACGTCTTGGGCCCCACTAACTCATGATTTCAGTACCCTTAGCATCACACCTTCCTTCCCCGCTTCGTCTCCTCACCGAATGTTCTAGAATGTTCCAAAAAACCCTTGAAAACACCCCAGTCACACGGTCCCAAATCAATAAATTTATATGTGTAGTGTTTTGTCAAATTTCTAGGAGAATTTCTAGGGCTGGCAAAACTCCGTAACGTTTCATTGAGTACCCTAGACTCAGCAGTGTAACGCTTTCATAGAATAATAATTAATATAGAAAATTAACCCAATACGTATATATAAAATATCTAAATCGATCATTATTAATAAAGAGAGTAATAATAAAATAAGTAGTATTTGTTCTGGTGGGATAAATCTTCATCAGAAATAAGTAGAATCTTTCGTATGTGTTGTTCTTTCACTAAATATTAATAAATAATAAAAGGCATTGTGTAAAAACTAAATGGAATTATGTTTGCTTTTTTTTTTTTATGCTTTTTGTATCTAAATTATACACCTTTGAGTAAAGCTAATTTCACTTTATCATATTGTATATCTGTAATATATACATAAACACACTTTCGCATAAATAATGATAGTATGCATTTAATTTACTAGTATTATTATATATTTTATTAAATAATTTAATTTCATTAGTTACCAAAATTTAGCAACCCTAACAAAAATACATTTAGCAAAACCGATAATTCATACGTTAATTGTTAAGTGTTCCCTTCAGCTCAAGTGTCTGAACTGAGACGAATTCAACGAAGTCATTTGCTATTCAAATTCTTCGAATGTGATTATTTACATTTAGACGTTATTTAAAAAATTACCTACTTATTTCACTAATAATTCATTACTGTTATATTTATATTCATCGAATTTCCGCTAATTCATTTTTATTTTATTTTGTGGAAGGTATGTTCTGTTACAACATCTTCAACTTGTATTGACAATATATTTTGTGATTGTAGTATAGTCGAAAAATCAATATTAAATTGTTTAAAGTCTAATCATAGCGGTCAACGTGTTACTTTACCAACACATGAAAAACCATCTAGTGTAAAAGATACCACCCGACCTGTCACTGGGAAGCGAATTGAAAAATTTAAGGAAGTTCTTATTGACGGTCTTTCTATTGTAAATGTTACGCCCCACGATCCGAATTAAAAAATTTATAATTTTCTTTAATATCGTGTCAAAGATATATAATAATATTTTTACAAAGAAGGTTATAAGAAAAAATGTTAAGTCCAAATTTAGTAACTGGGCTTCAAAAGGAATTCGAAATATTCGAACTGTATGAAGAAAAACGTTACAATAACGACTTAAACTTTAAACATTACGTAAAAACTTATTCAAAATTATTTAAACAAGTTTACATCATAGCCAAATCAAAACATATTAAAGAAAAAATATTAAATTCTTCCAATAAAATAAAAGCCGTTTGGAATGTTATTAAATGTGAAACAGGTAAAATAATTATTAATTTCATGACCGTGAGTATAGTATGCAAACAGATAAGGGTTTATTAACATCAAATAGTGAATTGGCACAACATTTTGAACAGTTTTTCACGGATATTCCAATTAAAACAACACAGGTTTTAGATTCATCTGCAGAAAATGCAAAGGTTTTCATAGAGAGATACTTGAGTGCATGCAATACTATTTTTAATTTCGAGAAATTTTTCCTTGGACTGTACTTAAAACTTAAAAAAAAAATCTTAAAAATACGAAAGATTTATTTGGTATGTCGGTTCGAGTAGTTAGTACAATCATTTCAATCGTGGCACATTTAGTGGCTAATTTATTTAATTCTTGTATTGAGCAAGGTATATTTCCAAACTTATTGAAACATAGTAAAGTTACGCCACTGTTCAAATCAGGCGAAAAAAATGATACTAATAATTACAGACCTGTTTCTGTCCTTCCAGTGTTCACTAAGGTGTTTGAAAAAAATTATGCTAAATTAAATACTGTCTTATTTTTGCAATAACAATATATTCCATTATCACCAATGTGGTTTACCAAGGGTCGTAATACCACTGATGCGGATGCAAGTTTAATCAAGAGCATTTACGATGCTTGGGAAGACTCTCGAAATGCAGTAGGCATTTTTTGCGATCTGTCAAAAGCCTTTAATTGCGTGGATCACGCTACCGTGTTGATTAAGTTAAAACATTATGGATTTAGAAATGTTAGTCTGGAAATGATCCGTTCCTATTTGGAGGAAAGTATTCAGAAAGTAGAAGTAAATGGGGCTAGGTCGTAGGGGTCACTAGTCAACATGGGAGTACCGCAAGGATCAATACTTGGTCCTTTTTGGTTTTTAGTATATATAAATTATCTGCCGTTTATGGTTCAAGATTTGACTAGAATTTTATTTTTTGCTGATGACACATCTTTAATATTTAAAGTTGATAGAAAAGACGATAAACTTAACAATGTAAATGATGCTCTCCAGTTAGTTCACGCCTGGTTTACTGCTAATAATTTGGTTCTCAACGCAAAGAAAACTAAATGTATTAATTTTATCCTTCCAAATGTTAGGACGTTAGATTGTAATATAGTACTAGATAGTAATACGTTAGATTTCGTGGACAACCCAGTGTTTTTAGGCATTACTATAGACTCTAAACTTCAATGGGGACCCCGTATAAAATCTTTAGCTGGTAGATTAAGTTCGGCATCGTACGACGTTTGGAAAATAAGGCAGCTAACGGATGAAGCTACGGCAAAAGTAGTTTATTTTAGTTATTTTCATAGCGTTATGGCCTATGGCATATCGTTGTGAGGAAGCGCGGCAGACATTCAAACAATATTTGGACTACACAAAACTTTAACTTTAACTCTGCCTAGTCAATTTATGTTTGAAAATATAATGTATGATCGCAAGAATGTAGAATTATTTCCGAAAAACAGTGATAGGCATAACCTTAATCTTAGAAACAAAAATAAACTTGTGACCCCTATGCTCAGACTTGATAAAGTTAGCTCGTCATTTGTAGGGCACTTATACAGAATACGTTTATATAATAAAATTCCAGACATTGTACAAAATTTATCTTTAATAATACTATATATATATTATTAAAAATGTACTAATTAGAAAAGCTTATTATACAATCAACGATTACATAGATGATACGAACGCTTGGTGTACTTCCTGCTATTAAATGTTTGTGATGAAATGAAACTGACCTGCTAATGACCGGTCTGATGAGTGGTTTTTTGCTTAATGTGACGATTTCAAGTGTAATTTGATTACCTACGAAATAAAAGATACTTGATTTGATTTGATATGAACCGGTCGGCCACTCAGGTAGTCAGAATACTACTATCTAGCGAATATTTAGTGCAAATATAGAGTGAGTAGAGTCTCAAATATAGAGTGTATGATCCATGGTTTAGTGTCACACACAAACGCACACATATACACAGAAATGAGCACGTGCGCCCATACAATAAAACCTATTAATGTTTGAATACTTCATATTTAATAACGTACTATGCTTGTTAAGAAATAGACAATAAGCTGTATCAAATATTGAGAGAGTAAATAAACATTCTTATTATTAAAATATATTTGTGTATACTATTAAAGTTAACAACAACTTTACTACACATACTAACAATGCAGTAAACACGAAAATACACACAAAGTATGCTCAATTGGTGGCTTTAGAGAATTTCTTTCAGATAACCAAAAAGCACGGTCGTGTGAAATCTAGTAGAATGAGTATAAGGGAATATCTTTATAAAATACATACAAATACTAAGTAAGTATGTAAATAATTGAGTATACGTTTTATATTCATAGGTAATTTAATTTAACGTCATGTTCGTTTTTTGATATTTTAAGAAAAGCAGCTTGTATAACGCGCACCGCATTTTCTCTAAGAGCACGTCGGACACAGGCAGCTGTCATCTGACAAGTTATCTTAAGCATCCTTTCATTAATTTTCTTTATACCTTTATACGCTTCACAGATATCATCTTCTATCTTTTCACGGAATTAAACGTTGTTTTAAAGCTGTATAAAGGCTTCATAGCCACGTTCTTTTTTTATTAAAAATCCATTTTTCTGACGTAATTTTGCTTGTTCAAAGGTAGTTCTTTTTTATATTTCATGTTGTGAATTTCAACTTTTCCTGTTGATATAAATAAAGTTAATAAATTGATATGTAGTAGGTATGGTTACATAATATACATATTTGTATTTTTCACTCAAGAGATAAGAGGATTTTTAATCGCGATACAAGACGACGTCGTCTGGTATTTAGTATCAATGGGTATACCACAGATGGGTAAACAATGGGGACTTTCACCCAAGATAACACTATGGCTCTACACCGCGGTGATAAGACCAATGATCAGTTACGGCGCTATAGTATGGTGGCCACGAACCAAGCTGACGACCGCAACCGACAAACTGGACGAATTCCAAAGACTCGCTTGCATGGCGACGACCGGCTGCATGAGGACAACTCCAACTGCGGCCCTCGAAGCGATGCTGGACCTTCGACCCCTCCCACTGTTCATCAGACAGGAAGCGGCGTTAACAGCAGTGCGTCGAAACAGAACCGGCCTTTGGAAGCACATGAGGACCCCACACACAGAAATCCTTTACAAGACTGTCAATGAGGTACCGCTACTGGAGGCGGTTGTGGATAGGATCCCAAAAAATACATCTTTGACAAAAAATACAAGATATAATTATTTGAAGATCCCAACGAAGGACTGAACCCCAGAGAGGTCCGAGTCATCAATGATGGATCTAAAACAAACTCAGGAACAGGTACTGGGGTATTCTCAGAAGACCTCAATATTAGGATATCCGCACCGCTTGGTGACCACAACACGGTATTCCAGGCTGAATGCATGGGCATCAAGTTGGCGGCAGAAGCAATCATAGCGAGAAGAGTAAAGAACTACTCCATTCGAATACTCTCCGACAGTATGTCAGTACTTCAAGCACTGAATAGCTATGACATAAACTCAGGGCTCATTTACGAATGCCATCAAGGACTCATGGAGGTATGTATACAAAACCACGTAACTCTTCAGTTGATTAAAGGACACAGTGGTTCACGTGGCAATGATGCAGCAGATGAATTAGCCAGGAAATCCCCTGCCAATGGTCCAGAACAACTATACACAAAGGTACAAAATCTTCACATAATAATACATGGACCACCCTTACGGTTTGTAGATAGGCGAGGGAAGCACTCCCAACGCTCAATGCCAGTCTATCTCGAATACTAATTAAACTTAAAAGGCAAGAGCTTCGCACTCTAACTGCCGCCCTAATGGGTCATAGTCCATACAATAAACACCTTTTCAATTTAGGTATCACAGACAGCCCTCTATGCAGAGCGTGCATGGAGGGGGAGGAAACGGCTGCGTACATCCTACTCCAGTGCTCCGGCGTGGCCAACTACAGGGCAAAGTACCTTGGAGTGCCAAGGTCGCTCCCCAAAGTCTTCAGTAAACCAAGGAGGCTGCTGAGTTTCCTGGAGGAGCTTGGGTGGCACGAGTAGGACCCTGCACCCACCACACGCAAAATAGGCGCAGTAATTGAAGACTGTACCACCTCAGTCAACCGTGACCATGGGACCTGTAAAGAGCCCGAAACGTCGGTTTGTTTGAAAAAACAAATATACGCGATTTAAATCCGGAAAAATAGTTTCATTTTTATTCTTTTTATTTATTTTTTTTTAGACAAACTAGTGGAAGTGTCAAGTTGGTGTTCCCTTGTAGCCATTGTTCTGATATATATATCTTAACCAACCTTTATTGTGCGTCAACGCTTTCTTAAGTCAAACGTGCGCTTCACTACGTAAAGAAAAAATGTTTGTGAATAATGGTTTATTGTTCAGTTTTGTATTGTATATAATAGCAATAGTAAAAATTTATCCGGTGAAGGCATTCTATGTCTCCGGTAAGTGTTTTTTTCACTAAATTAAACATTTAACTGTTTTTCCAAATATTGGTTAATTTTTTGTCATTATGACAAATAAATAGCACTTATCTATGTTGCATTGAAATTAAATTCCAATATTCTTTTACAATTCGATAGATCGAGACCTAGAATGTTCCACATAATTTTTTGCTACTCGAATAGTGTCGAAGTGTGTCTCTATCTGAGTAGATAATAAACGGAAGAAAAGTTGATGTTTAAAGGATTTCTAGCTTCAAGTCAGTTACATAATAACCATTGAATAATTTTGCAATATAGCGTTGAGTAACGGAACTGCTAAGCAAAACAACGAACAGATCGGCTTGGGAGTTCCGTTACTCAACACTAGGATGGCACTACAATTATTCAGTAGATTTTATGATCAGTTTTGACGTTAGTAATGGTAAACCTTACTGGATTCAAATATGAGTAACTTCAATTTTTCCCAAAAGGTGTATACTATACGTCTAATTTCTTATTTATTATTTATAAAAAAAAAAATATTAGTGTAATGTTAATATTAATTTATAAGTATGTGAGTATAGTGAGAGTACTAGTGCCACTTGATACCATTTCCAATAGCTTGTTTATTCCGTGGGTTCGCCTTATTCGATTACGAATACGTAACTAGAATTCTCTTTTATGACGTAAAGTAATAAATAATTGGTGTGATTTTTTGGCAACATTTTGCCAGAATTAAGTCTATTTCAATTTCTATAACATTCATTTTCTCTAGATTACAAATACGTATGCTCTGTACGTATAAAGGACCAAACTCTCATATATGTTATGTTTATGAAAAATATGTGAAAATATAGAGTTGAAATTCCTGAACAAATTTTGTGTTCGGTTTACTATTCTGAGAAGTCAGGAATTAAATATATTCCAGTTTGAAGTTTTGGAGGTTATATGTTACGTAATTGAATAATATATGTTTGGTGTATTATTATATCAAAATCAACTACAGAAGCTTTAAACAGAGTTAATAGAAGCTGAATTGTGCCGTGAGTTTGTGACGTGACGAAAGTTCAGAGGAAATTATTTTGTGTACTGGTATGGTCAAAAGGCATGAAGTTAAGCCATAACAAAAATACTGAGTTAATTAATAACCATACCATAGACTATTACACTTACACTCGGACACAAATTATTTTTTTGTGAAACGTGCCATCTATCCCTTTTGATTTTGAGAACTTTTTTCAGTTTTACCATTATCTCGCGTGACATTTTGGAGAAGAAATTATTGCCGCTGACTCTCAGCGCCATAGAACAAACGGTTTTTCTGAAGCAGCAGGCCATGTGAGTGGCGCGCGGGTCACGCATTTTTTTCACAGCACGCGATGCCTGATCTTAAAGAAATTTTGTAGCAGGCCATGCGGGCTGCGGGCGTGGGACACGCGTTTTTTTTCACAGCACTCTACGCCTGATTTCGAGTAACTTTTGTAGCACGTCATGTGGGCTGCCGGCGGGACACATTTAAGCTTTACCATTTACTAGCAGTGATTCCACCAAAAACAGACGGATGTCACCACTAGGGACAAGATCGATACTTGATTATGATCTGGATTAGTTGTTAGCAGAAGAGCGAAACAATTGGCTGTGTTCGCCGAACGCACAACTTACATTGTCGGCCTGCTGTTGCAATCTTTGATTGGTCAAGACTAGAAAAGTCGAAGTTTTCATTCCTAATTGTGGTACGCCGGCGACCCACATGGTCTGCTAGGTAAAATTCGAAAACACGTGGTGGCCTGTTGCACTTGGGTTTTTGTGGGCGGCCGACGGCACACGTGGCCTGCTGGGTAAAATTCGAAAATACAAAGTTGCCTGCTGCCCTTGGATTTTTGTGGGCTTACATGGCTTGCTGGTTAAAATTCGCAGATACGTAGTGGACTGCTGCAGACGAATTTTTGTGGGCGGCCGGAGCCCACAGTGCGCTGAGAGTGTTAATATGTACTAAAATACAAATAACTGAGATTTACAAGAGATTTCGTCAAATATTCCTAATCTAATAAAAATCCCGCCTTGTGTCATGCCTGACTCAAAAGTTCCCATTATACTGACAGCATTACCTTGCAATGGACACCTGCAGAACTAACCACGACTCTGAGCGGCGATCGTAGTCCATGTCTCTGAGTCGGTGATCTAACTCTTTAAATACATCCCGAGCTTCCGAACCCTAAGGTTCCATCGTTTCGACGGCGGTCGGTACGAAGTTGTACACCGGTTCCATAGTAGAAAGTTTTGCATGCTTTAGTTTCTTGGCATTTGTCTTAAGAGAGACGCAGCAAAAATACTTACATATGTCGCATACTATAGAAAACAACGACGTTTCCGCCAAAGAACCAATGTCAAACCGTCCGGCCCTTTGCCGTCGATTGATAGGCCCGGAGGCTCGAGCATGCAAGGGACATTAGCCGACATCATCGCCAACGGCCGTTTTTCATAGTATGATTCTAAAGACAAAAGTCGCATTTTTGGAATATCACGTTCTGCTCTTACGGTGGAATTTCATATACTTACAGTTGTATAGATATAGATGGACGCATGGATTCTAATCCATATTAATATCCTTTGATCCGGAGCAGCCTGTAATCGGACGAACTTCAATCAGATCTGAAATAGGCATGCTGATTCTACGCCTTTACGCTTTGCCTTTCAACGATTTACGTACATTTTTCAGAGCATCGGAATAAGGAGCATTATAAAATATACCATGATTAAGATACATAAAAGAACTCACTTTGTAATTGTGTTTTATTTTCTTGGTCTTTTTTAGAATACAGAAAGTCTGTTTGTGTTTCACATTCCCTTTTATATTTGAACTATACATAACATTCACTCTTCCATGTTATATAATAACACAGTGCGAATTCTCAGAAGTGTCTGTTTGGCTTCAAAGAATTGTTATTTATACCTACCTATGTATTTTTAGACTAATAAAAAAATCGATTCGTAACGAAATCGAACAAATACCAAGTCAGTAATTTGAGTTTACAAAGGAGGCCTATTACATACGCCAGAATTAATGTAGCTGGCGTAGCGTAGGTAGAACAACGTACACTTATGGACGGGAAAATTCGGTTGAGCTTATTGTGGCAGACAGCGTGACTGGTTGGCATGTGATAGAAATAACCAGCATTTATCAATGCATCCAAATTTAACGTTTGAAAAAATAAAGAAAGAAAGAAAATACATTCATTTGTTTACCACAATGACACCACTAAAGAAAAAAAGAAAACAGAACAAAAACAAAACATGATCAAAACATTCAACGTAAAGCAAATAAATAATTACGAAACAAAAACACAAACAAAAATAAAATGTGTATAAAAAATTTCATTAAATTAAAACACGAACTATTCACACAAATAATAAAAAGAACACTAAATATTGAGATACTTTGAGTGGTGCCAGCCGGGGTAACAAAAGGGGCACAAACTCAGTATTTGCTGGAAAACGCAATGGGAACGCATTGCGCAGCACTGATTTTCAGTTAAGACCTAAGTGAGACATTGCAGTGTCTGCAAAGAAAAAAGCAGAATCCATCTGGAGTTTTATTAAACAAATATAAAAATAAAATGTATGTACCCTTGGTCAGAAGCAAGCTTAACGGGGACTCTTTAGATTTTTTTGTTAGAACTGATGCCCGCTGCCAAAATTATGTTACTACTACTATCTAAATAAATAATATTAGTATAATAGAAGCTTTATTTTAGAATGCCGCGTAATAATTCGTTGGGATTCTATTAAGTTGATCTTAAACCTCTATTTAGTCCTGGAGCAAAGATAGTGTCTATGATGGAACTAGCTCGCCCAGGAGATGCCTACTCAGTCGCACCTTAAAAATACTCGGGTTGTATATGCTTTGAAATACGGTACGATACCAAGTGATGGGCGAACACCGCTATCGCTACCGCTCATATTATAGTCTTACCATTATCGTGCGAGAGTGGAGTGCTCTCACGGCTGTAGGTCGACGGTGTTTACACTAATTGCTGGAGACACTCCGCCACTCACTGTTGTGTCTCGGGTCTCTGAAAGATCGTGATACTCAAGTCTGGATGACTTCTGGGTAAAGGTTACCGGAATACAAGTAGAGATTTTAGCTTGTGCGATTTTGTTTGAAGATTTACTTTGTAAATTTAACGACACGTCTTACGAAGATTTATAAGAAATTGTAACTTTGTCATAAATTGACAGTATCAAAGCCGAACATTAAAGAGTACACCCTTCATTGATGTGCAACCACTGTGACATCCTTCTATAGGGTTAATCAAGTATTAAATTTCACTTCTCTTTACTTAACTTAGAGAGTCGAAGAAAAAGAATTAAAACATTTTCAAGTTGAAAGAGACTTTGAAATTGTTAAGCTAAGCAATCGAGACAGCTTAATCGTGTGCAGAAAGGAGCCCGTACATCGAGTACATAACCAAAGAGGCCGTATTACACCACGTCGTAATATGACGCGAACGCGTTAACGGTCGGCATTAATAAATATATCGACGCTGAAAAGGTGAAACGTCGTAATGCGCATTTGGAAAATGTTACGGGAGAGCGATTTGAAGTAAATTTTTTTAATAAAAAGTCAATCTCTAATTTTATTTATTATATGCAAAACTAGAACAGCTTTTCCATATAACGAATAAAATTGGAGTTATGATTTTTTTTCTTAAAAAAATATTTTAAATACAAAGATCGAAAACAGAAACATTTCGTCGACCCGGTGGGACTGGAACCCGCGTCCATGCTTTGCATGCATTCATAATCATAACAATACTAGTAGACTTATTTCACAAAAATATCAATAAATATACTTTAAATACCCCTCTTGTATAACTTTCCAAATGCACATTAAATGTTTTACCTTTCCTGCGCGACATATTTACTTAAATCATCACTAAATTTTCTCCATTGAAAATATGGTTAAGAAATACAGACTAAAAATCTCCAATAATTAAAGTATAAAACATCTAAAAGTTCAATCACATCGGCGAATGCAATTACTACCGTAAGTCGCTACACGCCAGACGTTCTAGTATCGGAACTAGCTTCTATAAGGATTGCGCAAATGCCTTTACGGAGAGCCAAGTTCTCCGATTCATTACAACTTCCTTGCTCTATACGACTTGTGAAGACTTGTTACACTGAAATATGTGATACGTGTGACCTGAGAGTAACATCTCGTAAACTAGTTATCGAGGTATCTTAGGAATATTCCGCTATAGTATTTAGGACGTACTATCATCGTTCGGACGCCTTAGTTACGGTGGGCCGTCTAGTAAGTCATTGCAGTGACACGTCGCACCCTTAGAATAAAATGCCATCTTTGTGGAAATCCGCAAAATTGTGGCTTTGGAGTTGTGACATTTTTATATTATTTGCCTTGTTAGTCCTGGAAAATGATGATGATGAATGATGAAACGTTCACCTATATCGAAAAAAAAAATATATATTATTTACGAAATAAAATAATATTTTAATATTTATTTATAAAATATTTATATATATATATATATATATATAAAAAATATTTTATTTATATTATTAATTATATTAAAAATATTTTTATAATGGAATATTTCAATATTTAACAATAAAAAATGTAACTAATTTACAAAAAATAGCTGCTATAAAGTCACTTTTCTCAACTCTACTGAACATTCTTGTTGTTATTTGACTCACAAGAATTAAGTCTCTTTTATTTTTACCAGCTAAGCAAGATGTTTAACATTGTCAAGATTGAGCCGTTCTAATTCTAAAACTGTAAGTTTCGGAACGAAAACGGCTCAATTATCGCGCATGCTAATCCATCACTTTTTCACTGACTTGTAGTGTGTTATCTTTGCAGATGTAGAATTAACCGACAATGTTTTGACATGTTAGTAGTGGAATGGAATGGAGTGGAATTTCTAACATAAATCACTATTTTTTTATTACACGATTGTATTGTATATTATGTTTGCATAATGTATATATAAAATAACGACAATTGTCCTCTTTAAGTACCACTATGCATATTGTATTATTTTGTGGAAATAAAATATTATTATTATAAAAAATACAAAATAGTTCCATATAGTGAGACGATACTGTTCGAGCTCCACGATTAACCCCTTACGAAAAATTATTTTTAAATTCGTTTTATAAACTCATTAAGTAATTTTTTTTAAATTAGGTCACTTGTGATTCTAAAGGTGGTGTCGCTGTGTATAAATACATTATTTTACGGTATACGAAGCGGTAACCGAAGATGATGGAATGTGAAACCACCGCCTACAGACGTTTGCGATATTAAATATTTTTAACATCGAAAATGCGTTGTTGACTTTCATTGTATATAGCTCTTGAGTATTTTGGAATTGTAACTGTATTTCGATACCTCCAATGAATACTACGGCAACTTAATTTTTTAACATGTTTTGTGTTTATTTTGTTTTTATTTTATGGTTTTTTTTCGAATATTGTTTTTTGTTTCAATAAATTCGGGGAACATAATATTAGTGAATAAATATGGCTGTTTACAAAAATAACAGAAAATTACCAAAAAATGAGGTTGACGTAGTGTTCATGGGTGGTATCGATAAGATCTTCTCTGGAGAGCGCAATCGTTTGAATAAATATACGTAATGCACGTAGAACCATATTATCGATATTATTTTCTGGGGATGATAGTGCTTTTGATAGTACATTAATAACTAGTTTTTATTATTAATACAGAATTTGAACACAGAGAAAAATTCTTTCGACCTGACAGGATTTGAACCTGCGACCACGCTATACCGTAAACGATTATTATAACGCTAAGCATTGACTTACAAATAAATGGACGACGGGTAATACAAAAACCACGAAAAAAATGTCCCAAGTCAACCTATTCGAAATTTAAATTGTTATGTCATCGCAGTATCGCGCTGTCCGTAGAACAAATGAAGACTAAAGCGGAGTGTCGCGCTCTGTATACGATTTTAGCGCCTTACAAGTGCGGACACTTTTTAGCGCGGACCCGACGTCCATATAATTGTAAGTCAATGACGCTAAGGTATATACCTAACTAAAAGCGTTAATAACGCTACGTTAAAAACGACAATATAATAGTGTAGTTGTTTAATCAAATATATAATACGAATATCGCGGTTGTTAAAGATGGTGAAATTCACTAAAAATGAAGTAGTTTTTATTTTACAAAAAAATAAATTTCCATTTGAAACCTTTATATTGGTTGAGGATGAGGTGGGATCTAGTACATTTCGGTCTCAGAGCTCACGCAAAGTAGCTCTGCTATACACCACATAACGTGGTGTGTTTTCAAAAGTTGCATATTAGCATTCGAAAAAAAAAATCTTATTTTCCTCTTTAACAGCTTAGAATAGAGAGAAAACTAATGTACATTTTTGTAGTTGTTGAGCTACTTGTGAATAGTAGAGTTAGCCCATGGAAGGGCTGCCACCATAGACATTAGACATTATGTCTGTGGCTGCCACCATACCAATTTCTGCCGCCAATTAGTTTGGAAGGGTAAGTGTGCCGGTGAAACTGCAGTCTCATGGGACTTGTCACCTTTATGTCTCAGGGTGACGGACGCAGTGACAGCGCCCATCAGGTTTTCAAGATTTAAAGCACATGAAACAAAAAACTGTCGTATGTCGTATATCGTATAAGAATTGAAAAAAAAAACTGGATGAAAATGAAATCTTATTGTGAATAAAGGTATTATTTTCGTTTAAACATAATAATTAGTTTTCCACTAATAAACGAGAATATAAATATACTGGTTCCATTCAATATTTGATTTCATACTACAACTATTATAGGCAGGCGTGCAGTTTACCACCATTTGTACGAATCGTTCTACATCAATTGATGTCATTTTTTTACAATAATACCAAGTGACGGGATGAACAAGCCGTGCGCTCCATGGTAAGTGCGCTACACGCCTGTCCATAACAGTTGCAGTGCCATTCAGAACTTTAAACCGCAAAGATTTGAGATGCACTGCCACTGCGCCTGTCATCCTGAGACATAAGTTGACAAGTCCCACGTGCCTGTAAATTCAGCAGCACCCTTACCCTTGTAAACTGGAACACAGTAATGCTGACATTACTGCTTGGCATCAGAAATTGGTAAGGTGGCAGTACTTCCCGGGACGAACTATTCTACAAGGAGCTGCTTACATTATCATAAAGAGTACCAACCTCGGTGGTTGTCGTGGCAGATAAAAGTTTTTAGGACGCTTTTGTCCACTAGTGTTCGGTGAGTTAAGTATTGCAAATTTAATATTTAGTATGTTTAGTAATCGAACTATTTTTGTTCTTCCTTCACATCACATTTTCACTGTTTCGATCGTTTTTGTCCAATTACAAGTACATTAACAACTCTCCGAGTTTTTGTGTTGAGACATCAATCTCCGACGAATGCTAAAGCCATTTGGCCGTTCTCCAAGCAAAAACAATAAAATTGAGACCAAGTAACAGGACCATGAAAAATTCATTTAACTGGAATTTACGGAAATATATCTGTGTTTTGTAAAAAAATACCAAAATTTTGTTACCATTATTTTTGTCGGCATAACCACGCAATGCTTTTGTAAATAATGGAATTTATTTGCAATCCTCTTAGCGTGGTCACTAAGTTTTTTTCCTAAGCAAAAATCGTAACATTTTTCATTCATCACTTCTCGGTGCCGTATTTGAAATTATACACGGTGTAATAAAAATCTCCGACCCTATTTCAGCTATCGATTATACTTAAGATCAGATATCGGAACAGACATAATATATTTACTTTAACTTCAAGGTGGATAATACCTTCCTTTGAAATCCCAGGAGGTATTATTTGCTCTGTCTATTATTTCCTTGAAATTCAGCTTAATGTACTTTACCCGTTCCGACGAAATAAACATAACATTAAATTAAAATTTATGTTTAGATAAATTCTTTCGATTAGTATCATAAAAGGCTATTGTGTGTGGTCGCACCTCTTTGTTATAATATTAAATATACATCATGACCTTTGCTACAACCGTCACAATATAAATTATGCAGG
This sequence comes from Hyposmocoma kahamanoa, assembly GCF_003589595.1. Taxonomy (NCBI): domain Eukaryota; kingdom Metazoa; phylum Arthropoda; class Insecta; order Lepidoptera; family Cosmopterigidae; genus Hyposmocoma; species Hyposmocoma kahamanoa. The sequence goes on from NW_020654289.1 coordinate 9,745,336, forward strand.
TTCAAAAGACGGTTACTTATCATGGCAGATCCCAAATGACGTTGCGTGAATAATATTCACGCATATCTTTCTATATTACCAGACAATTTACCTTAAAAATGCGAGACTTGAAGTGAATAATGGGAAAACTCAGCTAAGCAGTAGATTTATAAAATGGTCTGTAAAAATGTGTCACAAAAATGCGTGCAATTAATAAATCACTCAGTTGTCACTAGAAAAAGCGAAAAATAGTCAACACACAGGAGACTTGAACGAAATTGTACAATAGAAAAAGTGACGCGAAAATAACGTCGTCCGTGCTAATTGTTTTGAGACCGAGGGAATATCACTGGACCGGAAAATTGTGTTAGCCGAGGCTGTGGTGTTGGAATTAGGCATAGATTCTTCTTCCATCAATAGGAAAAGTTTGAATAAAGAATTTAAGGGTAGTGAAAACCTCTTTGGGTGTTAACATTCCTAAGAGAGGAGCAAGTTTGAGAACTGGCCAGTACTAATTATTGTATTTTTTATTGTATCAAGCGGCGCGCGACGGGATGATCAAGTCGTGCGTGTGGTGGTAAACGACACGTCTGTCCATAACAGCTGCAATACCACTAAAGGTAAAGATAAGTTAATTCTATATAAAACCTAATTAAATGAATCTTATTAAATGACCTTTTATTTACATATTTGCGCAGACTATCGCAAACAGCGAAATGGTTACATACTTGTAATAACTTTAATTAAGATTAGTAGTGCAATTTGATTTGTGTTACCTAAATTAAGTAAAATTGGATTCAATAGACAAGCGTGTCAAGAGGCTTATAGGTGACTCGCAATTAGTAGAGGCGAAGCTGCAGAGCCTTGAACACCGCCGTAAAGTTACCTACTAATCCGTATTTTACAGGATATATCACGGAGTGCGATGGAATTACACGATTTAAGTCCGCCTTCCCCTTTCCATCATCGGGTGACTCTACGTAGGCTTGGATTCCACCCGGGCGGCGTCGTGGTGAATGTTCACTGATCCCACGGCGGGGTATCCATAAAGATTTCCCCCCCCGCCAAAAAAAAAAAGGCTTGGATTCCACCAATATGTTGTGGCTGTTCCAAAAATTCGAACGAAGCGTTATGCCTCCACGTTCATATGGCGAACGGCTATGGAGTGGAATTCCTTGCCTGCGGACATGTTCCCATGAACGTTATGACTTGGACCTTTTATGGCGAGTGAATAGGCATTATTTAGGTAAGCTCCATCGTCGACCTCATCGTCACTTTCCAACAGGTGAGATGGAGATCAAATGCGCACTTACATTTGTATAAAAAATGAATAAATAAAATATAATAAAATTGTTTACTTGTATCTTAGGTATCCAAATCGGTGATAGCTTAATGATTAGTCAACATATTTTGTTGAATAACAATAAATTATAATAAAACATGAATACTTAAAGCCAGGTACCTACTCACTAGCGAGCTGGAACCCTAACCGTTGCAATCTATGTTACCAACAATTATAGTGTGTCTGCGGTTGACGAGCTTGCCGCGAGCGAAACGCGTACGGTTCGCAGTGAGCCGACGATAACCAGCTACTCATTCTAGGGAGTGAAAACTGTTTCACGCGTACACACTAGAACCTCGTTACGGTATCTGTCACGTTACAGTTACAGCTTGATAATTAGTACCCGACTTTATTACATTAGCTAGCATCTTAACTTTTATTAATATTACGTATTATTAACAACAGATTTTCAATTTCATGTCACGGCAGTTTATTGCTTTTAACCAGTCGTGTGTGGTTTCTTTACATTATTATAAGGAACAATCTATGTCATTTTCAAAGTCGTTTGTTACATTACCCATTCTTGTGTTAAAATTTTATGTTTAGCCGATGAAATTTTAATATCTGGCTTCAGCACTTTTTCTCGCTAGACACAGCGCGTCCCCCATCCTGTGTTGGCTTGGCTTGTTATACCGCTGACAGGGAATACACTTAGGTGATTCTTGCCGTTTAGAGCAAACTTTAATTGTATGACTCACGCAGCCGCAGTCACCACAAGTATAATCGGTGTCTCGGTGGTACGTTGAGCTCTCAGAGCTTTAAAGCTGTAAGGACTCCCGTCACACTAACACGTCTTATGTGCCTGCAAGTCCACCAGCACCTTTAACCCTTTAAAACTGAAACGAGTAATACTACTCAGATTACTTCTTGGCGGTAGAAATAGACAAGGTGGCAGTACTTCTCGGGATGAACTCTTTCACAACGAGGTCTACTGCTATTAAATTATTTCAATCACATGAATTTACTAATCATAACTTGCTTTGTCGGTTAAGAAAAAGTCGCAGTAGAGCTCTTTGAGAAGGAGTATAGTCAGAGAAGTACTGCCTCCATATCTTTTTCTGCCATTTCGGTTTGAAGGGCACTTATGAAATTATAGGCCCATGGGTATTGCCAATTTGATATCTGAGACCGGCATAGTGCCAATGCCCTCAGGTCTTTGCGATTTAAAGGTCTGGGTGGTACTGGGATTGTGTCAAAAAAATCAAATTTTTGCGTTGTGGAAAATGATCTAACTTGGACGAGACCCGTGCTCAGCGGTGGGTACAGTTTAAGGTACATTAATACTGTTGTCAGTCATATTATAATAATGATCACTTATTTCAGGCACTTGGTCCATAGTGATTAGTAAAATAAAATAGTTTTTTAAAGTGTAAAGTTAATTTTATTCTAAAACGCGAGATACAGGAGGCATGCAGACGCACCCATCGCTACAGTATGGGATTTTCCCACCTGTCCGCAATAATATTCATAGGCAAAAGGTTTTTGACAATATAATTTAAAATTACAATAGTTGAAAGCATATGTTTATATCATAAAATTATTATAAAGATAATTAATAAAGTCGCGATACATTTTAAATTATAAAATTTAAATTTTTTAACAATTTTAAATACAACACAACACAGTGTGCGACCTTACTTTCTCTACGTGTTTACTCAGCTTCGTAGAATATGTTTGGTCTTTCTATATTCTTTCTTTCGTTAGATGTTATAGCAAAGGTGTATGTTGTAGCAAAGACGAAAAGGGTGAATTCACTCTCCTACGCCCAACTAACGTTTCATCTGTAAAAAAATAAGGGTACACGCTCCAATTTTCGCTTGCCGCGAATTTTGAGTCAGTTGATAAATTCTTTTGAGTTAAGAGCTACGTGCTTGAATTTAATAAAATGTTAACCTTAAATATTTCATTGGATACGGTTATATATTTCTTTTAAGAGGTAATTTAACATTTTCACCGGTAACGGAAAGTATTGAGCGGTTTGCTTTTGACACAATTTTAATTTAAAATTTATTGCACAATTTTTCAAAATGAATATCAGTAAACATATAAAACGTTATAAAAGCTATAACAGTATTGCAACTGTTATTCATTACTGTAAACGGAACTAACCAACGGACCTCACGAATTTTTCTATGTGAGAAATCTTTGACAGATTTATCACCCAGTTAGTACCTTTACAGCTACCAGTCCTGGCGAGAGATGTCGCTATTCATTGTATTAATTAAATTTTTTATTGAATTGATATTCAATTATTTTTTGTGAAATTACTCCACTAGTTTGTTATAATTATTAATACAAAGATCGAACACTCAGAAAAAACACTACACCAGCTAAGCATAGTTGGTATAGCGTCTGGCACGGTATGCAAGAAGACGTCGGTTCGAATCCGACCGGATCGAAGGAATTTTTTCTGAGTGTTTTTTCTGAGTGTTCGATCTTTGTATTAATAATTATAACAAACTAGTGAAGTAATTTCACAAAAAATAATTGAATATCAATTCAATAAAAAATTTAATCATTACTGTAAACTTTAGCAAATAAATGGCTCGCTGAAAGTTAATTTGCTTTCCTTTACAAATTTCCGACTAAGCGAGTACCTTTGCATTTGTTGGAATGTTTCATTTTCTTCAAGACTCTATGTCCCTATCGTCTCGTCATTACTACCAATCTTTTCTACCTTGATGAAAAAAGACGAATTTTCGTACAAATCTTCTTACATACTACGTAAGCAAAATAAGGATTTCGGGAAAAAATACTATTATCCGTTAGAATCTGGTAGTATTGTATATATACTAAGAAGTCGGCGGACAACAATTTTGGTGTAGGAATCACCAAAACTCAATCAGATTGGGGATGTCCTTAAGAAAGGCCGGGTTAAAAGTACCAAGAATAAACGTGTGTGTGTGTATATATATACATATATATAGTCTATAGCGAGATCGCAAGCACATAGAAAAATTCGTGAGGTCCGTTGGTTCGTTTCGTGGCTTAGTTGGTATAGCGTCTGGCACGGTATGCAAGAAGACGTCGGTTCGAATCCGACCGGATCGAAGGAATTTTTCTGAGTGTTTTTTCTGAGTGTTCGACCTTTGTATTAATAATTATAACAAACTAGTGGAGTAATTTCACAAAAAAGAATTGAATATCAATTCAATAAAAATTTAATTAATACAGTGAATAGCGACATCTCTCGCCAGGACTGGTAGCTGTAAAGGTACTAACTGGGTGATAAATCTGTCATAGATTTCTCATAGATGGCGCTACGACTAAAAAGTCGTTGAAAGACCAAGTACAAAGACACGACGCAAGCACATAGAAAAATTCGTGAGGTCCGTTGGTTCGTTCCGTGGCTTAGTTGGTATAGCGTCTGGCACGGTAAGCTAGAAGACGTTGGTTCGAATCAGGCCGGATCAAAGAAATTTTTTCTGAGTGTTCGATCTTTGTATTGATAATAACAAATAACAAACTGGTGGAGTAATTTCACAAAAAATAATTGAATATCAATTCAATAAAAATTTAAAATTGAGTGAATAGCGACATCTCTCGCTAGGGCTCTACTGTAAAGATATCTAACAGGTTGATAAAATTCGCATAGATTTCTCATAGACGGCGCCACGACTAAAAAGTCGTTAAAAAACCAAATATAAACATACGACACAGGCACATAGAAAAATTCGTGAGGTCCGGTGGTTCGTTCCGTGGCTTGGTTGGTATAGCGTCTGGCACGGTAAGCTAGAAGACGTCGGTTCGAGTCCGGCCGGATCGAAGAAAAATTTTTTCTGAGTGTTTGTTCTTTTGTTTTAATATAAAATTTAATACATACATACATATAACAAACTAGTGGAATAATTTCACAAAAAATAATTGAATATCAATTCAATAAAAATTTAAAGTTATTAGTTTATATGATTAGTGAACTTACCCCAAAAGGGCCGGTCTTTGTATTATTGCTGCTTTTTAGCAGTTAGGTTACATGATTAAGAGCACGTTTGCTCGCCTCGCCTTTGGCAAAGAACGATTCAAATTTTCAAAAGTAAGTGGCCAGAAAACAAAAAAACTTGCTTTGGGATCAGAGCAACGTATGCGATGTTGTCTAATATTTATTTATTTATTGTATTAAATGAGCGTTAGGTTAAATATATTTATATGATATAGGCGTTGTAATGTAAGTCTTTGTTAATGCATAAAATTTTCAAGCTGAAGAGAAACTAAAACTCTCCTTATCAATGATTATTCATTCACACTTTTACAATCTAGGACAGTGATAAAAGAAAAAAGCTATTCTACTAGTTGGTTTAAGTTTCTTTCTACATTTTTTCTGTCCCCTTTGTCTTTTCTCGGGGCTGGCACGACTTAAAGACTTTTACATTTATTTATGACATGCTAGAATAGCGGGACTTCGACTTCGCCTATTTATTCGCACTTTTCGTTGTCTATACCCCTACAGCCGTGAAATCCTACCTGTATATCAAAAGAAATCTAATTAATGCGAGTTTGCTTTGTCATTGTTTTATGATACTGTGATGGAATGAACAAGTCATGTACCTGGTGGTAAGCGACAAGCCTGTCTATAGCAGTAGCAGAGTCACTCAGAACTTTAAATTACAAAGATCTTAGTATCAGAATTGTAGCAAAACATAGTGATGTAATTTTAATTCATATGAATGTTTGATATGGTGTAATCAGTTTGTAGTACAAATAGAAAGAGAGAATTACTTTGTCGTTTTAATATAGATTAGTATTTGATACATATTAAGAATATATTATAAAATGTTATGTATTTAATACAAAATTTTTTTACTGTCGGTTTTGTCAACTTTCTTTATATACGTAGTTCTTTTATATCTAGTAGCTCTTATTGGTCAGTTGATAAAAAAGTTTAAAAGTACCTAGCTATAAAAACAAAATCTGTCTTGCTTTTGTGATTTTTATTATACTAATTGATGGGACGCACATGTCACGTGGGTGGTGGTAAGCGATACGCCGGTCCATAACAGTTACAGTGCCACTCAGAGCTTTAAATAAAAAAGAACTGAGGGGCACTGATACTGCGCCCGCCACCCTGAGACATATGTTGTCCCATGTGCCGGTAATTTCACCAGCACACTTAACCTTTGAAACCTAAACGGTGCTCACATAGCTGTTTGACAGCAGAAATAGGTAAGGTGGCAGTACTTGAAAGTAGTACGCGTGTGAATAATATAGCGCATAACTGTTGAGGTTGTAAAGGCAAAATACTTCACCTTGGGATATTAGACCATTCTGCACAGTTGCTTATGTGTCCAGTAAATAATGTTCATACTAAAAAATATTGGTTGAAGTACGTGATTACAGCAAAATAATTTAAATAAATTCAAAAACTGTTTTAAAGGCATTAATCACGACAAACTGTTAAACACAAGATGCAAATACTGCATTGTAGGAAAATATACAAATGGTCTACGACCTTTGTTTTGCGATTAAAAAAATTCAAAATTGTCTCTAGAATGAAAACAAAATGAAATGAAACTATTTATCCGGTCACAGGTCCCGTGGTCACGGTTGACATGGTCAGTCAACCGTGACCATGAGACCTGCAAAGGGCCCGATACGTTGGTTTGTTTGAAAAAAAAACAAATATACGCGATTTAAATCCAGAAAAATAGTTTCATTTCCTGTGTAACAATCGCAAAAACTTAAGACCTCGAAACGAAAATGGTTAACAAAATGATATGAAGGAATCTACCAATCAAAAAAGGAAGTTGGATGAGTATAAAAAGTAAAGACAAGCTATTATATAGTACATATGTATAAAAAATATTAAAAGAAAAAATACAAAAACTTCATGACAAACAATGATAAAATAAAAATATATCACGTGAGAAGAGTATATTACAAAAATGTTCCATAAGAATAAATATGTACACCTAAGGAGACAACATATTATTTCATGATTAATTTATTATGGTTTTATAAAACTCGATAGTAGTAATAATGACAATAGATACGACTATAAAACACAAAGTTTAAGAAACTCTATATATTTAAAAACTAATCACTCCACATTGCCTAATAAAAATAATAAAAAACATGAAAAAACAAAGAAAGAGAAAAAAAAGGAGCTCTACTGCTAGTCAACTTTCTACAATTAAGTGTTAACTAGCAAATTTGTTTTATTAAATATCATGATGTATTATTACCATGCTATTCATATATTTTTGTGAAAATACTTAACTAGTTGATAAGAGCGGTGGCCCCGGTGTGGCAACAGACGCTGATTGGTGTCCAGTCAGATAGAAAAAAGTTTTCTTTGTGTTGTTCGAACTTTGTATCAGTAATAATAACAAACAAGCATTTACTTGTCTAATCTCAATTTGTAGGCTAGATTCTAGGCCGACAAGGGCTGCTTGCACCCACTATTCAACATATGTCTCAGGGTGACGGATGCAGTGGCAGTGCCCCTTAGCTATATGCGATTGAAGGCTCTGAGCAGCATTGTGGTAAGCGACAAATTCATTTACCACCCGACGCACGACTTGTTCATAAAAAAAAGCCTTAACTGTATCCGTCCCTTACCATCAAGTGAGATTCTGGTTAAATTCACATAACCCATTAACCAATGTTTATTGAACAAACACTTATTCAATTTCAGGAGTTAAACAAATCACTGACGTCAAACGAACCTAACTGCCGGCGTACATTTTAATATTACCAGCTGAAGTCAGCAGCAGTCATTAGTTAAGGTCGGAACAGGCTAAGTATAATTTACCTGTCGGAGCCAGTTACCACTTCAAGCATACTGTAAGTAACAGTCTTAAGTCTATTTTTAAAGTAATGTGTCACAGGATAAATCTTAGCTTATTACGTGTTGTTTTCTAATTATTACAGAAACGATTGACTAAACTATCAACGAATCCCATTGTTTCTTCGTTTACAAGTGTCACGTCAGTTTGACAACTCGAACAGAATGAGGTCGGAGAGGGGTTAATCAGTCATCTGACGTGGTCCTACGACATGAGTAAAGTTAATGGTCAATGCTTTATAAATGATCGCGCATTGACAAGATGAGCTTTTGTGTGAGCTACTTGGAAGGTGAACAATCGAGTACGGCCGCTTTCTATGAATTCGTCGCATGATATTTAAAATTTGTTTTAACTGATTCGTCTTTGTACTTTCGAACTAATTACTGTGAAAAGTGGATAAACGAATTACTTGCAATCAACTGACGTTATTGCTTCACCGTCGTCTGAATAATTGATAACAAAGAGCGAATAGGCCAATTTATCAATACATGAACGTTTCTTATTAAAATTTAATTCCTGACCAAATAAGTGATAAAGATTATTCTCTAAACGTCTTCTTTACGGTTATATTCCGGCGTACTCAAACTTCAGGAGAATGTACATATAGAGTGAATAATACCAACCTCTGATATTCCGTAATAATTAAAAATAAAAGGTTTAAATATCAAAACAAAATAATCACATTTTTATTTATAAACACAATTTTATATCTTCAAAGTACACTTTGTGAAGCAATTACTAATTACACATCAAAAATATAGAAGTAAATAAAATAAAACAAAATTAAATAAGATTATATTTCGATCACAGTACTATTTAATATTTACATTTCAATATTTCATCACCAAGCAACAGTAGCAGTCGCCTTGTCAGCGAAGTCCTCCCTATTATCTTCCATAATTCTCTTTCCCTGGCTTTTTTACATCCATTTCATCCTGCTTTTTCTATAAAGGTGTCTTTCCATCTTTTCTTTGGCCGACCTTAACATCTTATTTTTTCTTGGCATTCATTCAGTCACTCTCAGTTCACCAATCATTCGTCTATCCTATGTACATGCTCTGCCCACTTCCATTTAAGAGAACGTAATAGTTTTTATTACATTTGTTAATTTCATTCGGTCTCGGACCGTTCTTTTCTTATTTCTCTTTCTTTGTTTTATGCCTAACATACTTTTCTCCATTTTTCTTTGAGAAATGGCTAAATTGCTTTCATCGCCCTTTTTCAAGGACCAGGGTAGCAGTAGCGAGGTGTCCATATAACTCGATTCCCACCGACTTGCTTAAACCACGTATTTCCACTACAACTAGACAGCGCCAGCGCGTGTACCCCACCACTTAAAAACGCGTTCAAAATATTCAATAATACTCGCGTAGTCACCTGTACTTGGTAATACGAAGTATGATGTATCTCAGCCAATCACAGCAAGCAAGCCGGTCGGAACGCGGCTTCTATTTCATTCATGAAATCTATGCGCTCAAATCTACCAACCATCGTAACCATCGGGTTACGTCGAATAGCGTTCACGTAAATTTAAACCTTATTTCAACACGCACACGGTTTTTTTAACACTGCCAGATGTAAAACTTTCTTAAAATAATGAAACAATATTATTATAATAACATTATTAATACTAATATACATTCGTAATAAATAAATTAAATAAATTAGTTTGTATATGTTAACGATAAATAGTGTTACGAAAATGTAAGCGTTTGATAGTTTTATTTTAATTGGGCTACGTAAAGAGCGTAAATTTTCGTGTTATGTGTAGTTAGTAGTTGCAATTAAAGGTTAAAATGACAACACTTGTGGCACTATCGCAACACGAAAGTTGGTATGGTACTCAATTTAACTGTAGAATAACTTAATCAGTGAAATGAAGGGTAGTATTTTTTTAGGTGTTAATAAGTGTTGTGTTTAAGTGTTGTTACAAGGCACTTTTTAAAGGCAAAAGAAGTTTTGTTGAGGTAGGTGTTGTTTGTTTTGGCCGGCTTTACTAAAGATTATTTCCACGCCTCGTCACTGCAGGGTGGGACAATTATTTCGTAATCTTTTTAAAACTTTAATTTTTATTCTAAACAATTAATCTGCTAAAAAATAATCTTTTATCAATTAGAACTAAAAACAGTACAACGATTCCGTTATTTAAGCGGGATTTACTAACCACTGTAGAGTGGTTATTTAAATTGATATATAATTTTGTTTCAAGCATTTCCATTGCATGCGGTATAACGGGGATCCTAAATTGGCGGTCGGCCGATGACGTCCATCGTTCAAGGCAACATTGTGTGCACATACACACACAACACATAGGTGTTTTATTTTCATGAAGTTTAGTTCAATATATTCTGCTTATGTCAATCTTAGGTACTTACAGAGCAAAGTCTATACACTTTCAAAGGTAGAACTTCGTAAATTTTATTATTTGGCCCGGTGGTGGTTAGACAAGTAGTAGGGACATAATAATTAAACTGGGTGTCCCCAGGGCTGGGGTCTAAATTAACTTATTTATTGGAGCCCAGTCCGGAGGCTGACTGAGCTTACGAATAAGACGTATCAAATCTCTATTCAATTATGTCCGTAAATGAATGTTGTGTTTGCCAGACCTGCCAACGGAGGAATATTCTAGGTCGATGGATTATGATTATATTGCTTTTTAAAGAAAAATCCTATTGTTGTACTGGCCGATATAATAAATTTTGACTAATTAAATTTTTATTGAATTGATATTCAATTATTTTTTGTGAAATTACTCCACTAGTTTGTTATAATTACGTTAGACGTCGGTTCGAATCCGACCGGATCGAAGGAATTTTTTCTGAGTGTTCGATCTTTGTATTAATAATTATAACAATTTTGACTAGATAAAGGTAATATTGATTGATGAATCCTCAAAATTCGCGTTGTCGTTAACGTCAGAAGATAGTATATGTCCACTATAGTATAAACAAACAAACCTCTGTCCTGAAAAGTTGTCATTTTGCAGATGTGACCATATTACACCAAGGGTACCAATTGGTTTTTGAAAGAAACCAATGTTTCAGGTTCTTTACATCCGGTGTAAAGGTTGACTGACTTGGAATTAGTCATCAAAAAATGTGTAACATCCAGAAATTTTAGTCGTAGTAGAGGTCCTTGTGAAAGAGTTGGTAAGAGTTGGTCCAGAGAAGTACTGCCTCCTTACCTATTTCTGCCGCCAAGCACTAGCACTTTTTTTTAGTTTTTATTTTTATTTTAGTTTTTATTTTTATTTTAGTTTTTTTTTTTCAGTTGTGAGCATTACTGCGTTCCGGTTTTGAAGGGTAAGGTTGCTGGTGAAATTACAGTTACATGAAACTTGTCAACTTATGTCTCAGAGTGACGGGCGCAGTGGCAGTCCCCGACAGACCTTTGCGATTTAAAGTTCTGAGTGGCACTGTAACTGTTACGGACAGGCGTGTAGTTTATCATCAGGCGCACGACTTGTTCGTCCCATCCCTTGAAGTTATAAAAAAATACTGTTTTAAATTTTATAGAACAAATTGCGATATGAAAAATTGTCTGCGGTTTTCCTTAGGTAATAACATAAAAAATGAGATAAGAAAGGTGGTGAAGGTCACGATCACGTCCTTACAATGCACGTACACATCAGTACAAGTTATGAGACAACAGATCGCACACTTGGAGTAATAAGGCCAATTTAACCTGAAAATTCCAAGAAAGAATGAATAAAACTTTTTCATGCTTAAGTAAGAAATTTACAAAATTTCACATATACACAGTTTGTTTCATGTACATTTTTAACTAGTTAGTGTTTTTATCTAGTTCTTAAGTTTTCACGATTGTTACACATAGGAAATGAAACTGACTGTCAGCCGTTAGCCGTGACCATGCGACCTGTAAAGGGTCCGAAACGTTGGTTTGTTTGATAAAATTGTTTGTTTAAAAAATAGATTGAAAAATAGTTTCGTGTC
>NW_020654289.1:9757791-9785140 GCF_003589595.1 Hyposmocoma kahamanoa
GAAAAAAGTATAAAATGTACATAGGAGTCCGTAACAGTCCCATTGTCACCAAGAAGTCAACATCTGATGAGGGGATGTCATGGAAATCGAGAAATCCCATGGAAGTCGATAAGCAAACTTTTGAGGTCGGTTTCATTTTTTTCAATGAAAATGTTACAATTATTATTATGCCTTCATGTCATAAAAGCACTTTTGACGTACTATAACATGTTGCCTTATTATAATAATAATAATAATAATAATAATAACGCACACACTCAACATAGCCCCGCACTAGGGAAACCCTGTGTCGCGGGTGCCATGGACACACATAGACAACCACAAATTACACCCAAACTCACGAGAGAAATAAATGTAGGCCATACAAATATTTCTCCCGGCCCGGGAATCGAACCTGGGACCTCTGCGTGGCAGTCCGACATGGTAACCGTTCGGCCACAGAGGCAGTTAAAATTATTAAATATTATAAAATTAAATAATTAAATAAAAAGTTAAATATTATACCAAGGGTATGAGATTATCATCATGCCCTTTAAAGAATATATAGTTTTTAATAGTTCTTTTACCATAAATAACGATGCCACAACTTGTTCAAACAGTTCATTTCTCAGAATATTGCCATAGTCAATCTTGTCCATCGGAATTGGATTCTAGCGAAATTATAATTAATGTGTCGGAGGATATTTCATCAATTTAAGGTCGAGATGAATTGCTAAACAACCATGTAGCTGTAGTTCATTGTCCAACTGAATAAGTTTGATGAAAATCTATGACGTAGCTACAATGACGGAGGCGTACCTAATATTCAATAACGTCCACATAAAACGATAATTATGTCAATTTTCGGATCGAATTAGATATGTTATACATTCAGAATATAAAATATTGAGGCTTAATAAATTTGGAATGAAATTGGGACCCGTGGTAATGGATATTAATATTTAATATAATTGTACACAGCATTCTTACTCAGCTTCTTAAATTATAGTCATAAAGAGATAACTAGAAAAACTCTACAACGTGCGTGCAAGTAAAATCCGGACAGCCACAAACTAGTGGCTACACAAACTTTACTGGCTTCTTTGAACAAAACAGCTGCAAAAAGAACTGTGTTCCGTCTATTTTATCAAAGCTTACTGAAGTCGCACTATGTAGCAAGAATATACGCTTTGTAAAGTATTTTTTTATGCAGTCGACAGTGGAGGTCTTTGTTTATGAGTTCCCTACACAATAAAACTTGTTTGTGTGAATTTAGAAGCTGGTAACGTAAGACCACGATGTGTAACTACGAAATTTGCTGGTTTAATCCCTGTAACTGCTCTCTTGAGTCTTTTTGAATAATTTGTGGTAAGGAAAATGTCTTGAGGAAAATTTAAGACGGTAATTTTTTTACCAGGCGGTGTGGCCGTGTCAGGCGTTTCATGGTTAATGCTCATGCAGTTATTTACAACGTACCGTGTTATATTTTAATATAAAGAACTCATGATTTCTTTTAAGGTCATTGCTTCTCAAAATAACTTACATTTTGAGATTAAGATTATTTTTGTAATTACGTTAAAACTAGAAAAATAACTGAAGAAGAAAATCTTTCGGAGAAAAGTTATTTTAGAAAATCTTAGAAAAAAAATTAAATTGTAAAAAAAACGAAAGAAAAATTATCTTCTTTAGAATAAAAGCAAAGCAATATTTCTTAGAATAAGAAGCAAATCTGAACTTAATACCTCAAAAGAAAAAACTTCTGTCTATCCATATGTCGATTTTATCAAGTGGCGGATTAAAATATTAAAATCTCCATCAAAAACTCTGTAAATAATAATGTTTTTTTGATTTTCTGTGCATATGTAATAAAATAAATGATTGCACTCTAGGAGTGTATCTCGGAAAAGACTGACTATTTACATCCTTGTGTTGAAGCTGGAGGTATATGCGCATTTGAAAATTACGGATTATGTGTTGTTTTTTATGTTACTAAGTGACGGGAGTCGTGTACCTGGTAGTAAGCGAGACGCCTAGCCATAGCAGTTGCAGTGCCACTGAGAGTTTTAAATGCAAAGACCTGATGGGCACTGCCACTGCACCCGTCACCCGGTGACATAAATTGACAAGTCTCATGTGCTTGTTATTTCACCAGCACCCTTTACACTTCAAAACCGGAACACAGTAATGCTGACATACTGCTTGGTCGCAAAAAAGGTAAGGTGCCAGTACTTTCCTGGACGAACTCTTTCACAACGAGCTCTAATGCTTTGACGTGTTGCTACTATAATAATAATAATAATAATAACGCACACACTCAACATAGCCCCGCAGTAGGGAAACCCTGTGTCGCGGGTGCCATGGACACACACATAGACAACCACAAATTACACCCAAACTCATGAGAGAAATAATTGTAGGCCATACAACTATTTCTCCCGGCCCGGGAATCGAACCTGGGACCTCTGCGTGGCAGTCCGGCATGGTAACCGTTCGGCCACAGAGGCAGTTAAATTTAAATGCTAACATGCGGCTTGTGAGTTTCGATACATCCACCTCTCAATTGAGAAGCCACTTTACCTCTGGGCTAGCTACGCTCTGGTTCCTCTATAATTATTCAGAAATATAGATGTCTAGACGATAGGTACCTGACTTTAGCATATCGTGTAACTAAGCATACATGTGAAATGCATATACATATATGATAGGTCACGCAGAACACCTAGAAGCTAGCTGATGTAGAATTACATCTGAATAATGTATGATAATGTGCTCACATAACATGAGAGCATGCTTTTACAATATTGGTATTCGCAAGCACGTACACTGGAAATACTTGAGTCTTATTCAGCTCTTATATGGCTCTTACGCGGCGGTACGTAGTTTGTATTTTGAATAAAAAAATGCGGTATTATTTAGATATTTTATGTAGTTCCACAGTTAAGCTTCTAAAAATTATTTGAATAAAAATACTGTTTAAAATTGTGTTTTTTTTCATGCTTTGGTACACTGAGAAAGTTTTCAATTTTATTTTTTTATAATATCAAATGACGGACGAACAAATCGTGCGCCTGGTGGTAAGCTGCACGCCTATCCATAACAGTTGCACGGCCACTCAGAGATCTGAATCGCAAAGATCTGAGAAGCAATGCCACTGCGTCCGTCACCCTGGGATAAAAGTTGACAAGTCCCATGTGTCTGTAATTTCACCAGCACCTTTATCTTCTAAACTGGAACGCAGTAATGTTAACATTATTACTTGGTGGCAGAAATAGGTAAGGTGGCTGTACTTCTTTGGACGAACTCTTTCACAAGAGCTCTACTGCTGCTTTAATTTGCTTTTGCGTCAAAGATTTATATATAAAAAAACCTTTTAAAATGTTATTTCATATCGTCGGATAACTTTGGCCATTGATTAACATCGGATATTTTACTTAACTGCTACAAACTACAACAAAATATCAAGTATCGCGTGCAAAATTACCGAATTCTAACCCTAGCTAGATACCAAAAACTTGGAATGACATAAAAAATGTAACGTCGTGATAAAAAGAAACAATTATATACTTATCGAGTTCTTAGGTTTTCGACATTGCCACGCTATTGGAGTTTCTTTTCACATTTCGTTTTTTCAAAAAAAAAAACTTGCGTTTCGGGTTTTCTACAAATTCCACGATGATTGGGGTATTAGTCATACACCAGTTTTGTCTAATATTAATGCAAACTATAGTTACAAAAATGAACAGATTGTGTGTATAAACGTAAACTGCCTCCGTGGCCGAACGGTTACCATGCTGTGCTGCGCAAAGGTCCCGGGTTCGATTCCCGGCTCGGAACAAATATTTGTATGTTTTTTCTCTCGTGAGTTTGGGTGTAATTTGTCTACGTGTATGTCCATAACACCCATGACACAGTTTCTCTAGTGCGGGGTTATAAAAAAAAAAAAATTATCGACACCAGTAATTAACACTACGCTAACTCAAGTTTTGTCCATTTTGCGTTTTTAATACAAAATTATAGAGCAAATTTAAATTAAATTCAAAATAAAGAAAATTATACCAAATGTAATAATCGTATATTTTATCATCTATGACGAATAACTTGAAGTAAAAAAATCATTAATATATGTTTGTACTGTTAATTTCTGGTGTCGTTATGATTCTGAATGTGCTATTACTTTAAATGTGAACTATGATTTTTGGTGCTACGTAATAATTATTGAAATAGAAATTTAAGTTTTTTCCATTATAATAAAGTTTCGTCGTGCTTAAACATTTTAATTCATGAAATGAATTCCATTTTGTAAGCAAAAGTGACGGGACGAGCAAGTCGTAAGCGACACATCTGTCCATAAAACCTACCCGGCTACTATACTACCTCGCTAGCATGCTGTAACCGTAAACGTTGCATTTTAGGCAACCAAAAATCATAGTTTGTACGTGATTCGCGAGCGGAACGCGTGCGGTACGTAGTGAGCCGGCGATAACCAAGTACTCATTCTACCGAGTGAAGACTGTTTCACGCGTACACACTAGAACCTCGTTACTGTATCTATCACGTTACAGACACGGCACGCTAATGAGTACCCGGTTTTATAGTTGCGGTGCCGCTTGCAGTTATGAATCGCAAAGATTTGAGAGGCACTGCCAAAGCACCCGTCGCCCTGAGACATAAGTTGAAAAGCCCCATGTGCCTGTAATGACGTCTTCGAGCAGTGCGTATTGCCCGCGATGACCGACGGCTCTGAGACGTGGTCACTTACTATGGGCCTCTTAAAAAAGTTAAAAGTCACTCAATGAGCTACGGAGCGAGCAATCTCGACATTTCTCTACGTGTCCGAACCAGAAATGAGGAGATCCGTAGAAGAACAAAAGTCACCGACATAACTCAAAGGATTAGCAAGTTGAAGTGGCAGTGGGTACGGCACATAGTTCATAGAACTGGCGGCCGTTGAGACAAAAAGGTTTTCGATTGGAGATCACGAACCGGAAGGCGTTCTGTGGGACAGCCCCCTACTAGATGGACGGATGACCCGGTAAGGGCGGCAGATAACCGATGGATGCACATCGCGTCCGATCGGCTAGTTTGGAAATCTTTGGGGGAGGCCTATGTTCTGCAGTGGACGTCTTCCCGCTGATATGTTCACCGCTGATTGTTTCTTTACAACTGTTTTATTAAAAACTTATGAAAATGCAATACGCTAGATTTAAGTTAAAAATAATTAATTTTTACACAATTTTACTGTATCAAGCTATGTTTCTGTAGCATCATCGACACGATTCATAAATTTAAATTTTCATAATCACTTGCCATCTTAAAACAAAACCACAATATTTCCTTAGGAAATATTAAAGCCTCTTAATTTTTTTCTCTTGCCTCGGATAAGCAAAGCCCAGATCAACAGCTTATTTGAATAAAAAAAAGGAACAACACGCCACAACCAAACGGTGCTATTTTTTATCCACGTAATGGAATGTAACACATTCAGTTGATAAATTATTTGGTGGGAACGCCCCCTCATTCAATTTCCCAAATAAATAGCTTGTGCCAGAAGCATCGGAGGAATTATTTACCTTTTGCCTTGGGGTGCCGTCAAATTAAGCGATTTGTCCCTGCTTGAGGCGACTACATAAAACAAAGCTTGAATTTTTGACAAAGTTTTAATGAATGAGCAAATTCGTAAAATACTAACAGGGTCACTCGAGTCGACTTTGGGATGATCACACAGACTGATGGATGCAGACGAGCAGATTTTCTGTTCTTGTCCAGCATGTCAATTGTACCTTTTACCTCGCATGGCCGTGACCGAAAAACGTAATTTAAATTCGATTCAAAATTTCACAATCTTTATTGCGATGTAAATAACTTATTCTCATTAAATTTGAAAGTATATATTACAGGGGTACACCAAACGAGGAACTCTGAGTCACAATAAAGAATGTGCAAATAAAATTACTTATAGCAAAAAAAACCACAACTTAAAATTCTTGTTCTCCACACATCGGTTGACATTTTATTTTTTTGCCAATTTAATTCCTTTTTATTAAAGATAATCATTATGGTCAGCATCAACATCCGCCGAAATATGGTAGAACATTTTTCTAACACCTGTTATATTTATTAATATTTAAGATTGCGACGAACGAAGGTCTCGCATGTTGTGAATAACTGAATTATATTTAGGTTGTTGTTGTTGTGTGTTGTATCGTTACATGTTGGTTTTAAAATATTTTCATTAATTTCATTTCACTATGGTTATTAATATTATGGCGCCATCAATTTTGACGCTTGTAGGTGCGCTGCAGTCACGTCGCTATTAATTTTCATACATTATTTAATAGCGCTGTTGTAGCGGCAGTTTTGCAGTCGCAATTAGTGAACTAAAAATTATTGAAGCGCCACAGACGCGCGGCTACCGCGCCACAGTAGAACCACTACGCTTCTACAAGTGTTTAATTTGAAGGCGCCCTTAGACGTAACTGCTTGAAGACTTTACCTTTACTTTTGTAGCAGTAGAGCTACAGAATGTGAAAGAGTTCGTACAGGGAAATACTGGCACCTTACCTATTTCTACATAACACGAACTATTCGTGTTCATAATTTTCACATATGCGTAATTTGTTTCATAACCAATTATGTACTCGTAATTATGTGAAATTTTATAACTCTTCTATTTAAGCATGAAAAAGTTATCGTCCAATTTCATTTGTAGAACCTTTAAACCTCTCTCCTGAAAAGTTATCGTTTTGTAGATGTGGCCATATTACATCAAGGGTACGAATTGGCTTTTGAAAGAAACCAACGTTTCGCGTTTTTTATGTCCCGTGGTCACGGTTGAGTGATTTGGAATTAGACATCAAAATCTGTGTATCGTTCATAAATTTAGTAGTAATGATGAAACTATTACATAGCGCCACATATTTATCGTCTAAATTTGACTTGTCATTAACGTCTTGACGTTGCTTCGGCAGGTTGTTCGTGATATGGGTTACACGACCCGTTTGGCCTGTGCGATGACTCTAAAGAATACTGTCAGTGGCTGAGCTGTACGAATGACGGCCATTTCGCGGAACTGGTGACTTCCAGTGACGTCACGAAGCAGGTCATGCACATCCTTCACGTGCTCGAGCGTCCACTTGTCAGCGCGACAAGTGGCTTTGGATATTCAGTGATATTTATGCACAAGTCGAGGTAATTTTAAATAAATGATAAAGATAAAGAAAGTAACGATTTAATTAAACCATCACTATCGTGAGGTATCAGTAGCTTGGTAGTAATTTGCGTAGCATTTGCGTTGCGTAATTTTAGTAGCAGTAGAGCTCCTTGTGATAGAGTTTGTCCAGGGAAGTAGGGTCACCTTACCTATTTCTGCCGCCAAGCAGTAATAACAGCATTACTATCTTCCGGTTTTGAAGAGTAAGTGTGCTGGTGGTGCTACAGTGACGGGCGCAGAGGCCCAAAACCTTTCTCAGTCAGACGTGAATATGGAATCAGTAAAAATATTTAAAAAAATACACCCTATTTAGATCCGAAACATACTTTCATTTACATTTGAATTTTTTTTTGTGAAAGGTAATTCTTCTTTATTCTCCCATTTTCTATAGTTGTGTACTATAACATTAAGATGAATCTCAACATGTTAAATCAACAAATGGTCGTCACATTCATCAGATAAATGTACAGTAATCGTTATAAAACTTCAGGGTTAACAAATTAATTTCAAAGATTGGATTCTAAAGGGGGTTGCGACCCATATAAATACTACCCCCGATTAACCCTCCTAGCCCCATTTAATGTACGTGTAACGAATGAGGTGTTATGGGAATATTATTCATCGTAAAAAAATTGAAAAAAGTTATATAATCTTTATAAAGATTCCGGGTAAGGTATTAAAATGATTGCGTATGTACTATAAAGTACAGAAAGAAAGAAGTACGGAAAGATAATAGAATATTTATGGATGATATGCTGAAAAAAAAAGAATATGAACGCACGCCATTTATTGGGAGTTTGCTGGATAGAGAATTCAATCAATACAGCAGAACTATCAGGGTATTTTATTTGAAAATGATTCCGTTATAAAATTGTTGCCTTCCGATGCCACATGTTGTGGATTCGAATAACGTGACTTTTTAAAATACGAATTTTTGTGTTTGGCACCCAAATTTTTTCAGTACAATAAAAAAAATATTCTTCTTATTTTTGTTTATTGGCGGTGCCCAGTTTAGATTACGCCAATATCGAGTTTTCTGCTAAGTAATAAGCCTATATATAGTACGAGTGACCCTTGTCATTACTGGTGACAAACTATAAGCCACTAATCACCTTCGGAATTGAACTGTAATTGCTACTTTCAGTACTACTTTAGTAGCACTACAGCAAGAAGAGTCCAGGGAAGTACTGCCACGTGACCTATTTCTGCCGCCAAGTGGTAATGTGAGCATTATTGCGTTCCGATAAGTGTGCTGGTGGTGCTACGGGCGCATGGGACTTGTCAACTTATGTGTCAAGGTGACGAGCACAATGGCAGTGCCCGTCAGATCTTTGTTATTTAAAGTTCTGATTTGCCGCGTCCAGTAAAGAACGACAAAACGCTATATTTTTTTAAAATAATGTGTAGGCAATGCAAGGCTCCTGTCTGTGCAGAAATCGAGTAGTAATTGGTCCCTGGTTTAAACTCCTAACGGCAGTAAATAAATAAATGAATTCAGAAATTTTGAATTACTATTTTTGGATTTTTACAGCTATTACAAAAAGTGTAACACGGACAGCTTCTATATAAGTAGTAGGGGTTTAGTATCCGCTTGCCAGTTTGATGCACCAAACGCAGCTGTAAGTAAAGATTGAAAATCAGCAATTCTGAGTCTTTTTTGTCCACATTACTATTTTATTGTTTCACCTTTAACGCTTTGTTGGTCGGGTTTATAATTATAATTTATGTATTTTGTGGATAAAAATATGATTTTTTTTAAATATTTGTTTTAAATAATAAAATTTGAATTGCGAATATTCATTCAATTGCACATCTGCCTCTTTCGGGTCATAGTACATATACCGTATACACTTTTGCAGTGGGATTGATATTAAAAAAACCTCTTAAATAGCAATGTAGTTAAAATCTATGCATATCTTCGGATAATTTTCCCCACTAATTTACGATAGCATCGAATGTTTTACCCTACTGCTAACACTGCAAAATCGCAAGTATCGTGGGCAAAATTTACCGAATTCCAACCTCACGGGAATGAGATCGAAAACTTGGTATCAGCAAATACCCGCAAAGTATCGGAAACGGTCTTGAAAACTGGATCAACAAAGTTTCCCGATCGAATGAAAAAGTAGTTTTGTTCTTCAACCAATCTTACAGAGCCTTTTCTTTTTTGGTTTTTTACAGTTGACAAATTAAAACAAAAATAAAATGTTTATGGGATATAAAACCAGTGCATTTACGGATTCTTAAGATCAAATAGATACAAATACTTAAGACTGCGTCGAGGCAGCGATACGTAATTGCGAAATAATTGTATTCGTTTGATCCCTTGCTGTATTATTGTTACTAAAGATTCAATTATGTAATTAATGTATAAGATATTTAAGGATTCACTTTATAAATAATACTCATTAAAAATATGATTACTTGCATTTTTCTCAATAGAAAAAAAATCCGAAGATATCTCTTAAAACAAAATAAACCCTTGCTTAGTGGAGCAGCTGGGAGGTTTTGCAACCTATTAAATTTGATGGTGGTGTGGACTGTAAGGCGCGGTTTTAGAAGAATGTAAGTAAAATCGGATTTACGGCTATAGCATCGAGAAAATAAAGAATAAAAAATAGAAAGAAATACTATGAAGAAAAACTGTGCCGTACCTTGAACTCCTTGTTAGGGCCGTATACGCTGGAGGTGTACGTCGCCAGTGGAATATTCACACGCAAACAAATCACTTAAAATAATGCGGTTTTTCAATGAGAAAAATGTCCGTCATCCGCAAGAGCAGCGTAGCGTCTCGATCTTCTTTTTATTTATTTTTTCTTTTTCTCGAAGTGGTCGCGGCGAGGTTCTCTTGCCGTACCGCGAGCCAGCAAATACGAAGCCAGCGCACTCTAGTGGCGACTTCTTATCTTCTATTCCCTTCACACAGAGGCATTTTGGCTCAGTGAAAAAAGGGAGATAGAAAAATTCGATGCTATGCCTTACTAATGAAATTAAAGTATCACCAAAGAAACGGATATTGGTTTGAATGTGAAAGTTAAACATAGCCAATAAAAATTATATGGGAAATTTAAAAATAAAAATAATTCATGTGTAGCGTTACCACTTAGTATGGCAAATATAATAACAAAGCTACATCTTTTCTATAACATATACTCCGTACATTTTCTAAATATGTATTTGATTTAATAATACGAATGAAATATCTAAATATGCACGCGGTCCGCCCGTTCTAGCCAAAAGCCACCACGCTTCCCCCCTGTCCCTGTCCCGCTTAGCACAGCTTCGGCCGTCAGACGTGGAGGTTGTGTTGCTTGGGCTTACACACGGCTTTAAAAACGTATGCCACACGCACTCATGTACGGAATTCATAGAATACCTAAAATCAATTAGTACCAGAACCTCGGTACCCTCTAAGATCTTGTATCGCACAGGCGGCAACGTATTTACGGTTCTAAGGATTATACCGTACAGTGCGCTCGTGCGCAATATACTTGAATACTGCTTATTGGTATGGTTTCTCATATACAATATAGTCATGTTAGCAGTGTCTGTTCAGCATCAACTCTTAAGAATCTTTTAATATTGATCTACTTAATAACAGCAAGAAAACATTTAAAGCTAAAAATAAAATAAAAACCCTAGAAACCTAAATATATAAATCAGGTGGTTGCGATTCATAAATGATGAATATTCACAATAGATGACATATTTTTGGTCGGTATAACGCTCAATGGATATAATTAATTTATGGTAAATAGACATTTAACATATTTTTGTATGATATAAAGGTCATTGGGTATTGTAGACGATTGTTATAACAACTTTCAATCTATTATACCGATGGCATAATGTACATTTTATATTTCAGATATAACGTTCACTGAGTATAATGTATTTGAAGTATAATCCCAGTGTTTTTAGGTGCAACGAGCGTAGTGAGGAGTATTTGGCTCGAAAAACACATAAAAATAATCTTATGCACTAATATTTCCCCTAGCTTAGGTTAAGTTAGAACTGTGACCTTAATAGTGCGCGAGCCGAGCGTGAGAAACGATTGTGACTCGGCAGCGGCCGGCGAAGCGTCAATACTAAATTTCGATGTGAAATTAGTAGGTATTTCGATGAGAAGTCCTATTTTTGGAATGAAAACGTTATTTTTGATGGTCATAAGTGGATTATTTTTGATGTTAATATTTATAACATTAGTTTATTATGTTACCTAATCATTATATCCAATATTTGTTGTATTTAAGGTTTATTAAAATATATATATATAAATATAGTTGAAATTATGCCTTTTGTTGTTATATCTCGTACTGATTATATTCAATGAGTGATTATATCCTTATAAATTATGTCAAATGTTGTTATACCAAGTGAAAATAGATTATTTATTGTTATATCTTTCACTACACACCCAAATCAGGTATCTAAGTACTGTGGTGTAGTGAGTATCAGATGTGTTATTTTTCAATTATTATTTTATTTTTATTTTTACCACATTTAGTGTGATATACGACTTTGACAAGCCCGTGACATTGAGAAGAAAAAAAAAATGTTTTTTTTTTTAATTATGGTTTATTTTTCTACGTAATTTCCTTTTAACTTTATACACATTGACCAGAGATATTCCAACTTTTTCAACCCGTCAAAAAAAATATTTCATGTCGAACTGAAAAATAAGCTTCCGTTTCAAGTATTACTTTCTCATTTGATGTAAATCGGGAAAAAAATCAGATAAAAAAATGTCAATGGGGTCGAATTTAGTGATTACTGGTATGGCAATAATTCGTATGGTAATTCGACAAGTTCTGATGTTCTGATTGCAGGATTCCTCTTAAATATTTGAAAATCCATGTTTTCTACCAGATACCAGCAATTGACAAGACATGCTTTTTTATTACCTGCGATCCGGCTGGATTTGAACCAGCACCTGTTTGCCAGCTCGGGGATAATCGCTCTCGCAAATAAGTATTCAATAAAATAAATATAAATTATCAGGTTATGAGAATCGACACAATGAGCTGAGAAGTCAGGGTGACTTGCCATAGAACCACGAGTGACTTGTACACGTTGCCGAAAATAGTTAATGGTAGATTTAGTTAACGTGTTGCAGGACATCAATCTGCATAAGGAAGCCAAAGCGTTGAGTTCGTCGATCTCGGTTATTTTTTGTTGTTCAAACTTTAAGTAAAAATAATGTTTCTGCAAATAGCCCAGTTTACCGAATGTGTAGACCATATTAATCAAATTTGCGGCAACCGCGATATATTTCGTGGTAATCTCCCCGCGTCTTTTCATGAATTCGAAGTGTTTATATGGAATTTGATTTGATGTGTGTGTTCCGTGCGTTTAACAAATTTTTCAAAATCATTACCATACTTTAATGTCACTAACAAATGATTTTACATTCCCTATACATATATTAGGGAGGTAATATGGACATTACCCCCTAGTTTTTAATTGTTCTTTATTTTTACAAATTCACAACTTTTTAATGGTGTGTACAGTTCTCTTTGGAATGCAAAACCAATGTCTTACATGTCAATAAGCAACATTATGCACTTAATGTCTACCGTCCCTTTCAGCTATTTTGAACACTGCAAAAATAGGTGGAACAAAGATAGACAACTCAAATTTTTATTTCCACCACGTCATCGTGCAACCCGGAAACCTATCGTTTTTAGCCACATTTATAATATAAGCGAGATTTACGATATAGGATGCTGATTAAATTAGTACGCACTCAGGCATCGTGGGTCCATTAAGTTTCGCATTAGGTCAATTTACGAACCCATATTGTTACCGTGGTTGACGTTAAGTGATTGTTAACGTTGTGCCTCCTGTATTTGCTTTAATACATACACAAGAATTATAGACGATACACGGATTAAATGATTATCACTACATAAACATAAGATTTCATGGGTGATGTAAGACCTAATGTTTATTTATTAGAGATATTTTATCCCTATAATTGATCCAATCGATCAGTAGGTGTAACAAAATGGTGACTGTTCATTTTTTGCATTTTTTGTTGCTTTGAAAAAAATATGAGAATACAGTTATTAATATTAAGAAAAATAAATAATTATGGTTCACCGAGTCTCATGATTTTTTTCACTCTGTATATAGTGACTAGTTTCCTAAAGCGATATATATGACTTTTTATTATTCTCACGAAATTACTGTGTCACATCGTCGGGAAAAACCTACATCGAATAACCAAGTCTTACCTTATTCAACCATTGATTACTTATCAGACTGCCTTTAATTTTAGTTCAAGATTACTTGATTTACTCTCGTTCCCCAATCAATCTCCATTTTTTCTATGCACCAATAAGAGTCATACAGCTAGTAGTTTTCCTAATATGAATAATATATCGTCATTGCAAACTTAAAACCTCTTATGTGTCATTTTGTTCGACAAGAAGTTTTGTAAATATTTGAAAAGCGTATTCAAAGATATAGAACATAGAAACATTTATTCCATGTATTACAATCTCCATTGTTTATCAAATAACAAAATAGAACAAAAAAAAATTCTAGGAAAATTTTACAGGAGAAAACTTTTTCGTTTTTCTATGACAGTTAGTTTCTTTACACATAGGAGATATTAAATTTGCAATGACTATGTATGAATTGTGTAATTCAATAACGTTTCATTTTTGAAATGATTTCAATTGAATTGACTCAATCTAAAAAAATATACGGTCAAGATGCTTTCTCTAGGTTCTATGATTTATTCAAATTACTTTATGATCTATGTTTTCCAATAGTCAAAGTGAAATTTAGGACAGAAGTGCGACCAAAATGGCTCTCTAGGGGTATTAAAAAATATAGTAAGCGTAAATGATCGCTTCTGTGGCGATATAGATTAACAAAAAGTTGCTCCGCTAAGCAAATATTTAAATTATATTCTAAAAAATACAGCCATATAATTAAGTTAATTCAAAAATCGCAAAACAATCATTACATATATACATCGACAAACAAATCAAAGGCAACATGGGATATCATCAATAATAACAAGCATATAAATCCAAAGGCAACAGTAAGTAAAATCGTAGCAAACGGAATATGCATCACAGATCCAAAAAGCATAGCTCAAAAATTTTATGATAATTTCATTGACCAGGTAAAGGCACTTAAACTTTATAGAACAGTGTTTAAAAACACATGCAATTTAAATTCCCCCAAATCTTTTTTTATGAAACGCACTGATCACTTTGAAATATGTCAAATCATTAGAAATCTAAAAAATACTTCTGGTACTGGTGAAGTCGAAATATCCACAAAAGTGTTAAAGTATGTATGTGATATTATTTTCTCCTTTAAGCTACATTATAAATCAATGCATTGAACAAGGGACATTCCCAAGAGAGTTAAAAACGACATTAATTAAACCTCTCTACAAAAAAGGTGATAAGGGCGAATTAGGGAACTATAGACCAGTTGCTTTAATTCCAGTAATGTCCAAGATTTTCGAAAGAGTAATATTTAATAACCTATACTCATATTTAGAAAAAAATAATATATTGATAGACCAACAGAAAGGCTTCCGTAAGAATAATTCCATCAATTTGGCTATTTAAGAATTTCTTGATAAAATATATTCTATGATGGACAGAGGTCAGCCCGTTTCATCACTATACATGGATCTAACCAAGGCATTTGATTATGTAAATCATAACATGCTTTTGCATAAATTGTGGGTATACGGTGTAAGAGGCAATGTCCAGGAACTAATGAAATCCTACCTTAAAAATAGACTTCAGTCAACACACATTAATAAAGTATGTCCCGTATCGAAAATTGAGAAATTTTATGCATCATCACAGAGAATAATAAGTCAAGGAGTACCTCAAGGTAGCATATTGGGACCATTGCTATTCTTAATATACATAAATGACATTCCTAAATCAATTAACGACCCTATGATAATGTTTGCGGATGATTGTACGGTAATTTATGACAATGAAACAAATATAAATACAAGTTTGAACTCTATTATTGAATGGCCGAAATATAATGATCTAGTTATAAATCTTGACAAAACTAAGGTTATGAACTCTAAACAAAGATACAATAAACCTATCCAAACTAGAGTGGTCTATGAAAGCAAGGAGGTCGGTGAAACAATGACAGTAAAGTTCTTAGGTTTATATATAGATAATAATCTAAAATGGCAAACACACCTAGAATATGTATGTGGTAAGATACTAAAGTTTTCTTATGCATTGTTTAGCCTATCGAAAATAGTAAATTTAAACGCTTTAGTGACCGCCAACCATGGTTATGTAGCAACCAATCTTAGGTATGGGATCATGTTTTGGGGAAATGCACAGCACATTGAACACATATTCAAAGCTCAAAAGAGATGTATTCGGGCTATATGCGGCTTGCAAAAAACAGATAGCTGTCAACCACATTTAAAAAATTTGAAAATACTGACTCTGCCATGATTATATACTCGTATATTTGAAATTTCACTTTTCGTAAAGCGTCATCTTCATTTATTTGAATTCGTCACACGAGCCCGCCGTTCTCATCAACTGAAAAGTAGATCATGTAAAGCTGCTCTACTTCAAAAGAGTGTAATAGTAATGGCTACGAAGGTATATAACAAACTTCCACTTGAAATTAGGAATTGCAACGATTGTGCAGAATTTAAGAAATTATTATTTAATTACCTAAATGATAGGACATTCTATAATATTGAAGATTTCTTATAAAATTTACATTTCATATTATTAAATTTGTTATTGATTATTATTTTACTATAGTTATTATGTTTCATTAGTATTAGGTTGCATTAATTGGACTGCATGATTATAATAATATTACAAATTATTACATGAGAATTACTAAAACTAAGAAAACTTTGTATGCCATAAGGCGGATCACAGTGATTCAAAATTCATTCTTGTAACAACTTTATAACCTGTGTATCACAAAGAAATAAATTATTTCACTTGATGATTTGATTTATTTCGTAAACGGTTTATCACGTTGTAACAACATAATTATGCAGTTTCAGAAATACGAGGCCTCAAAGTCTCCTGAATATTGACCAGAATGATACCAATTTTTAAATGATACCAAGAGACGAGACGAACAAGTCGTGTGCGTGGCGGTAAGCGACACGCCTGTCCATAACAGTTGCAGTGCTACTCAGAGTTTTAAATCTGAAAGTAATATCGGAAAGAAAAGATCTGAAGGACACTGCCACTGCGCCCGTCACCCCGAGACATAAGTTGACATGTCCTATGTGTCTGTAATTTCATCAGCACCCTTATCCTTCAAAACCGGAACGCAGTAATGTTCACATTACTGCTTGGCGGCAAAAATAAGAAAGGTGGCAGTAATTCCCTAGACGAACTCTTTCACAAGGAGCTCTACTGCTACTACGATCACGTGATATTATTTTAAAAAATGACTGAAAATGAAATGAATGAAATTTTAAATTCGGAATGCATTATGCGGTCATATGGCCAGTTAGTACTGTACCAGTTTCAGATGAAAACATCAGTCTGATTACAAAATGATACAAAAATCTTTATTTTCATAAACATGAATGTGTCACCAGAAAGTAGTTTATCCAAGCAGTTGAAATCCTTCGCCAGCCACATTCCAACTCAAGTCCGTAGAACAATTTCAATTACATTCCAACCAACCAAGGTTCAGCCAAATCGTGTGCAAAATCCCAGAACTTTGCGCCATATTTAATTAATATTCGGATAAAACCAGTTTTAACCCCTTTGAATAACTCGTTTTGACAACCTGCGAAATACATTCAAATGCGAGGTGAGCTAGTTTTGCTGCTTAATTTTTTAAATAACAAGATTGTTCCGTTATATCGTTTTGATAAATAAACGGTACTATTTTTACACTACCGTTAGTCCTTGTCATTTTCACCTCACTGGCTCGGAAAGGCTTTCTTTTTTTATTGGAAATCTGCGCGCAAAAGCGTTAAGCTTTTTATGCGCAGATTTCTAATTATTAGAGCGTTTTACGCTGGCGTGGAAAACGTTTTTGAAACTTGACGACTGACTATGGTGCACCTAACTTTTTCTTTCGATGAGAAAGAAATATTGATGATGTGACACGTTCAATTACGCGATTTGTCGTACATTATTTATGTAATATAAATCCGTTGGTATATTTTATTCATATTGTTGACATTAAATTGACAATGATATAGAAAATGAAACTATTTTTCCGGATTTAAATCGCGTACACCTGTTTTTTCAAACAAACCAACGTTTCGGGCCCTTTACAGGTCCCAAGGTCATGGTTGACTGAGGTGGTACAGTCACCAACCAGTTATGTCTAGTATTAATGCAAACCACCTTATTTTTTCACTATAGTTACAAAAGTTATTAATTAAATACCTCATTTTTTATTTTACAAAGAAACATTCCAATTTACGCTACATTACGTTTTACAAATTATTTTATTGAATAAATTTTTATTAAGTTCAATTAATTATTAATTAATAATAGATATTGGAATAAATGAAAACATATTAATTAGTAGTGCAGTCATATGTCTGTTTGGGATTTTTCATCAGAGGAAATACAGGATCCCAAACTGGTGGTACGGAGAAACCATCTTCCTTGTTGAAATTAGGATGTTTTTTAATTTCAATGGCCTCTCGCGGCATCCTGGGTAGATAACGCACTTCTTTTGCAAGGACCTGGGGTTTGTCAGACTTCATTGAATGTGTAGGTTTATCCATGACATGCTCACAGACTGCAGACTTGACTTGATTTAAATCCGGAAAAATAGTTTTAAATTGTTATACAATCGCGAAAACCTAAGAACTTAATAATGATAACTAATTTTTTATGTTTGAATGAGTAAAACTGATTTTTATAGTTCAACTATTTTTCTTTCGTCTACCATGTTTCTCGGTGTGGTGAGGTGAAAAGTTGTGTGTTCGCTCGGCAAGTAAAGTTGTTTTGCGTCTCATGCCCTGAAACCCTCGCTACGCTCAGGTTTGAATACAAGCATGCGCGTCAAACAACAGCTTTGCAGCCTTGCATAACAAATAATTATTTACATCGTTTTAATTAAACTTTCGAAATGCATTTATTGTAAAATGCCAACTTGTGAGGAAAGATATTTAAAGATTCTACAAACGAAATTAATCTACAACTTTTTTTATGCTTACATAGGAGAGTTATAAAGTTTCACATATATAATTTGTTGTGCATAGTTCTTATATTTTTGGACTTTCATGTGATAAAAGCATTAATGATACGATGATTACGATTTGCTCCCATATGATACAAGATAGATGTGTTAACAAGCTGTGCTCGCGATTCATATTATGCGTAAACTATTCATACTTATGAACCGATATATAAAGATGAAACTCTGATGGTTGAATCCATTGAATAATCTCTCTATCTTCTTTTTCGTTTTCTTTCATTGAATATTAAAATTTATTCAATTACTATTCTTCTTTGTATACTTCTTTGTTGGATATGGTGACCTCAGTTCTTAGCTGGTGGGTTGTTTTATTTACCTACTACAATTTAGCACACAAGCTTGAAATATGAAACTATAGTATGTTTTTCTACACATATTTTTATAACACTCGAACATATACAAATATATGCGTATTATTAACTTTCATCTTTATGCAATATATTTTTATTTCCAAGTTTTTGTCACTAAGAAAGAAAGAAAGAAGTTTATTCACTGAATTTGAAACACTACACACACTTATATCTAAAATGACAACTAAAAAGAAAACAACAAATGACTTATTAATTTAAGTTAGTAAGTGTGCGTAGTGGCTCAAGCAAGGAAAAGGATACGACTCAGCAATATGTCTATCTCGGTCGAAACAGACGCTGATTTTCAGTCACTACAAAACTACATTTACAATAATTCACAATTTCGTCGATGTCAAAATTAATTCGCACTCCATCGATAACTTCGGTATCGATAACACCCCATCCATACGCGCTCACGCGATACATGCAGCTGTAGACGCATACCACATCTAGAGGTGCCGGTGATGATTTTATACCGATTTATCGGATATCGAAGTTATAACAGGTAAAAGATGAAACCTTGCACGTCGAGGAAAATTAACAAGCCTCGGCAAACATGAAGTTCCCAACCCGTATGGAGCCGACGTGGTGGACTATTGCCGAAACCCTCGCCTCGAAAGCAGTGGGATGTATAAATGCATCGATGATGATATCGCACCCCTCATGGAAGAATGGCATAAGTGGAGTTAAACTTGTTTATTGCTCCTTTTCTTGTAATTCTATCTACAATATTAGTCGCTACAGTTTCAAGAATTGGAGAGGATGTGGGTTATATTATAATTGAGCAACAAACATTTTTGACGTAACCTCACTTATGCCATTCTTCCATGCGGGGTGCTATATTATACATTGTTAACTACATTGCATTTGTTTTATATTAAAATTCTTGATAATTTAGAATTAAAATAATTAAGACCGTTATCACTCTGTGTCTCGGTCTGCTGAGTTAAAAGGATAGGAAATGAAGACCGTTTTTTGTCCTATTTCCCGACGGCGCTCGTTTTGCAACAAGAAAACAAAACGCAAGATGTGGGTGACGACAATTCTGGTTGATGGGAGCGAGCATTGCCAGTAAATATACTTAAATGTTTAAAGTATAAACTACTTCAGGTGCCAACTATAACTATTGATTGGACAGTCACATTTTGCTCCAGCAAATGAAAAAGCTGCTCCGTCCAATAATGGCGCATACCATTCCTATCCACGCGTCGGAGAGCGCCGCGAAAAATGCAACGGCAGCTTTTGTTCGAAAGAATTGAATTAAAAATGGCGACTATTTCTCTGTTTTTCGCACAGCACGCGCTACTGCCCGCAAATGGACAATTAGCCGGTATTCGAGGCAACGGAATAAAAAGCAAATTTATTTAGTTTTGGCAACATTGTAATATCAAGTGTGAGTTGAGATCATGGTCCTTGCTATTAATTCGTTAATTCCACCACTGGTTTTAACCGACTTGAAAAAAAAGGGATGTTGTATTCATCATTATCATCATCAACCCATTTATACGTCCCGCTGTTGGGCACGGGTCTCCTTTCAGGCGAGGGTTTAGGCCATAGTCCGCCACACTGGCCAAATGCGGGTTGGGGACTTTACACGCTTTCCGAGTGTTGTGAACCTTCTTCGACGTGAAGGTTGTAATGAATAAAGTTTTCCTACACAGAAAAGGTCATGATAAATTTCAAATTAAATTTAATTTCGCACATCAACTCCGAGAAACTCAGAGGTACGAGCCCGGATTCGAATCCACGGCCACTGCGTAAGAGGCGGTAGGTCTAACCACGGCTTTGTTATACGTACGTAAGTAATAATACTGATAAGTTTATTATAAGTAAGTAAGTAATAAGTAATAATTCAATTCGACTGCCTCCATGGCCGAACGGTTACCATGCCGGGCTGCCACGCACAGGTCCCAGGTTCGATTCCCGGGCCGGGAGAAATATTTTTATGGCCTACATTTATTTCTCTCGTGAGTTTGAGTGTAATTTGCGATACAAGGTTTCCCTAGTGCGGGGCCATGTTGAGTGTCTGCGTTATTGTTATTATTATTATTATTATTACTAATTCATTTATTAGCTATACTCGTAGTTATGTTCGTGATTTTCTCAATAACTGCTATCGATTGATAACCGAATCTATTTTAATGGTTCCTTAAAATATTTCATTTCGATAATATATATAATATAATAGTTTTTGCAGTTTTAAAATTATGTATTATAAACTATTCATTATCATCATACTCGATGATTATCACGGACATTGCTAATTTCCGTACTCAAGATCGTATCTATGAAAAAGGTCAAAATTCCGTCGTGTAACTAGATGGCGCTGGTCAATAGCCAGAAAGTAGTTTGTATATAAATGGCCCTTGATATCAAATCATTCCTATTTAGTAGGAATTCATATAAGAAGTTACAAAAGTAACAAAAGTTCAAATTTGGTCATGAGTTAAAATTATTTTTTTCAAGAAACATGCATCTGAGTATTGATACTGGTTTGATCCACGTCTTGTTAATTTTTTTGCGATTTGAAATTTTGGTACATAATGTATTAGACAAAATGATATTGCTAAGGGTGTTTACCAAGTAAGATGCAGCCAAATTGGCGTCATTATCTAGTTTTCCATAGTTAATTTTTGTTATTGTCTTACTAGGTTGAGTGAATACATGAGCATGAGTTACCAGCACTAAAAAGGTAGAATAGCGGTCGGTTACAGTGTTTTCCGACACGTAACAAAATGCTTGCTGTTTGGTTTTAAGTATTACATGGTCTAGGCATGTTTTGTTATGCGTGAGAAATTTGTACGCTGGCAACATACCATTCACACACAATGTGTCTAAATATTTGTTACAATTTAAACTGGATTCGATGATGTCAATGTTGATGTCTCCCATTAAGGTAATATGTTTTATGTTTAAATTGATACTCAGATATTTATCAAGTGATTCTATAAAATTAGAAGGATCAAGTGTGCCCCATGGCCTATAAATTGCTAATATTAGTATATCTATATTTATGCTTATGGCAAGGCAGTTACAATCGGAAACAACGGGTTCTTCTACTTTTGCGTTTATTGCCTTATTTACATAGATTACAACTCCCTCATTTTGAGTGCGATTTCGGATAGTCATGTAGTGTTTATAGTTTTTTATATTGGGAATATTATCTGTTTTGGGTAGCCGACACTCGGATAAGATAATGATATCCCAAATAACATTAGTTCTTTGTAATAACGTAAGGTAGAAGTCTAGGTTAGCAGTTACGCTTCTTATGTTTGGACGTGTTGTATTAAGATAAGTTGTACCTTTCTCTTTTTCAAAGGAAAAATTATTAATATTAGGTAATACGTATGTGTTAGCTATTGATAATTTGTCGATATGATCTAAGGTATATAGTGATTTATCGAATTTTAAGAATAATAATTTAGAGTCAAGACTTGTTTAAATTAAATAGGCATTATGATAATTACTTGATGTGCACGAATTATTATTATTTTTTTGTTGGCTAAGGTTGATTCTTTGCAATAACTATTATACAATGATATACTCTGTCTAAATTATATTGGTATAGTTATAATGGTAGCCTGATCCGTCCGTATGTAATGTTTATAATTCAGTTTCTTTGATTGATGTTGTGTTAAGATGGGATGACTAGTACTTTTAATGTATGTGTAGTATGTGTGTTTGAGTGGGGATGATAAATGTGTGTGTATGCATATAATTTGTGGTGGTGTGTATAAGTGTTGATTATTTAAGAAATAATTAATAACAAGTAAATTATTAAGCAATATTAGTCACAATGCAATAATTTTCCGTAAGTCTTCTTCGTCATCAATTCTAATGGGCGATTTATCTGATTTATGAAGATAATCTTTGCCATACGCAGTCCAAGCTCCATAGAAACCATTCTTGATCGCAAAATCCTTAGCTAGGCATTGTAATCTTTTTGTTTTCCCAGTAAGTGATTCATTGATGTATATAGGTAGATGTGGATTTGGATGAGTAGATAGATTGAGATACGACGTACTTAATTTCGATATATGATAGATTTAGTTGACTTTCTCTGTTAAACTGTCTATATTTTCTTATGATTTGGTCCTTCAAGGTAGATGACTTAAAATTGACAATAAGCTGATCAAATACCTTGTTTTGATTTTTGTCGGTAAATCTCTGTTATTTCTGTGTCAGTTATTGTTTGTCCTACCGTGTCACCGATGTTCCTGACAATCACACAGAGGGATTCCAAGTCTTCCGATGGTTGTGGTGGAATATTTTTGATCTCGATTATGGAGGCTCTTTGGTTTCGCTCAGTGGTTTACATTTTGTACTCCAAATCAGCAATACGTTTTTTATGTGACAGATTTTCCTGCCACAGGTCCTCAATTTGAGTTACAAAATCATCATACTTTTTTGACATAAACTCTATTGACTGTTGTATATTAGTAATCAGGTTAAATTTTAATTTAATAAAGATTAATTTTAAAAATGTCATCCCATCCTGAGTTTAATAAAAGACATTCTTAGAATTTGCTTTATCTGATTTTTTTTACAAATTGAAGGTGATAATAAACAATTAAAATTCTACGAGAGCAAACGCCGCGTAAGGAATTTCAATCGGAGAAATATTCCTTGAGACGGCGAATTTTCGATTTTTTTTTCTAATAATATCGAATTTTTCGATTTTCGTCATTGCTTCACTTTGAAAACAATACTTTTTCTTTATGTTATCAAGTGATGGAACGAATAATTCGTTAGCCTGGTGGTAGTGCTCAGAGGGCGGGGCATATGTGCCAACAGTACGCGGAGGTATATATATTTGAGTTCAGTCCGCCAGTTCCGCTTTGTACGTTATGGTGGTGTCAATTGTCTCACGCATAATCACGAAAATCGTGGAAAAATGCCTTACTTTGCTTCTTTGGAGTGCAAAAAGGGCAGTCGCAGCTGTAATATTATCCATGGTGGTGTGTCATAAAATCGTCATAAAGTCTTATTATATTTAATTTTTATAAATTTTCCGTTCAAAAATTCAAAAATATCAATTCCGGCAAACAGAATTTAATTGCCTCTGCGGCCGAACGGTTACCACGCCCGACTGCCACACAGAGGTCCCAGTTCGATTCCAGGGCCGGGAGAAATATTTGTATGCCCTACGTTTATTTCTCTCGTGAGTTTGAGTGCCATTTGTGGTTGTCTATGTGTGTGTTCATGGCACCCGCGACACAGGGTTACCCTAGTGCGGGGTTATGTTGAGTGTGTGCGTTATTATTAAAAAATACACACATCAAAAGTGTCTAGGGATCAAGTGAATATTTTTGAAATAAAAATTATTTAAGCAATATTTACCAAATCCAGTCTTCCAGGACGACTTCTTACTTTAATGCTTATGTTTTATTTAACCGCTTACCCCTATATTTAATTAAAATAAACTAAAATTGATGTTTTTGCAAATTGTGGGAAAAAACTCAAATTAACGGCGTCAATTAAATGACAAAAAAATGGCAAAAATGATGATTTTGCTCATTTTTATTGTAAAGATAAGAAAATTAATAATCTGTATTTCCACCATTAACACGAATCACACAATTACAGCGATTTAGCATGCTTAAGATGAGTTCATCAAAATCACTTTGAGGAATGGCCGCCCATGTGTTTTGTAACAAGTCAAAATATTGTTGTAGAGTATGTACGGTATGCATATTCGGCACAGCTCTTCTTTGAAGCATATCCCATGCGTGCTCAATTGGATTGAGGTCTGGCGATTGAGCAGGCCACGGCAGAACGTTGATACGAGCTTCGGCAAGAATGCGTGTTACGACTCTAGCCGTGTGTGGACGTGCGTTGTCATGCATTGGTTGAAATGAATCACCCAACTGGCCTCGCAAAGGGATGATAACATCTGAAACAATCCTCTCTGCGTAAACTTGAGCATTGAGGTTACTCCTGATCCAAATGAGATCGGTTCTTCCGCCGATCCAAATACCGGCCCATATCATTATTGTTCCCCCACCATATGGATGAACTTCCTGACAATATCTCAAACGTTCATGACGTCCATCTGGAGGTTCTCCAAACTCGAGTACCTCTTGTATCCGGTCTCATACCGAAGCGGGATTCATCCGAAAAGCACACATAGCGCCAGTCTTCTTCCTCCCAGTTTCTGTGTTCGCAAGCCCATCGTAAACGGGTCCTGCGATTGCAGGGTGCAATAGGTGGAACTCTGAGCGGCCTTCGGGATCGCAGACCCACTTCACGTAAACGATTTCGGATTGTTTGATCGCTTATTAGCAAGCCTGAGGAGCTGTGGAGCCTCGTAACCAACATCATGGCGGTCATGGTACGATTCCGTCGAGCAGTATTTTGGATATACCGGTCCTGTCTGCGAGTCGTGATGCGAGATCGTCCTCCATGTCGCTCGGCCACGCTGCCCGTCATGCGATAGCGCGTCCAGAGGCGACTTATGACGCTCTGTGTAGTGTTAAGAGTGAAAGCCACAGCACGTTGCCTGGAACCAGCTTCCAGCATTCCGACGGCTCGCATCATCACTTCTCGGGTTAAATGATGTCGTCTCTCCATAATAATGTAAATTGTTTCGGTTCCGATGCAGATATTGTAATGATTTTGTCAAAACGCTATAACTCATTTTTATACAAAACCACATTGACAATCGATTATCTTCTTATTATCGAATTTTAAACAATATTCCTTATTAAAATAAACTCACTAAAAAGTATCAATAGCGATTCAAAAAAGTTAATATAATTAACCCTAATTGCAGCAATACTCTTAAACGTACTTGATCCCTAGACACTTTTGATGTGTGTATCTTAATCGATTTTTCAGGTGTATAATTGATGGTTAAACAAACTTACCTTAGTGACGTTTGACCATAATTATGTGAGACGTTGCATCCGAAGAGATTTATTATAATTTTACTATGTAGTTCACTGTTCAATGTACTAGGCGTCACACAATTTTTAGAGCAAAAAAAAAAATTAAATCCTACCTATGAGTACCCCTGCCAGCTATCACCCACGCTCACCGGACTTGACGTTTAATTTTCTTTAGAGACAGTTAGAATCTGAATTTTAGGGGTAGTTGTTATGAGCAAGAACCACTAGGGTGGGAGGGTTCATAAATCTGTTCGGATGCAACGTCTCACATAATTATGGTCAAACGTCACTAAGGTAAGTTTGTTTAACCATCAATTATATTACGACGTTGCATCCTCGAGATTTATTATAATTATACTATGTAGATGTTTAGCGCATCTAAAGAATAGGTGTAACTTCAAACCAATATTGAATTTCGAATAATTTTTCGTTTATTAGTGAAAGAAGAAAAAACAGATAGAAATACATGTACACATCGCAATTTTGTTATAAATCAACATCATTATTATTATAAATGGCATCTGCGAAGGTGCTGTCTGCCTGTTCTATAAGGGGTCTATTATAGAACTTTGCGAAAATGTCATTAAAAAATCAGTTGGCGGCCAGCCAGCTGATTTCGAGGAACATCAACGGAAATGCCTCGCCGACTAGCCGCTGAAGTAACAGCATGGCGCGTGCTATGCGCAGAGAATATAGTGGTATCAATACCACTGTCCGTAAGTACTCGTTTTATCCAGCGTGCTATCGTCGAGGCACTCGCGTTATGAATAGGTTTTTTATTTGTTAAAATGAGTCTCTCAGTGCGAGGAAGGCATCTGTAATTACTAGTGGCCTCGATATAAGCACACAGTGTCTTCGCAGGACAGATTTGTACTTTGTGTGGGTAAAAAGGTATAAATAATGATGGCATAGCGCACCCAGGGGCAGATGTCTTGATTAAGTCATCTATTGCTATTTCTACGTTCGAAGCATTTACTTTAATGTTGGACAAAAGTATCAGAGATAGCGTCTATACGCGTTGTGCTGTAGACAACGCGATGAGAGCCACCAATTTCCTCGTGAGTACTTCT
Source organism: Hyposmocoma kahamanoa (assembly GCF_003589595.1). Lineage (NCBI taxonomy): Eukaryota > Metazoa > Arthropoda > Insecta > Lepidoptera > Cosmopterigidae > Hyposmocoma > Hyposmocoma kahamanoa. The sequence goes on from NW_020654289.1 coordinate 9,784,505, forward strand.
ATAGATAGGTGCTCGTTTGGGTGTGAATTAGAAAGTAGATTTAGAACGAGATTCGGATCCCAAGTTACCTGATACTTCGGGCACGACGGTTTTGTCTTAAAAACTCCCTTAAGGAACCTAATAACGCGGTTGTCCTCACTAAATGTTTTACCCAATATTAAAGCAATTGCCGAACGGAGAGTATTGAGAGTGGAGTAGCCAGCCCCAGAGTTATACTGCAATGTGAAAAATTGAAGAATAAGTAGAATATTAATTTCGTAACAATCAATTCCGTTTTGTATACAAAAGTGCCATCATTTTTTATAGGCACAATGATATTGCTTTATGGTATTATTTGATAGGGATGAAATCATGATTTCACTGGTGTCTGGTTTTAACAACTGTCCTTCGAAAGCTCCCCGGATAATAGAGATGCCACCAGGGTAAGCGACTTCCACATAGGGTGTTGTTCTCTGGAAGGAGAGATGAGAAGTTCAGCTTCGGGTCCTAAGTATATTATTTCGTTTTGAGACAATGTCACGAATAAGGGGTACCACGGTTAACTGGGCCACAATGGAATAACCATAATGCCGCAAGCTTTGTCGGTCACAATTTTTCGTAAACACTTTAAAATGAGTGAGAACGGGGGAAATGAAT
>NW_020654289.1:9805140-9808141 GCF_003589595.1 Hyposmocoma kahamanoa
AGCGTGTGACTCGAAAACAAAGACAAATGCAGACTTGACCTGTACGCAAGAAAAATGGAAGAAAAGATGCGAATACATAATAAAAAAGCTGAATCGTCAAGTTTTTGCTATAAAAATTTCTACAAAGTGATTAAAACAGATCTTTCTTTCTTTTTGCATAAGAATGTTGCAACTATACGAACTTAGTAAAATATTGCTCATGAATTTTATTAAAAAATCAACGATTGAAAGTGGTAAAAGTAAATATTAATAATGCAACCGTAGACACAAAGTAGTGAAAATCTACAAAAGAACAAGCGCATCCAACTTTACTAATTTCTCAGTTTTAAAAACTTGAATAATAAAAATCAGTATTGTGAAAATCGGCCAAGAACGCGTAGAACCCCGTGACAGGGTACCGTAACCGTTTTTGAATGAGGCCTTATCACACGGTGTTTCAACTTTATTTTTAATGTGACAAACTCAAATGATATTTCAAAAATATTCACTAAGTATCTCTGCAAAAGAGTACGGTATATTTTTTTATTGAAAGTACTAACTTCTAGCGCTTAACGTTCAAATAACCATGTTATCTTTTTTTGGACTTTGAAAGATCTATCTAACGGATCTCCATTTCAGTAACAATAGAGCTTCTTGTGAAAGAGTTCGTCCAGGGAAGTACTGCCACATTACCTATTTCTGTCACCAAGCAGTAATATACATGTGAGCATTACTGTGTTCCGGTTTTGTAAGGGTGCTGGCGAAATTACAGCCACATGGGACTTGTTTGCAGTGGCAGTGCCCCTCAGACTCTGTTAGTGGCACTGCAACTGTTATGGACAGGCGTGTTGCTTACTATCATAGGCACGACTTGTTCGACCCGTCAACTGTTACAAAAAAAGGTAGGTGTAAATTGTTTTCGTGTGTAGCTTTTCATTATACGGGACTTTCCTCCATTGGTTTTAGGGCCATAAAATACGTGTTCTTCATCTTTTGGTTAAGCAGCCGATCAAGTCAATGGTTGCCGCCCGGAGTTATCTCAAATATGCCTCATCTAAAATATGAAAAGATCTGCCTCCTCCTGTAAAAGGGGAAGTGTCTAAATCGTTGCCGACACTCAGATAAAGATACTCACAATGGCTACTTGACAAGCAATTCGGGGGTGCAGGTATCTTATTTGCTTCGTATATTTTTTGCTTCATATATATTTTTAAATATATTTGCATTGTATTGTTCTTGAGTATTTTGGATTTTTAATTGTATTTCGATACCTCCAATGAATACTACGCCAACAAAATTTTTGGACCTGTTCCATTTTTTTTTTGTTTCTTTACTTTTTTTTCACAAAAACAGTTTATTGTTTTTTTATCTAATTTTGTTTTTTGTTTCTTTTTTCACGAAATTCGGGGAGCATGATATTAGTAAATAAATATGGCTGTTTACAAAAACAGAACATGACCAAAAAGTAAAGTCACGCCAACTTTATTTTTTGGTAATTTTCAGTTATGTTTGTTAATTGGAGGTATCGTTTTTATCGTTTTTACTAAGGTGTGTTTGATCAAGTGAGTTCTTAACCATTATAGGTTGGGGCAAAATATTATTTAGGCTAGGGCGATTTGTGTTACAGTCCTCTGGATTTAATAATAGATATTTTTCATAAGTGTTTACATAGTAATATTTACTTTATTGAACATCACAAGGTTTTACTACCATTAAACATCAAAACAAAAAGCTGCAACAAGCACATAGAAAAATACGTAAGGTATAAAAATACGTCAGGTAAGGTAGGTTACTTCTGTAGCTCAGTTGGGAGAGCGTTTGGTACAGCAAGCTAAAGGCGCTGGTTCCAGACAGGTCGAAGGAGGTTTTTTTTAGTGTTCGGTCTTTGTGTTAATAAGTTTAATATAAAATTTTAATATAAAGTTTTAATATAAAATATTAATTGGTAAATTTCGTTTTTTATTGTATTCCAAGTAAAACATTTTTAATGTGTATTGCTTTGTCTCTAAATTTCATGAGAAGAAGTAAATAAACGAGCAGGTGAGGCTTTCAAATAATATAGACAAACATTAGCAATCTATAGAATTTTTACCACGGAATCCTAAAAAGGGGCCAAGTTAAAAAGTTATTCATTCCGATGCTCAAACTAAAGTTTTGAGGGTTTCTCAAACAAAACGGACTCTTTGTGTACCAACTCCATTGGAAATAAAATGGCAGAAAAAGTAAAAAACACAGATTGGACTCCAATCATGGTTTATTTGATGGAAATTTTATGAAAAAAAGATTCAGTCGGCGATTATCGAAGGTTAAATCAAGTTTGGAATTTATTAGATTATTGGCTTTTGCGAATTAGGGCAGGACAGCAGAGATAAATTGATAATTATGAATTTCGTAGGTACATAAGAGAGGAAAAAACGTTAAGTACCGGAATGAAATTATCCGCAACGTGAATTTTTGAGCTTGTTTATTTTATTTTCGCATTCAATATTGCTGGTGGGATGAAAAGATAGACATTTTTTTGGCGGTTTTTCGTTATTAGCTCAACAAAATATGTAGCAAACAAGTTAGGAAGTAAAATACTAATACCATTGCATCGTATTGCTGACGTGAGCTGAAGTTTAGATTAAAATTCTGTAGTAAATTTGATTGAAATACCTCTAGGAAGGTACCGATGTTAGAAAGAATTTCACTGATATAAACTCTTCGGCTGAACGGACTGCATCTTCCCGGCTTAATTATGTATGGTGCTTGTTTATTTTAATTACAATTCATTTGGAAATGAAACTAGTTTTTCGGATCTGAATCGAATAAATCTATTTGTTTTTTTTTTAAATAAAACGACGATAATAAAAACATCCTAATTTCAACAGAGACAATGGTGTACCACCATCTTGGGATATCGTAGAAGTAGAGCTCCTTGTGAAAGAGTTCGTCCAGGGAAGTACAGCCTCTTATCCTCGTACAGCATCTTACCTATTTCTGTCGCCAAGCTGTAATGTGATAATGAATACATATATATATA
>NW_020654289.1:9808241-9866159 GCF_003589595.1 Hyposmocoma kahamanoa
TATATAATGAAACCATATCGATGGTTTTCTAAAATAGCGGCGTATCTCAAAATCAGTTCGTCTCAATAATTATTTAGGAAGATGGTTTAGGAAGAAGGTTCTTTGAGAGGAAGGTTCTTTGAGACTAATATTTAGCTCGTTCTGAGTACAGTTGTCATAAAACAAAAAATGAACTATTTTGGTTTAGGCCACTAGTCTCGAAAAGTAGTGATGCGATATGAAATCTTTGATATTTTCATAAACATGTTTAATTACATACAAATCGTCTGTAGTATCGGAATATTTTCCTAGAACAATTTGCCAATATGCGTGTTCACACGTTTCCATTTATTACTAAATTACTATTATGTATAATCAACCCTACTATTTTGCAAAAGCGAAGTTCAGTTGACCCAACAAAACTTCGCTTTTTAAAACGATTTTTTAATGCAATTATTTTTATGGCATCAAGTACCAGTACGAACTGGTGCTAAGCGACACGCCTACCCATATCAGTCGCAGTGCCACTCAGAAGACGCTGCCATTGCGCCTGTCACTCTGAGACATAAGTTGACAAGTCCCCTGTGCCTGTAAAATTTTACCAGCACCCATAACGTCCAAAGCCGAAACACAGTAATGCTCACATTACTGCTTGGCCGCAGAACTAGGTAACATAGGTGTTCTTCCCTGGACGAACTCTTTCACAAGGAGCTCGCTCTACTGCTACTAAAATCTTGGTAAAAGTTAGAAACAAAATTAGACATTTTAAATTTTTATTGAATTGATATTCAATTATATTTTGTGAAATTATTGCACTAGTTTATGTATTAATATTTATAAAAAATGAATATGTTTTACAAGATCGAAATGTTGCATTTTTTAAATACAATATTAGTGTTTAATACATATCACATTAGCATAGTATAATGGGATAAGTCGTCCAACTCCCACCTTGGAGCTTAGGGTTATTACATTGTTATTTCGGTTGTAACCATTGAAATAAACCTAATTAAGTGTTTTATAGAAAATCACGATGTTTTACTTCCATGATGTTCAATTATTTTTTGTGAAATTACTCCACTAGTTTGTTATAATTATTAATTCAAAGATCCGCTAGATCCGAAAACAAGCACGTAGAAAAATTCGTGAGGTCCGCTGGTTCGTATAGTTGGCATAGTGTCCGGCACGGTTTGCTAGAAGATGTCGGCTCGAATCCGGCCGGATCGCAGAAATTACCTTTGTCAAATGCAGTATTTATATATCGTTGGCTAAATTTGAAAACCGCATAACTTCGTGGACGAAACCCGTTTTTTACACTTCAAGCGCAATACCGGGCAATTAAAGCTTATAATGTAATTTGTGGATCCCTTTTTAGATACAAAGTAAAGGTATAATCATAGATTGTCATAAAATTATTTCTAATTAAATTCTGTTTCGTGTGCCTACTGAACAATCCACATCAGTGGCAATTACGTATGCGTTATGGAAGTATGATTATGAAATTGAAAAGAAATACTGCGCAATCCTAAATTTGAGACACTCATGTCCTCAATCATAAGTAATAAACACGTTCACTGTTTGATGTAATTTTTTTAAACATCTACCGGACGCTTAAATTCTATAATAAACGGCGCGTATGATGACGCTCACTGTGCAACACGAGATTATGCGTACATGCATACACGGCGCGGGGCGGGCGTGCACACACACAAGGCTCGGTGCTACGTATGTATGAAGTTACACTACTTGTCCATATTATACTGTCTATGTGTATTATAGTGTTTAGTAGAAAATAGTAACACTTGAACATAGTTGTTGACGGTCTTTTGTATGTGACAAACTCCCGAAGGCGGAGGTACGTACAGCTAGTTCATGAAAGATTTTTTTTTTCATACAAGTGTTAACACAAACCAAAAGGTGATTCACCATTAATTTAGTTTGCGCTTGTTTTTATCTTTCTATCTGTAAACGGCGACTGAAGAAAAACTATTTTAAAGTTAGATTGAGTTTGGCCAACCGCCTCGGTATAATAAATGTTTGGTAATGTTTCGTCACGACTTCATATTGTCCCTCATAGGACATAGGATCGAGTTTTACAAGTTTTATAGGGTAAAAAATATAGAAAAAAAATATAGCTTTTAACTGTGACATTGTTCGTGGTTTTAGGTGGCTGGAAAATGTATTATTAGTAGTTTTTTCATGTTGAATGCGTAAAGTTATTATAAAACCGCCGTTGAATATCTTCGGCTCAATTTATATTGCGGCGGAACGGAATGGAAGCGAATTTTTGTAACGACATTGTAATATAGCGTAATGAAATTTATGGTCAACTGTGTAACGTACAAACTAGATACGAGCCAAAAATCACGTCGCGCGTCTTCCGCTGAATTCTCGCGCATGCTCGAGAATGCTCGCGCATTCGTGAGAATTCCGCAGCTGCCGCCGCCGACGCCTGGCGAATCCGCGGGAAGCGGCGCGAAGGCAGGCATAGTGTGGCGTCAAATGTCGACGAAATACTACAGCTGCAAGGCGCGGTCGCTGGAATGCTTGAGCATACCAGCGACCGCGCGCGCCTTCTCGCGCAGCGAGGTGAAATTGATGCTTCCATTCCGTTCCGCCGCAATGTAAATTGAGCGTTAAGGTACAGTAATGCGCCGTAAACCCGCTGCATGTGCGTTGCGCGTGTGCTGCGCGCGTGCTGCATGCGTGCAGTTTAATACATGTTAGTATTATGTGGCGCGAAGGGCACGCGAAGAGATCGCACTACGTAATGCACGTGTGCAGCTCGCGAGCCTTTCGCAAACAGGCGCATTTGCGGCGCAATCGCCAGATCTGTACGCACCCTAAGGGTATTACATTGTAAATTATCTCTGATTCTTCTGTTAAATTCTGAGAATGATAGTCATGTGAACATGCTCCGTTGAAACGTTGTTAAATCCTATTTTGGATACTAATTTAATTAAACTTAATAATCCTTTGTAGACATGATCGGGAAACTATACAAGTGTTGTGGTTCAGTTAAGTTATTTAGTTTTATGATTACATGACCTCAAACTTACGAACCAAAAAAGCCTAACTTCATGTTGTTACCAACATAATATAATATTTTCTCTACACTACGACAAACCATGACCCAATTAAAATGAATGAAGTTCTTGTAATTCAATGTTTATGTATATTTATCAAATCATTAGAATGAACATCAAACTATGAAATATAATATTTACGCTCGGAAATGGCGATAATTCCAAAAGAGCCCTGCAAAAGGCTTAACGAGAACGGTCTGTAAAAATACTGAATATGTGTGAGGTGAAAATAGTGAGGCTAGACAAAAAACCCCGCTACTAGTTGCAATGTTTAACGAGGTCCTGTTAATTCAGTATCTAAAGAGAAATTAACAGCGGTTTCTCGTCGTATCATGATAAAGAATTGATAGTTTAAGTACCTATTTCTTGTGGCTATACATTGGATGTGATTATATTTGTTTCCCAAATAAACCAACGTATCTGACTTTGCTAGGAATCACCGCGCTTTCGCTTCAGTTTAGTGCCATTCCGTGTCTATGGATGTGGTTACTCGTTTACAGATCAACCGTGACCATGGGAACTGTAAGCCTCGACACTCGATACGCATTCACAGGTCAGCAAGGCAAGGGCTCCTTCGGCATTCCTATATGCAAGCGCATACTGACGGCAATTATGCCGTGGTATTCTAGTTCCATGAAAATGGTAATCTTGCTGAAAAACAAGAAGAGAACCAAATACTCCAAGAAGGAGTCGAGTTTAGGTGAATCACCTTCGGAAATTTGACGAAGTATTCCGAAGGCTGTTTTGGGTGAATATCTCATGCGTAAATTTTGCGAGTCCAGGTGTAAAGTGAAGAAATATTAATGATTTATTTTTTATACTTTAATTAGACGTAAAATGAGTTTAGGGCAAGAATTTCAGATAATTCATTGTACAATAATAATTAATAAAAAATATTAATGTCCCGATTTTCAATTTTGCTGGTGTGGCCACTTTCTGTTTCATTGTATAAAATAGTCGTTCTGGTAAAATGTGTACACTTTTAAGAAAAACAATTCCATGTATGTTATTCACTATGAGAAGCGCTAACTAATATCATTGAAAGTATTGCAATACCAGTATGTGGGAGACTGGGTATTTGATCAAACTTTGTCCACGCGAAAATTGTAGTTTTGGTGGCAAATATTCAACTGGTTGCAACTGGTAAGTAGTTTAACTAAAAACCATTACGTTCTTACCCTGCGCAAGCCTCAGTCGTGTATTAGGACCTGGCAGCGAAAAGCATGGGCACTGGGTTCCATTTCCCGCCAAAAAAGTAATTATATCGCCCTTTTATATAGCCTATTATATAGCCCTTTGGTGGCACGTGTGACAAAAAATATTCAACTTCCCTGGCTCCATTTGGGCTCAATTTTTGTTTTATCCTAAGGTCGTATTCTGAAACCAAATTAAGAGACTAATTTTGTCATTATTTTATCACAATTTAGTCGTCTCGGTTTTATTTTTAAGCTTTTACTTTTTTTTTCCCGTAATTTATTTTTTGAGATTTAATCTTACGTGGTTCCAATTTGGTGGTTTTGGTGGCGTTTGTGTTACCACCTTAACTTAAAAACGCCACCAAATTTTAAATTGTTATGATATTTTTGAATACAACGTTCAGTTTCGAAAATTGTTTTAAAGTATTATAGTTTATTTGTCCCAATAAACTTAAGAAAGATAGTGTTATTCATAATTTTTCAGATAACCAAAAATTACTTAATTGCTGTTATCTATTTGTACCTTAGCGATCTTTTAAATTTGTATTTTACTTAAATTAACGGTGATATCATTGATTACATGATTTTGTTCAGAACCTCAAACACGAAAATTTAGTTCATTGTTGTTTTCATTGGCAGTTGAATAACTACGATAGACTACGCTATCTCCAGGAATGTTTTCTGAAGATAAATTGTAGAAACTCAAATGTTTACCATGAGGACATGCGGTGGGTTTATCGAGACATTGAGACTTGATGCAAAATAAGCCACAGAATGCTAATTTAGAGTTGTTACTTTTTCCAAATAACCTGAAGAAATAACACTTGGTGCAATTATAACTAACTAGTGGAGTAATTTCATAAAAAATAATTGAATATCATAGTGGTGAAACATCTTGACATTCAATAAAATTTATTTACAACCTGAAGAAAATTCATGTTACCAGGAAAAGGCCAGTCTTTTCTACAATTTCGTAATTTTCTACAGGTTTAATTTTAATTTTATCAATGGCAGGTTTTAATGCCAGATAAACGAATCAATATCAGTAATGTTGTTCCCAAATGACACTTTGATCTGCAGTTCTATTTAATAATCCTTCAACTCCTGGGCACCCTTGCCATGGCCACATTCGCAATAATCGCGGGTGCCCCGGATGTAGTTGGAGGATTTTTAAAGACAACTACTGATCAATCAGTGTCGTTTGGGAATGACATTACTGACATTGATTCGATCATCTGGCGTTAAAAGCTACCGGTAATAATATTCAAATTAAACGTGTACATTACGAAATTGTTCAAAAAGACTAGCTCATTCTTCAGGTTATTTGAAGAAAAAGTAATAACTCTAAATTAGTACTCAGTGCCTTATCAACACTATCATCTGATGATGATGAGATGATGGTGTTTCAGTCCAACTACTCAAAGCGGGGGAAATCCTGTGGTAAAAGTGCTTGTGAAACTTTTCAACAAAGTTCTTTATGAAGCTCGGACAACAGAGCAATGGAAGAATGCCATCGTCACCACCATCCACAAAAAAGGCGACATTGCAAAACTTAGCAATTATCGGCCGATTAGCTTGCTCTCTCAGATTTATAACTATTTACAAAGATTTTGACCATCTGGCTTATCAGCGAACTTGACGAAGCGCAGCCTATTGAGCAGGCTGGCTTTCGGAGCGGCTTCTCAACCATCGACCATATCCACACGGTTAATTAGCTGACGGGGAAATGTCTCGAATATAACCGGCCCCTTGTCATGGCCTTCGTCGATTATGAGAAGGCTTTTGACAGTATCAAACATTGGGCCGTGTTCCACGCTCTTCATCGCTGCCACATCGATTCCCGCTACGTGGATGTGCCCCGGGAGCTCTACCGTTCAGCCACTCTGCAGGTACGAGTTCACGATTTAACCAATCCCGTTCCAATCCGGCGAGGACTTGAAGATGTCGTAAAAACCCTTAAATGGGATAACCGCGGCATTAACATCAATGGTGTAACACCATTTGTCTCACCTAAGATTCGCGGACGATCTCGTGCTATTTGCAAGTTTCGACGATCTCCAAAGGATGCTGGAACAACTTTATGATGCTTCTTTGAGAGTTGGTCTAAGGATGAATATGTCCAAGACGAAGATTGTGGCGAATCTCTCCAGTCCGTCAAATACCACTGTCACGGTGGGAAATGAGAGGCTGGAGAGAGTCGATCAGTACGTCTGTCTCGGACATGTTCTATCCTTTGGCAAAGAGTAAAATCAGGTAAGGTTCCACAGTGTCTGAAGACCCGCTTGTTTAATCAATGTGTTCTGCCCGCCATGACGTATGGTGACGAGATGTGGACGCAGGAGACTGTATACAGGTTGAGAGTTGCACAGAGGGCTATGAAGCGCGCTATGCTCGGCATCAGCCTTGTAGACCGAGTTCCGAAAGTTGAGATCCGACGATGGACGAAAGTCTAGGATGCTGGAACTCGGATCATGGAACTCAAATGGGAATGGGCGGGACACCTAGCTAGGCAAGATGATGATCAGTCGATGTCTTGTTCCACCAACAAGACATCGACAGATTGGTGGCCGAGGATGGGCAAAAGATGCGTCGGGCGCCTTGTTGCAAGGTGGGTCGACGACATGGTGCGCGTCGCGGCGTGTGAATGAATGCGGCAAGCACGGGACCGTGATGGATGGCACAAACTTCGGGGGGGCCTATACCCAGCAGTGGGTGAAATCAGTCTGTGAATGATGATGATGCCTCATCAAGCCTTAATGTCCGGAGAAACCTACAGTATGTCCTCATGGTAAACATTTGGGTTTCTACAACTTATCTTTAGGAAACATTCGTAGAGATGGCGTTGTGTATCATAGTTCTTCAACTGCCAATTAAAACAACAATGAATTCATTCACTAAAATCCAGGGAAGTACTGCCACCTTACCTATTTCTGCCGCCAAGCAGTAATGTTAGCATAGTTAGGTTTGGAAGGGTAAGGGTGCTGGTGAAGTTACAGGCACATGGGACTTGCCAACTTACGTCTCAGGGTGACAGTGGCAGTGCTCCTCAGATCTTTGCTTATTTAAAGCTTTGAGTGGCACTGCCACTGTTATAGACAAGCGTGTAGCTTACCAGCAGGCGCATGCCTCGTTCGTCCCGTCACATGATATTAAAAAGAAAAAGCAGAAGAAAATTCCAACTGTGCGTCGTTTTAAAGGGGCAAACAAATTTTTATCACAATTAAATTTACTTAATAGTCTTTGTTTTTTATATATTCCAACTTTGGTGGCAATATTCAATTCTGGTGCAACCGATAAGCGTTTTGGTGGCATTTCTAAGTATTGGTGGCGAGAAAAATTTTTAATTGCCTATATCTCTGAAATTAATGGAAATGGTTATGTCCCGGTCACGTATGTATAAATGAATAATGTTTCATTTTATTGCAAACTTTCTTTTATTGGAAAATCTAAAAAAAAAAATTGCGCCACCAAAACTTACAATAAAATGCATTTGTTGATATTCACCCTTTTGTTTTTGTAGCTGCTTATAATTGAAATTTCAACTACAATATCAGGACTTTAAGGTATATTACTATTCGTCACCTAAAAATTCAGCCGTGTCGTCCTTTTGGGCGCCGGCCCTGAAGTTCCCGAAACAAATTGGAAAAATAGTTTCCAATGACGGTATATGTACCTAATAAATTTGCCTAATAAAATATCGCTTATCAACGACAGGTAGGACGACAGGCAGAATGCATAAGAAGAACAGGGCTGTACAATGCAAGGGAATTGAAACAAAAAAACACAATTTTGGAAAATAATATTTATTTCATCAAATCAATACACTTCTGCTATCTAGCTGGACGCTCATTTATCCTTCTGCGGTAGAATAATGTGAAATGTAAATCCACGGTCTTGGAACCCATTTTGTACAGCTTTACGGGAACTAAATTGTTTTTCTTGTAGATTATCTAAATTGCTGAAAAAATGGTGGCCGGCACAATCGTGTGATATCACATGAATGAGTACGTTTTTGGATTTGATACAAAAGAGTCAGTATTGTGATTAGAGTGATTACAAACCATGTTGCTTATTCGTACGATGAATGATCTGAGACATCAATTGGTAACTATAGTACCGGCATGCAATGATGGCCGTTTTGACGTTTGTCCGCTCATCAAGTGAAGGAGGTAATTGATGTACATTATTGTCAATAGTTGCGTGCAATAAAATTTATGGATGTATAATTTTACGATACAAATCGAAATTTGTTTTTCGGAATTCGAAATTTAAAAAAATGAAATCTAATACGGTCGTTACTTATAGGATCGCTGTCCAGCACAATTTCGACCTCCGACAAACTTTCGACAAAGCTGAATGCAAAAGAACGCAGTTTCGAATTGACGACATATTAAGTAAACATTTTTATTTTCGTCTTATTAAAAGTTTTTAAGCTACCTTGCAATACTACTTATAAATGTAAAAACTTATAGATGCGACGCGAATTTGATTATATTTTTTTCGGTAATGAATTGAGATTTGACCTCACTATTGTAATCTGTCAAAACGGCCATCATAGCGTACTGTACTGGCGGTACTGTAGTTATTGTCTGCCTTAGTTTTTGTTATTCACGTGGCCGATTTGCCAGATTAAAATTTCCAATACGGGATCGGGGAAACAAAACAAAAACAGTGCTTTCGTCAGTTGCATTGGCACCGTTCAACCTTGTTAATATTTCTATTTCGAAATTCCACGTTGAAATTTGTATTAAAAAAATACACGAATTTAACAGTTTCCATGTTTGATTTCAAAGCGGATGCAAAATTAAACAAACGAATAAGGCCAATACTTTGAATCTATATTAATTTGAATTTACAATATTTTATTAATTTCGAAACGGCCATATCTTTGAAAGGCAATTTGATATTTTAACACGTAACTTAATTGTAATTTACATAGTATTATTGTTAATCCTACATAATCCTTTGATGGAAACTATTATGTTTCGATGCCACTAGTGTGCTAATGGCAGTTACTTAGTTAATTACTATATTCCAGTGAAGCTAACTCACTACAGGATAATTACAAAAAGGATATTTAATAGTTAGTTGTTACAACTAGTCTGATCTCCTCAATTTTGGTAACTTTCGAGATATTGGGACCTAAATTTTTTTTAGAAAAGAAAAATGTCAATTTCCTTGATTTTGCTTAACAATAAAACTGAAACACAAATAAGATATAAAAGAAACAACTAGAGGGGGTTCTACATCTCGTTATGCTGTTTCCAGATAATTTAATAACTCAACATCGCTAAAAATATCGATTATGTTAGGTACGATAAGAAGAGCAGTTACTATTATAGATAAATTTGTCTGTAGAGTCATGCAATCTTAAAAGAGGGGTATTACAAGTTTGGTGTCGCCGTGTGTTAAAAGTCACAAAATAGTAAATAAGCATCAGTAGAACTTTTCGTGAAAGAGTTAATCCAGAGAAGTACTACTATCGCACCAGTTTCTGCCATTAAGCTATAACGTAAGCATTATTGCGTTCCGATTTTGAGGGTAAGCGTGCTAATGAAACTACAAGCACATGGGACTTGCCAACCTTATGTCCCAAAGTGACGGGTGCAAAGGCTGTACTCCTCAAATCTTTGCGATTTAAAGCAATGAGTGACACCGCAATATACCAAAAAATTATGTGTAAAATATTATTGAATTTGTTATTTTGGTTAAGCGGTATAATAACGTATCCAATAAATACAGTTCTTCTCTGCACCGCGGTGCGGTGATTATTGCCTTAGTGGCAACATCTCGATGGCTTTGTAGAATAGTGGCCTATCTTCATCACTTATATGGTATGAATAAAAAACCAAAAACGTGTCTGCTGCTCAAAGTCGACGATTGGCAAACCGTCCCAGTGTTTTCAAGTGATTATTCTAATCAATGAAATGCTTGTGGTCCCATTCACGATATAATTTAGTATTTTATAGACAAATCTTAGTTGATAAATTAAAAAAGGTTCATATTTGGATTCGGCCACTATTCTTGAAAAGCAGCTATCTGCATGCAATAGCTCTAATATGCATAAAGCTTCAAGGCTGCAGGTGTAAATGAGACGTACGTCAATAGCACATTAAGGTATACGCTTTTGTTCGAATATGGCCTCCATTGCCCCTGAACAAGATCCCTCAATTTGTAGCTTGACATACTGCCGTCTATACTGAACCTGTAGACGTTAAAAAACTTTCAACGAATGAAATTTTAAATATTTATTTACCCACACGTTGAAGTAACCCTTTTTTCAACAAGGATTGTTTAATAATGTAAAACTACAGCTTTGGACATTACGTGGTGCACTCTCACTTTTAAACGTACATTTTTATCGCCACAAATATTTAGGGGCCACCACATCGAACGCTCCCTAGAGTGTCTGTAGACCTCAGAGTTTCAAATAGAGATGTGCCGTTCGGAACTGACTCAGACAACAATAACACACTTAGCTTGAGCACACAAACAAGACGTATGTTTTGCCGAAGTTGTCAATTCACTGTCGTAACTGATGTTATCTGAGTTATCTGTACAGGAGTGAATATAAATATGGCGCACATTAACATTATAGTAGCACCTGTAACAGAGAAGTTTCTTTACTTTTGGGGATTTAATTAAATTACGTTAATATTAAGCCAGTCTCTAAAAACGTCCAAAAAGAAATAACTTATTATGACATTTTGTTTCATTTAGAAATTCGCAAATTTTAAGTACTAAAGTACTAAACATAAAAATTTTGTGCGGAAATGTTTCCAAACGAGTGCTGTCTTGTCCACACATTCATTTTCTCGTTACGGCCGACAGAGATAGCAATAATATTATAAAATACCTAACGCGACAGGTTTGGTAAAACAATTTTCTCATCGTGGATGAACAATAAAAATTCCCAATGTGTCGAAGATTAAAATAGTGACAATAGACAAATTCGATAAGATAGAAAAAAATCGTGCAATATTTAGAGAGATAAATAAACATCATTTTCTCATCTCTTCACAATAATTTCATTTCTAGCACAAAAAGCAAAATACAGCAATAAACAGGCGTAATACAAGTGATCAAATTTTGTGTTTGAAATTCAAATATACTGAAGTGAGAAGGTTTTTCAAAAATCTGTCACTAGATGTTACTAGCGGCGACAAATGCCTAAAGCCAGTATAAAAATCTATAAAAAAAACAGGAAATTTCGACAGCTCGGTAACTTGACTTGAGCAATGCTACAGTGCATGCATGGTCGTAGGTTCAAATCCCACCGCGTCGAAGAAAATTTTTCTGTGTTCGATTTTTGTAATAATAATCATATTCTGAAGTTCCTGTGGGAACTTTATGATCATGAAAAATATTTTATTTAGAAATATACATATCACTCTTTTGACACAACCTGTTTGAGATCACTAGAATTGACTATGTGTTTATGTAGTCCACTTACCTAAATTCGAAACTGTGAAGTAAAAAATGAAATGACTGATAGACATGTATGTCATTATCATTGATACAAATACCGAACAAACATAAATAAAAATTGCTTCGATCGGATTGCATGCGAACCAGTGTTCAACTAACCTGCAACTAGCTCCGATGAAGAGCGGTGATAGCCCCGGTTAGGCATAAATAATCTGGTTCGAATCCAACCGCATCGAAGGAATTTTCTGTGTACAATAACAAACTAGTGGGAATATTTTCATAAAAACATATAACTATTCAAATAAATAAGAAGAATGGAAGCCGTAGCAGCATAATGGTTTGGCCTATCGCCTCTTAAGCAGAGGCTGTCAATTCAGAGGAATTTCTCGGTATAAATCTGCGAGATTTAATTTGAAATTTATCATGAGCCTTTCGGTGAAGGAAAACATCGTGATGAAACCTGCATATCAAATAAGGTTAACAACCCTCAGAAAACGTGTGAAGTCCCCAACCCGCATTGAACCAGCTAATGATGCTGAAATAAGGGTTACCTATCCGAAATGACATTTTCCAGTTAAGTGTTCCAGAAATAACGTTAGCTCGAATTTTCATAACCTCGAAAATAATTTTGAGAGGAAAATGTTTTTTCTTTCAAATCTTTTTTTTTTGTTATTCCGGGGGAATCTGCTTACAGATATCCCGCGGGGACAGAGCCGGGGTTATGTGGGATTGGACTGAACCCTGAAGGGGAGCAGCCCGACCGCACTAAACCCCCGGAGTGTCCCTCCTCTCCGCTGTAGATGGGAGTACGGGGACG
The DNA here is from genome assembly GCF_003589595.1 of Hyposmocoma kahamanoa. Taxonomy (NCBI): domain Eukaryota; kingdom Metazoa; phylum Arthropoda; class Insecta; order Lepidoptera; family Cosmopterigidae; genus Hyposmocoma; species Hyposmocoma kahamanoa. Next base: position 9,820,748 of record NW_020654289.1, read on the forward strand.
CTATAGCACTCGTCCGCGCCCCCACCAGCGGCTGGCCGCGCCCTGCGCAGCCCCGCCCCGAGAAGGGAGACACATCGGTCACCAGACTCCGAATGTCAGGTTCGCCGAACACCAGACGAGCCTTCTATCCCGGGCCCCTCTATGCTGGGCAACGAACTCCCCCGAGTCCGCTTCCCAGGGGCCATGAGGGGCCAGGACAGCAACCATTCAACTGTGAAGTTCAGTGGCTGCTCAACCTAACCTAACCGAACCTAATCGTGTCTTTGTGATAAACATCCAATATATCCTGAAAGAACAACGGTTTCGTTATAATTCGGTTTTCGGTGTAATGAAAATTCGAACAAACGTTACTTCGGAAAAAAAATTCGAGTTTGTGATAAGTTACCTGAATTAAGATGTGTATGTGTTCATGATGAGGACTTCTTTGTTCCCTGAAAAGTGAATCAGTTGTTATTCTTACAACACTAGAGAATCATGCATAATGCAAAGTTTCAATTGTGTAGTGCAGTACAGTGGGGGCCCGTTTAAAATTCATTCCGCGGTGTTCGTTGTTCCAGCAAGGCTCTTTTTATTATTTCTTATGTGGGTAACAGTGAACAGGTCACACGTATGCATAATGTATAGTGGGATCTGACGGCTATTGAAACGCTTGGAAAAGGGATGATTGGAATATAATATTGTATTCCATCCATTGTGTCAATCGTATCCATAGGTATTTTTCCTGTCTATTTTGTTCCATGTTATAGTGAACAGGAAGCTCGGCTTTACACCTTAAATATAAATTGAATTCTATAATAAGAATATCGAATTATATGTACTTGATCGATATACAACCTTTTGGTGAAATAATGTATCTCCAAGAATCTTTGGATTTTGAACGACACGTTTATTTGTCTGGACACACTGTAAATATACATACAATTAAATTAAACGGAATAATGAGAAAATATTAGTTGGAAATAAAAATATTTTTTAACCGACTTCAATTTTTTTTATAAAAAAATTATAATTGTTTAGGGTTTATCTATTGTATATAACGGTGCGTTATTAAAATGGTTAATTGCGGATTATCGAGATATCGAGTACGGAGTTTATTCGCCAAATTAATGACTGTAGTTATTATTTAGAGCGGGTAACACCAAATGGAGTTGTAGCGTTAGTTTTTCAGCGGGGAAGAAGAAGTTTGATAGATTGCCGAGTGTGAGCGCACGTAACAAACCCATCGACTGTAAATTTAACTATTTTGACGTTGTTATTCACCGATTTATAACCTAGAATATATAGACCACTTATCAAATAATTCCTGACATATTTAGTGACAAGGGAGTTTCCATCAACGTCTCTCTTTTTACGTTTTACTCTGACATACAGTTCATATACTTGGAAACACGGACCTTGACTTCTATTGTCATTACAAATTATCTTAATAACCAATTTTAAGGTTACAGAGAGATCTCCGGCGTATGTACGAGGATGTATCGGCACATAAAATGTATTATTGTACCCGTTTAGTAATAACAAATAACAATACTTTTACAAAATTAAAACAGTTGTTAAGATCGAATTAAAATATAATGGATTATGCCGGACAACTAATTAGAAACAAAAAACAATCAACAGTAAAATCACGAGCAAAGTGAAGAAAACCCCAAATAATCGCAATAAATACTTGATCAAAAACTGAATAATATTTGGTAGGGTAGCCTCTGTTGTCGATTACAGCTTTACAACGACGCGGTATTGATTCTAGAAAATTTTCACATGTTTCCAAAGAAATACATCTCCAAGATTCTACAAAAGCATAGTAAGTTCGTTGATATTGGTGATATGTTCGTGCGACAATATTATATTTATAGAGTGCCACAAATTTTAATTGGATTTAAGTTCGGGTCATTGGCAGGCCACTCTAACACTGTCTCCGATTGTTCTCTGAGAAACGCTTTAACGGTGTGTGCTGTATGCTTTGGAGCATTATCGTGCTGAAATATTCAAGTACCTGGCAAAAATTCATCAAAATATGGGATCATTGTCTCCTCTAAGATATTTTTTTACTGATATTGACCCATTAGACCTTCAACCTTCCTTCAATCCCTCAAGGGATCAGTCCCGTTTCCCGGAAAACATCCCCACACTTTAACATTTCCACCACCACGCTTAATACTGCACTGTCTTTTTAGTGTACTTGTTATTTAGAGCCTCGTTGATTGGTCTTCGTAAATTCGTTTACCGTCGGAATTTACCAAATTTATTTTAGTTTCGTTAGCCATATTTTCTAGAGAAAGCTAGACAGTTTTCTCTATGTTACTTGCTAAGAAGTGGTACTTTCCTGGCAACCCTTCCAAACAATTTTCCTTCAACCAGCCGCCTACGGACTAGTCTTGCGGACACGTTTCGAATGCCGTCTTGTGAAAATACCTCTTTTCTAATGACATTAGAACTTTTAAAGGGGTCCGTCTTAACTAAACGAATCATAAGCCTGTGTTCTTAACGGTGGTCTTCCTTGGCCGATCTTTTCTTGGCACCTTATCCGATGTTTCATATTTTTTGAAGTGTGCAACGGCATTAAATACCATCTTTCCGGAACACTCTAAATGATCGGCGATGATCCGGTACGTCCATTTTCGTTTTAAATGTAAATTCACTAAATCTTTCTTGCTACTATGTCACAGCTCTTCTTTTTACCTATTTCTAATAATTTTCAGGTCTAAGGTAACATAACTAAATAAATAAGAAAAGGCGACAAAATACATAGTATGACGACCTTGTAAAAAGTGTATTTTAGTTTTAAAATTTAAGTTCACACTTTTAATTATTGTCTCAATTGTCTAAAAATATTATAGGTTGTTTTTCAACTAGGATATGACTGTATATTGTAATGTAGTTAATTAATATTTGGCTGCCAATTAATTGCAATAGTTTAGTTTAGTTTATTTCTATCAACATTGCAAATTTCATACAAATACAATTACATGTCATTTTATACTACTCATCGAAAAGTGAGCGTCAGTTACAAAATAATTAAGAAATAATAATATAATAGTGAATCATAAGTACACAATAGTGTACATATACAAAATCAACATAATTAATCAAACTTATAAATAATTGAATGAAACTAACAATGTCAAGTGTATACAGGAAATGTCTATAAGTAGGTTCGGCACGAGTTGTTTTCCAAGTTTAAAATGAAATAACAAGTTTATTTATTGATAAAATTTTAATCTTTCTTAACAATATTGAGATCACAAGTTTGGCTTTTTTAAAATTATTTTTTGAAAACAATATCTGCAAGATGTCCCCCATTTTCATCTCTGCAAAGTTGGAGCCTTTTGATGAAATTTTCTTTCACTTTTTCTAACATTTCATTTGAAATGTTCTGAATTTCATCACGAATCTTCTGTTTTAATTCGGCCAGAGAGTTAAGTTGGTGACGAAAGATCCTTTCCTTCAGATATCCCCACAAGAAAAAGTCGGGGACAGACAGGTCGGGTGACCTTGCGGGCCAGTGGATGTCCCCGAACCTGGAAATCAGGCGCCCTGGGAATGCTTCCTTGAGAACAGCCATACTTTTTCGGGCTGTGTGCGGGGTTGCCCCGTCTTGTTGAAACCAGATGTTCTGGAGCTGACGTCTGGCCAATTCCGGAAGAAAGAAGTTGGTCACCATAGTGGAATAATTTTCCGAATTGACGGTAACCGTATTGCCATGCTCGTTTTCGAAAAAATAAGGGCCTATGACACCTTTCACTCCGATTGCGCACCAAACTGTTACCTTTTGGGGATGCAAGTGGTGTTGGTGTAATTCGTGCGGGTTGGTGTCGCTCCAGTACTTGAAGTTTTGCTTGTTCACGTAACCGGAAAGGCAAAAATGGGCTTCATCCGACATAAACAAATTATCCAGTAATTCAGGATTCTCAATAATTTGCTGCTGCATTAACTCACAAAATGCTTCCCTCTGAATTTTATCCCGCTCAGTAATTGCTTGGACGACTTGAAGCTTATAAGGATGAGCTTATGTGCATCAATTTTTTAAAAAGCCAAACTCGTTGACCGTCAAATGAACGCATGTTATCTCAATTTGAGCCATATGCAAATGTTTTATTTCATTTTAAAGTTGGAAAACAACTCGTGCCGACCCCTTTATAATACGGTGAAATGTCAAATTCATTAATAAATATAATAACTTAAATATTTATTAAGTAATTTGAGTGTACTCTGATACTGAGTAAAGGGACTTTTCCAATAAAAGGTTCTTCAATCTGCACCTGAACGATTCCACAACATTCGTTTTTTAGTGCGGCAGGTAGGTGCTCATAGTAGGTTGGTTCTATAACTCGTGGGTTTTTTTCGTGAAGCGCATTGCGACGCAGTACTGATCGGAGTTGTCTCGCATGACCGAGGCACTCACCCATCACCTCCAGTCGCCCAAACTGTGCCAAGTGTTTCCGCGTGAACATAATGACCTCAAAAACATATTGCCAGTAGTGGGTCATTATTCAGTGTACACCAAACAGGGCCTTGCAGGATTGCCTCTGGGTTATATCAAAGTCAAAGTCAAAGATTATTTATTCCATAGGTAAAATAAATTTACACTTGAAAACGTCACATTTAAGCTACTGCTCGTTCACTACGCTGATTTCCCTGAGAAGAACGAGCAAGAAACTCTAGGGATTGCTCTTTTCAAATAAACTTAAATGCTGTGGAATACACTTTGAATCAAATTTGTGTGGATTCTAGAGCCGTGTCGTCTTTCTATACATCTTTATCTAATTAATACATAGACTTCAATTTTGTAATATGATTTTTCGATCAAAATATTTTTAATGTAGTTTTTAAGCTTAGGAAATGAAGAACTTAATGTATGCCCCGGAATCTTATTGTAAAAACGTATACAGTTCCCTATAAAAGAGTTGTTTACCTTGGTTAAACGAAATCGTGGTACCATGAGTTTGGACTTAGCTTTGGCTTTTAGCTAGGTTAATATTACGGATATCTTCTTTCTTATTGAAATTATGTTTATTTTTACGAATACATTTACTCAAATATTTTGTAAAAAATGTTTGAGTAAATGTACTGTGATGCCACAGTCATGATACCAGTCTCCTTAAACTTTTCTCTGAGAGAAACCTGAGAGCCTAGACGGTACACAGAACGAATCGCTCGTTTTTGCAATACAAATATGGTCTGAATATCTGCCGGTTTACCCCACATGAGAAACCCCGTAGGACATTAGGCTATGGAAATAAATAAAGTAAACTAGTCTAGCAGCACTAACATCGGTAAGCTCACGTATTCTGCGAACTGCGTATGCAGCGGAGCTTAATCTGCTGGCCAGGGAAGATATATGTGGAAACCATTGAATTTTACTATCTAAGGTCACTCCCAAGAAGACTGCTTTATTAAGAAGGTCTAACTTTTCTTCGTTTATTTCTATGCTTGGACTAGTCGATTTTACGTTAGGTAATTCAAATTTAACACGTTTTCTCTTCTTGGCATTAAGCAATAAATTGTTAGCATTGAACCAAAGCTTTAAAAATACTTTAGAGAGGGTATCATTAATATGGTCATAGTTAATGTCATGTCTGTCTGTTTTAAAAATCAAGGATGTGTCATCAGCAAACAACACTATTTCGCAATGGTCCTTAACAAAGAATGGCAGATCATTAATATAAATTAGAAATAAGAAAGGTCAGATACTGAGCCCTGCGGAACACCCATTTTTACCGGAGAACCCAAAGAAGTCACTCCATTATATCCATATGCCAACCATAGTTCGTAATGCTCGCTTTTTATACGCGTTACCCTGTCAGCGTCTATCGAATTGCCCATATGGCATATTGTAGTGATTTTTTTATTGAGTTGCTCGTATGTGCGCGCACTTACTAGTACTGTTGTGTCATCAGCATAAAGAATTATTTGACCTTCCGATACGGCAGATGGTAGGTCATTTATAAAGGTCATAAAAAGGGTATTCCCTAGCGCAGATCCTTGTGGAATCCCAACCGTCACGCTACCAGACTCCAACCTCAGCCTTTTTCTACCCGACATTACTTCAACTGTTTGTGTTCGGTTTTCTAATAATCTAACCTTCGGTTAAAAAAACCGACCTCAAAAGTCATTCATCCCCTAGTTTGCCACCCTTAGAGGTGGAATATTTTCTTGAAATTTAAATGGGGTCCACATCTGAGGTACCTTCTATCCAACAAAAAAATAATCATCAAAATTGGTTCATAAATGGCGGAGTTATCGCGTAACATACATACAAAAAAACACAGACGAACGTACGAACGTACCTCCTCCTTTTTTTGAAGTCGGTTAAAAATGATCGCAGTAGGTTACTACCACGTCCTCGTAGCTTAAAAAAAGCTAGCTTAGTAAAAACTTTGGACAAGCCACAGAATTTGCCAGCTATTTTACACTTGTCATCGATGCCTGTGGTGATACAGTCAATTGTTTTGTATGCTGCTGTTGTAGTGGACATGCGTTGTCGGTATGCAAATTGTCTATCGGCAGTGAAGGGTTTCGAGGTGGTACATTAAGTGCTGTGTCAAAATCGATTCTATAATTTTGGAGATGTTAGGTACTATCGATATTGCCTATAGTTGTCGACCGATGTTTTGTCACCCTTACTTTTATATACTGGGCACACTCTTGTATTCTTAAGCACGTCGGGGTAGACAGCATTGGTAAACATCTCGTTGATTAGGGTTACCACTGTCTCCGATAGTATTGGCCAGATAGACAATAAATAGTATGTTGACGGGTATGTCATATATTTCAATAGTGTTTCGGGTCTTCAGCATGGCTTTAACAACGCGGACAAGGTCGGCGCAAGTGACAGCTGGTAAATCAACATCGGGCACATCAGCACTCCGTACGTGGTCACTCAAGTATTGCATCGAACGCCGCTCATCCACCACAATGCTAAATTTAGACGCGACACTTAAAAAATATGAGTTTAGATGGTCAGGTATGTTTCTTTCTTCTACATTATTTGCGCCACAGTTCTTAAAAGTTATATCTTTCCTGACCTGTTTCGACGAGATTTCTTCGTTTATTATTTTCCAAATTTCTTTGGAGGGATTTCCACTATCTCTCCAGCCTTTTCTGTATACTCCGTCCGGCCTCTAACACTTTACGTTTAATCGAGTTTGAGTAGTTACTGAATGCAATTAGAGAGACCATGGTGTCTTCGGGGTATTGTTTTCTGAAATGGGAGAGGTCATTGAAATTTTGCATGTACTTATTAATTTCATTAGTCGTCTATGGAACATTGGTTTTATTGTGTAATCGAAGTTGTTTAATAGGAAAATGAATGTCAATATAATATACCAAAATTTGCAGCAGTTTACTAAATTTAATATTAATGTCCAAGTTATTATTTATAAAATTCCAATTATAATTTTGAATGTCACAATAAAACAAATTTACTGATTCATCGTTAATGATTCTATGCTCAATAAACGAGTTCAGTTTTTCGCGATGCAAATGTTCCATCGATAACGGAAACAACTGTGCACTGTGGTCACTTATAAGTGTATATATCACTACGGCGGTGACGTCGCTAGTATGATTCACAATGCCGCAGTCGATGGAGGCGGAACTCTCGGCGCACACACGGGTCGGAAACCCAACTATGTTCGCGCAGCCGTAACTAGACAAAATATCATTCAGTTTTCTTTTCAAAGTATTGTCAGTCAGAAAGTCCAGGTTCAAATCCCCGACCAATATGAACCTTTTATTGTCTGTAGACACCTTACTCGGCAATGTTTCTTACATGAATAATAATGCTACTTACATGAAAAGACTACCAAGTGACTAAGTGTTTCTAATTATATGACCACCACTGTATATACTATACAAACCGCGTATATTTTTTTTTTCATACAAACCAACGTTTTGGGTGTTTTATAAATTCCATTATAGGTCAGGGCTGACTGAGATAGTGAAGTCATCAACCAGTTATGTGTCTTCCTCCAGGAATGGAATTCTCTGCCTGTGACTATGTTTCCGAACACATACAACCAGCGTATTTTAAGATGCGACTGAATGGGCATCTTCTGAGCGAGCTCGTTTCATCGTAGACCGTATTTTTGCTCCAGGACCAGGTAGTGATCAAGCGCGGGATCATGTAACATCGCTGAATTCTGAATTGCTGTTATTTGAACAACTAGGCTTCGAGATACTACAATCAAATCTTTCAATTTAATTTGGATCTGTTGTTATTTTTTCTTTTTTATAAATGTAAGTGCGCATTTGACCTCCATTTGAAGTTCTTCAAGAGAGAGTTCGCTAATGTTTTTCTGTATGAGATTTTTCATTAAAATGATTCGTTGCCTACTCGCCATTGTAAAACGCAAGTAAAATGTATTTTAGGCTAAGATAATCTAAGTGTAAACGGATACATTTTAATTTAAACCCTCAAATATGATGAATATGCAATACCCTTTTTTGAAATAGATCAGTGTAAAAGGACATAACTTATTCGTGATAGCACGCTAACATATTATTAACCTACAACTGTGCACAAGTGACTTGTGCCATGGATCCCAACAAAAAACACAGAAAAGCAGATGTAGATGGGGATCTACCATCTGAATCCCCCACACAACTTGCACGTTACGACATCTATCCTTTTTCACATAATATGTTTTATATTCCATTGGTGAAAAGAGATGCAACTAAACTGAAAATGTTTTATTAAATTTTACTGTGCAAAAACATCTATCTCAACATGTATCAATGTAAATTAAACAAATTTGTTCTTTTTTAGGAGTTTAAGTGGACTTATACTTTTTTACACACAGTAGATGAAAAAGCTTTAGTTAATAACACGACAACAAAGACACGATGCAAGCACATAGAAAAATTCGTGAGGTCCGTTGGTTCGTTTCGTGGCTTAGTTGGTATAGCGTTTGGCACGATATGCAAGATGACGTCGCGACGTCAACAAAATACAAAACAACAAAAAAAAAAAGCCAAAGAGATGGCATTCCATCTCTTTGGCTTTTCACTAAAGCCAAAGAGAATTAAATTAAATTTTGCCAATTACGGTCACTTTCATTAAAGTGACCGTGATTGGCAAAGTACCTCTTGAACTTTAACCAATGAGGAGGCAGTAAAACATTGGAGTAAGCTCATATTTGATATTGTTTTTAAATAGTTCTTTTTTATTAAACTTTTATTGAATTGATATTCAATTCTTTTTTGTAAAATGACTCGTGGATGAATGAGATGATGAGTGGAATAATTTCCCAAAAAAAAAAATCAATTCAATAAAAATTTAATTAGCTTTAGTTAATAGTTATACAATTGTACACGAATCCTTCGAAGCTGGATATTTTATTATAACTGTACACTTTTCCACAATAAAACTTCGTTATTTTAAAAGACATCTTAAATCTGTTTACACTAATCGATACGTTATGTTTTTCTGATGTTTTATGCTTAAAAACCCAATTAGGCTAAAATCAGACTTGTACCCTTTTTTCAGTAGAGCACTGGATATTAGGGATCACCATAATATTGGACATAACTGGTACAGTAAAAAACAGTTTAATTTCTATTGGTAATAATGCGAAAACCTGAGAACTCTGTAAGAAAGTATTAAATTCAGTTAGGTATTGAAGAACACGACTTCATAATAAGCTCGCGAATACCAACTTTCAAACAAAGATCACAGTTTAACTGGATGTACTGCTAGTAAAATACAAAAAATTAAAAATTAAAAACGGACTGATATATTTTCGATTCCCCCTCGAACAGTCATCAAACGCGACGTTACGTAATATCAGGCTGGCACAAATTTACAACAATATTGCACACATTTTTCTAATTTTTTTTACCGAAAACCAGGGCAAAAAAAAATGAAGTTTCTGCATGAGCCCGTAACGAAACACAAAAAAATATGATTTTTGACTTGTGAAATTGTTCAAGCGGATAAGCGATGTAAGTGTTTTCGGATAAAAACCTGTTGTTGTGACGAGGTCAAAGAATGGCTGTTGATTATACATGAGCACGTATGGGATACGCAATATTTTTTGGGTAAAATAACTCAAATTACACTACGAGCATTAAAAATGTTTCAAACTTAAGACGGTTTATCATTTCTAAAGTAAAGTTAACGCGTATGGTGCAAGTTATGAGAATCATTCTAACGACGATGAAGAATTAGGTTTTTGAAGTCTGTTGAAAAACTGATCCAGGATTGTACGAAAAAAGTTTTATTTTGTAAGCAGTTGTAGTTAATGCAGCCCCACGCGTTACTAGCCTAATACCTTCATCGCTGTCCGCATAATTAGATGGGAATAAAAATGTCATGTGTGTCCCTATTTGGAGGCTAAATTATTTTATTACATAACTGTGTACCAACAACATTTCATACGACGTTTTATGCGACAATGGAATAAGAAACGCAGGTTATTAAAAATAACTTTTAAACAGCGAATATCATGGTATTTCTTATACCTTGTTCCAATAATCAATACTTTAGGAACGAACTCAATAGAGGCAGGATACTCGTCGGCGCTCTAATGGAAAACATCATGGGTTTTGACATCGCAGACCCGGGGCCTCGAGGGAGACCGCCAGTTATTTTCCACGAAATTACATGATGAAACAAGAAATAGATAGGCCAGGATCACATGGGAATTCGTATAGGAGGCATGGTTCGGTCGAAACTTTATTTTTCTGCTTGAAGAATGAGTGAGAAATATACGTAGTATATCGATCCTTTTCAAAAACCGTTATTGAATTACTAACAACGTACAAGATTATTTTTTTGTGACGTCACCATGTCGAAGTCCAAAATTCGTTATTTAACAATAATAATAAAATTTTTATTTTCAAACAGCAATAGGGGAGGCCTATGTCCAGCAGTGGACTGCAATAGGCTGATGATGATGATGAAACAGCAATAGGTCCATAATTTGTTAGTAAGCAACCTTATCCTATATTATTAACAACTGAGTGTATGGTGAATGTATATATATATATATGAAGTGTACATTAAAATTTTCAAAATCTGGATGTCAAAAGATTCAAAATACATAAAATATAAAATTCACTGAAATAACAATAATTTAGTCAAAAGCAAAAGTTTTAAATAATTAAAATTTACAATTCATAAATTAAAAATTTAAATAAGCAAATAAAATTATAATAATTAAATGGAATACAATAAAAATTGTTAAAATGGGAAATCCAATATATTACAATTACTATTACTTACTTAGTCACTATTTTTGTGTGCGAGATGCATCTGTCTACACACTGTACTATGATGGGGAAATCATGTCGCCCTGCTATCACCCTTAGGATGGAATTGGAACAACCCCGTAATCTGCAGAGCAGCGAGACCGTTTTCTTTCGCATAATGGCATTAAAATCATCTATATTAGCTTGCGCAAACATGGTTATTTAATCGTTAGCAAGTTTATGTAGTTGCTATAGTGAAATATGATTATAGAGATACAATTTTTTAACGTATTCTATTCTACAAACACTCTACAGTTACATTGTACTAGTCTATAAGACAATAGAGTATTATTTGTTATAAACTGACTGTCTTATCCGATTTTACAAAGCTGCCGATGATTACTTAGAAATACATTCACTTAGCTATTGCGTCAAATGATAAACAATCTTAACGCAACTTTGAATTGAGTTCAAAATACATACTTGTGAATACACAGCAATCACAAGCCAAAGAAAAAGTCAAACTCAATCTCAAATAATCTTTATACGTAGGTAAAAGAATAGTAGCAGTAGAGCTCTTTGTGAAAGAGTTCATCCAGCGTAGTGCAGCCAGCTTACCTATTACTGTCGCCAGTGTTCCGGTTTTGGTGATATTACAGGCACATGGGACTTGTCTACTTATGTCTCAGGGTGACGGGCGCAGTGGCAGTGCCCCTCAGATCTTTGCGTTTTAAAGCTCTGAATGGCACTGCAACTGTTATGGACAGGCGTGTAGCTTTCCATCAGGCACACTACTTATTCGTCTCGTCACTGAAAATATTATTATAAAAAATAAAAACAATTGAAGTGACAACTTCAATTTGATTAAATTCTATTACAACGTTCGTAAGGCACATTCCCCTGACAAGAAGGAGTAAAAAACTCTAGGGCTTGCTCTTTATAAATAAACATTTGTACACATTTATCATTTACTATAATTTATTTCAAATAAGATAGATCATGGCAACTTGCAAGTGGTAAATGGGCCAATATCAGGGATTTTTGTCCCCCAAGTACGCAGAAGCTGTATAATAACTTTTAGTGTACAAAGGTTTTGTTTCACTATAGTTTTAAACCTCATTAGTGACAAAGTTTGAATATCAACCGGAGTCTTATTATAGAAGCTTCTTAAGACTTTTTTTTATAAATATACTGTGACGCTAATTGTAACAATGCAAAATTCTTAAATTTCTCTATTGAAGACACTCTGGTGTCCTAGATTGGAAACTGCCCTAATGGCACGTTTTTGCTGGAAAAAAAATCTATATTTGTGACCGTTTGTGAAATATTTGGAAATGTAAATTCCACACAATTTATTTTTTCTCATTAGAAGCAGGTATTACCTGCAAACCATTCTACTACTTTAAAATAGCATTTTTCGCAACGTCATCGGTATGCCATCTCCGCAACGTGCATTGCAAGTAAATCTATGATACGGAACAGCATCTTTGACCTGTGTTATTTTTGGTATAGGAATTGTGGAGAATCTTCTCTTTGTGTTTTTATACAAAAGATTTTGTACTTATATGTGTCTTCGACTTTTCTAAGACATTAATGTGGTGATATGCATAATTATAAAAATACCTCGCATTTAATAACTATAAATGACGTTTTGGAGCCAAATTGTTTTTGTTTTGTTTGTATGAAAAAGATATAAAGCAAAAATGAGCTATAACATACTGCATTTTTACATACAATACATTTTAATAGAAAACAATTTTTATGAAAATATTTGTGCGAAGACTTTTGTATTGAAACTGGATCGAAATGATCGACTTGGAGTAAGACAGTAAAGAAATTAAATGCGCTTGGGCACATGTGTTCGAAGACCTTATTGGAAACATGGAAACTGGATCGTGATGATAGACCTCAAAATGAGAAATTAAATATCAAACGTCGATTTATTGTTACATAGTCCATGTGCGAACAGTGTCAAGTAATTCGTCGACCAGTAAATGGCGGTGCTTGACCTTTGACATGTTCGTGATGTTCGTAGAAGAAATAAGTTCTGAAATTCCGCGATCTGACGAGGGTTCAAATCTTATTTGTCAAACGTTACACAAATTACATTTCGCGCGGAAATAAAAAAGGAAATACAAACTGAAAAAGACAAAGCAGCAAGTGATAGTAGAGCGAATGACATGAATCTTGAGACGTCGCATCGTTTGTTACTTGGCTCGGTAGGATTCACGGTTTTTTGCACTGACTGCTCTACTTACAACGTGCTACGGCGACGTAGCAAGTAGAGCTTGCTACGCCAACGTAGCGACAGCGACGCCGTTTTTACTTTACTACTATTAGTCAACCTAAATTAGTAAAACTCCATAAAGTTAGATATACCTGTATGAAAGAATGAATGTGCACGAAGAATGGGAAGGAAATGCGAAGGAGCTTTTCCAGGATTGTAGCAATTTGATGTATGGAATAGAATAAGCTCGTATACATCATCGGTTTGTCGTGTTTCAAGGGTGAAAATACACAAAATTCTCCCACTGGAACAGTGTAGTAAATAAAATGTAACGAACGGGAAAAGGTGATAGATAACCCCAAATTGAATGTAATGTGGTTTGATATACGTTACGGTACCAATTGTTCAAAATGTGTGTTGACGCAAAAAATTTATAAAAAAAAACCTTGGTTCCAGTAAATAGGGTCCACATTTCCTTATATTTTAGTTTTGTCACTTTGCATCGGAACGATCAATATAAAACACAATCATAAAAACCTTTTTAAGCGATTTTATAATTTTACTTTTATTTTTCATTTCAATAGTGAAGGCACCAGTGATAATTAAAAGGTTTCAAAAGACAACATTAAAGAGGCTTTAATTACTAAGTAGTTGTTATTAACAAGGTGTGCTTAGTAATTAACTTGTTTTCTTGAAAATCTCGAAAAACTAACTTGTACTTTTTCCGATTATCTTATTGCAAAGTGATAATAATGAGGCTCTAAATATATCAGTACCTAATTTGTAAGCACTCTGTATATATATTAATAACATGCCTACAGCATTCGTTATATTACTTTACGCGGGCGATGGTACCATTATGAGCATCAAATAAATTAAATAAATAACAGTTTGTTACGGCTACAATAAACTAATTTGAAAATTAGTTTAGAAAAACCAAGTTGATGATTTTAGCTTGAAAATAGAAGCTAGTAAAATATGTAGTTATAACATAGTTCCCAGGTACACAGATTGATGACAAAATAAACTAGAAAGTACTATTAAAGAGTGTTTATTGCTCTGAACTCAAAACTTATGCAAAAACATTACTCATGCTTAGCAAACTCGTAGTTAGAATCTCGGTTTCTCAAGCATACTACGGTTAAGTTGCTTCCATATTAAGATACGGTCTAATTTACTGGTGTAATACAAATAATGACAGTTCAGTTTTCAAGGCACAAAAAAAGAGGCGGATTGAAACAATATATGGATACAATGCATATCTTAAAGGTCTTCGACATGAGTTATTACAAATGACACTACAGAAATGGTGTAGGGTAATCCTATATTAGATAGTATTGTGGGCTACACGCGTCCCAATGTATATTATAATTCAATTTTAATTTTTTACCAATAATAAAATAAATGCACATTTTTATATATACTAACACATATGAGTCTATTGGTTTGACCTACCTCCTCTCAAGGAAAGACTGTGGGTTCGAATCCGGACTCGCACTTCTAGAGTTTTCGGAATTTATGTGTGAAATTTAATTTGAAATTTATTACGATCTTTTTGTTGTGAGCATGGTGGCAGAAATAGACAAGATGGCAATACTTCGTTGGACAAACACTTTTTCAAGGAGCTCTACTGCTACTAAATGATATGATATAGCACCGTAAACAATTTAACTAAAATGAATTGCGTCCAAATAAATAGGTTTAAATGAAATTTTTATATTATTGAACGCCATGTTATTAAAACCACAAAGCACAGCTTGACGATATTCAGAAACCTGAAGTTTGCTTTGTAATTATTATTGTTAGTGCGTGTTAGCAAATGTATGACCGGACACAGTGATACCATTGTTACTTTGTCTACTTCAATACAACTCATGTAAATAAACTCCCACAAATAAATGAATTATGAATTTCCAGAAAACCTCAATGAAATTGAAAACATTAATATGCAAAAGTGTGATTACTTTCCTATCACTATAAAACCGTCAGAAAGTACCACATCGAGAAAAATCAGGTTTCAATACGAAAATAATTTTCAATTAAATATACGCTGCGAAAAATGTATAACAAAATTTTATCGTTTCGCAGCACGTTCGTAAATCATAAATTAGTGTTGCACAACTATAGCTTCCAATAAAAAAGAATCCAATTAGTCAGTGCGAAAGTTCCAACTTGGAGCCACGTAGAGTCGTACATCAAAATCTTTGACCTTTGGCGACCACGTTTTTCGATAAATTAAATTTTCTAATAGAATAAGAGTCTTAGAAATAACCAGTAACATGAGGCTTTTCAACTTATGTCTCAGGGTGACTGACGTAGTGGCAGTCCTCCTCAAATCTTTGCACTTTGCGACACTGCATCTGTTATGGACAGGCGTGTCATTTATCACCGGGCGCACGACTTGTTATAAAAAAAAATTGTAAGATGTAAAAAGAACAAATCAAGACGCCGCGGGTAGAAGTTGTTTTTAGAGAAATTAATGCATTTTATTTGGGGTTTTTAACATAGGCTATAGTTGTGGTGATTATTCCTGAGAGTAAAAATTTCGCAGAGGAGAGGAAGATAGTCCATATTTGAAATACAAGTTAAAACATTGGGACAGCCGAAGTTGGTCAAATTTAATAAAAAGAAATTTTCATACAAGATGAATAACATTTTGTTAAGTTTGATGAACTTCTTAAAAATAATATTATTAACGACTTTTTAGTCGTAGCGACATCTATGAGATATTTATGAACCATTTATCACCCAGTTAGTACTTTTACAGCTGCCAGTCCTGGCGAGAGATGTCGCTATTCACTGTATTTTAAATTTTTATTGAATTGATATCCAATTATTTTTTGTGAAATTACTCCACTAGTTTGTTACAATTATTAATACAAAGATCAAACACTTAGAAAAAAATCCTTCGATCCGATCGGATTCGAACCGACGTCTTCTAGCTTATCGTGGCAGACGCTATACCAACAAATACATAATTAAAATAATAATATTATTATTTTAATTATGTATTTGTTAATCTTTGAACTTAGTTATACAATACATTCTGTTAACAATGAATGAGTTTAATAAGATATTTTGTAATTTTGACGTGATAAATGTGACGGGGCAAATAAAGCTTTTGAATCTTTGAAATATATATATGAAGATATATGTTTAAATATAATTTTTGTGAATTATTAAGCAAATGTTACGGATGCCAGTAAGTGATCGCATCCCTATTACCATAAGCCCTAACTAAACGTGGCTGTGTTTTCGGAAGCCTCTGTCAATAAAGCCATTACGGCAATTGAATTAATTCAAAACTATCGTTTGCTCTTTTGATTTAATAAAACATTATATGAAATTATGATCTTGATTTCCAATTATTTATGAGTGCTTATAAGAGTTAACTCATATTGTTTTCAATTCAATCTCAAACTCAAATAATCTTTATTTTGTAGTTAAGCAAATTACACTTGAAATCGTCAGATTTATTAAAATTCAGCTACTCATTCGTATAGCAGTTGAAGGAATAATAAATTCTAGGGTATGAAGAGCAACCCCTAGAATTTCTACACAACTTTTTCATCTTTATAATAAACATTATAAAGATGATTAAATTGTGTTGCAAATACAGAATTTTGTATTTTATGTTCATTAATAAATTGAAATATGTTAAATTTTAAATATTGGTTTTATTTTAAAAAAATAAGTAATTTGTGAACATTGACTTACAAATAAATGGACGACGGGTCTAATACAAACACCACGAAAAAATGTCCCAAGTCAACCTATTTAAACGTAGTGACATGTCAAGGAATATGAAAAAGCTAAAACGTTGAATTTAAATTGTAATGTCATCGCAGTACTGTCTAATTTTGGTTGCTTCGCTGTCAGTCGAACAAACGAAGACTAGAGCGTGAATGACGCTCTGTATACGATTTTAACGCCCTATAAGTTCGGACACTTTTTAGCGCGGACCCGACGTCCATATAATTGTAAGTCAATGTTTGTGAATTTAAATTTTGAATATTCTTTAAGTGTGTTGAAAAGTGAGAAAGAAGATTGGATTTTAATGCAGTTTCAATATGTCGTACACATCGCAATACCAAAATAGACAAACTTTAGCACCTTAAAGTAAAAAGCGTAAAGTTCTTTTTGTTTCACGTTTAAATATGTCAGAACGAGAAGGAACTGAGACTTCCAAAACATGAGCTCCTTCAAATTTAAACTTTTTATTCATAACATTGATGATGTTTTACTACCATGAAATTCAATTATTTCTATGAAATTAATCATCTAGTTTATTACTAAATTATTTTATTACCAAAGAAATTAAAGTCATTTGAAAAATGTATATCATATTATTATAATATACGCGTTCTATTTAGTTCAGTTGATATTAAAAAGAATCATTGCTATTTTTATTGCTTTTTTTTATAAAATATAAGTGCGCATTTGACCTCCATTTCACCTGATGGAAAGTGACGATGAGGTCGACGATGGAGCATACACACCTAAATATTGCCTATTCACTCTCGGCTTGAAAAGGCCCTAGTTATAACGTTCTGGGAACAAGTCTGCAGGCAGGGAATTCCACCGCATTGCCGTTCGCCGTATAAATGAACCTTTTTTCGAATCTTTGGAATATCCACAGTATCCACAGTACTTATTTAATACAGCGGTTTTCTTGTAAAATTTCGAGGTAGGTTTCTGATTTTATTCTATCGTGAAAATTTTTTTTACACCGTATAGTATCGGGCTATATCCTTAATTTTACTACGTAATTCCAAAGTGACTTGTTCAACACTTTCACTGTTATGCGGGATCAACCAAAGCCATTTGTGGTTGTATAGACTTTTAATAATTCTTCTTTTTTTGCTCACATACATAAATATAAATATTTAAATACAATCCTCTAAAAGGTGATAACTCTGTGGTAACAAAAGAAAGTGCTAGCGTAACCCGGTACGTTGCAAAACGTAGGAGCGGGAGTGGGGGTAGAAGCTTGCACGTTTAAACTTATACTACCTTACTATCAAATGTGGATCTAAAAAGTATCAGATAGTACAACAAAAACTTAAAAGTTTATTTATGGTAAATCTATATCTATCTCTATTTCACATCTATATCTATCTCACACTCTGGAACCGAGTCGATCTTGTACTGTATGGTTTCAAAAGAGCTTTCTCCCACGTACAATTAGGTTGTGGAATGAACTCCTTGTCGGGGTTTTCCCGCAGGAATACAGCACACTTCTTCAAAAGGAGTTTGAGAAGGGTCCTAAAGGGTTGGCAACGCGCTTATGACGCCACTGGTGTTGTAGGCGTTCATAGGCGAAAGTGACCGCTTACTATCAGGCGGGCTGCGTGCTTGTTTGCTACCTACATAATATAAAAAATGAAAAAAATGTTTTGTAAAACGTGGTGGAATATAAGTTGCTGTTTATGATATTAGTAATATAGTCTTGCGAGGTTATTAATATTTTGCAATTAACCCTGTATAATCATAAGCTCTTTTTAATGGTACATTTTAAAAATAAACTTTGAATTTTTCTCGGAAAAGTTTTATACACTATTTTCTGGAATTTTATTATAAAAACGTGTACAGTGCAACATACATACAACTGTTAAGAAAAAACATCTTTTCAAGAGAGAGGGTTTACAATTATAGGAACGAAATCGATCAATACCTTTTTTATATCTAAATAAGAGAATTATTTTATCGTCAAAATTTCACAGTTACATTATATATATTTGCTTCATGTAGTTCGTATCACTTATGACGTTCATCTGTTTAATGCACTTTTAACCTTTATTATAAGAAGAGTACAATTTATTTCAAATAACGGCTATTATACAATTCACAAAAGATTGACGTTTTTATGTTTCGATGTTGCTCAGATTTAGAATAAGCCCCCATACTCTTTTATTCGAACTAAAGCCTGACAATTTTGTAACGCAAAGGATATTATCTAGATGTATCTGGTAAACGATATTCGATTACATCATGCGGGCTGCTATCTCACATACGTCTGGTAGAGGAAGATAGATGGCGCTCGCGTTGCTTATCGGGTGACGACACAAGAGTTTTTAAAATGTATTTACCCAATGGCATGGATCAAAAAATGGATTTCGGGGCGATTGACGATTTTGCAGCTATGATGGATAGTTGGAAAAGCTGCACTTTCTATTATAAAGGGCATATGTGAAAGTACCTTAAATATTGTAGATAGGACATTTTATTTCATAGATATATTATTTTATTTTTAACCGACTTCAAAAAAGGAGGAGGTTCTCAATTCAATTGTATTTTTTGTGTGTATATTACGCGATTACTCCGATGTGCAGATGAACTGATTTCAATGATTCGTTTTTTGTTTAAAATGGAGAGAGTCTGTTGCTACCATATTTGTAAGTTTTCTTTGATCGCAAGTCTCGATCGTCAAAGAAAATCGAGCAAATCTGTAAGCACCTTTAAGGTGGTTTTCCACCGGTGAGACGAGGTGAGACGAGGATTGAAATTTATATAACAATATTTCAATTCTCTCCTAGTCCATCTGCTGTGGAAATTGAAATATTTGTTGATGTAATACTGAACCGTATTTCTGCCTTCATAGAGTGTCATACTCTTTAACAGAAACGGTCTATTAATTGGTGGCTATTAATATCAATCGCGAGATTGAAGGGTACATACACTTTAAGTTTAAAAAAAGATGGTTTCATTTGATTACTTTTCCGCTAACATATTTAACAATGATTATACGGTCTTATTTACGACGACGCTAGCACCGTTTGTGGCATTCAATCAAAAGACGATCGAAGTCATTGTTTGTTTAAATTGAATGTTCTGGTATATATCACACGTGGCCAGTGGTCTATTTGAACATTGTTATCATAATTCAATCTTTTTTTAGCCTTCCTCTAATTATGTCCATGATTGTGTCCGTTATCAATAATGTATATTTAATTTCTAAAGGTTAAAGTTTGAAATTATTAAATGGATTTTTATCTATTCCAAGTCAGAATAAAATCTTACTATGTACGTGTAGATTATCGATATCATATATTCTGACAGATGCTTCGCCTATACGCTCCTACGTCTGTCGATGTAAGCACCGTTTGCGGCATTCAGTAGATATACATATGTGAGCAGGGCCTTCAGACAGGATAATTTCATCGTACAATTCAAAAAATCTTCGTCAGATTAGATCGCAATCGTTCGGATGCAACATTACAAAACGGAATGATTAATTAAGATCAAAGAATTTCCAAAACTCAATCTTGATAACAAGAATGAATCAATTAAACGGAGGACAATCTTTGAAAGTTTCACCTTTTAAGCAAATTTAAATATTGACGCTTTGCACCCAACCAGTTAAGTAATTACTGGGATGAATATTTGAATTTTTAATAAGACAGGACTAATTTATTTAAAAGGGAAAGAACGGGTTAATAGAGTTATTCAAATTGACTTGTTAAAAGTCGTCAAAATGAAACATTGATTTGGTTAATTCCCTGTTTTGCTTGTGACTTTTATTTTCTCTACATTTATTTTCACTTAGTAGACACTGGAGATGAAGCTATTTAGCCAGATCTAAATCCCATATATACAAACAAAGAATAAAGTTTCCAGAAAATCCTAAGAACTTGATTAGTAGCCACTGATATAACCCTGAAATTATTAATATTAATAATTTAGTAACAATGATCGAATGTAAGACAGGTATCATGGCAAACTCAATTGTAAAGAAGTTATGCATTATATATTATATATATAATATATAATGCATAACTTTTCTACATATATGAATATATATATATATATATATATAAATATATATATATAGTCGTGCGCCTGTTGGTAAGCGACACGCTTGTCCATACCAGTTGCAATACCACTCAGAGAATCAAACCTCAAAAATCTGATGGGCACTGCCACTGCACCAGTCACCATGAGACATAAGTTGACAAGTCCCATATTCCCGATTAAACTCCGCTGCATACGCAGTCCGCACATTACGTGAGCTTACCAATGTTGATACTGCTAGTTTTCTTTATTTACTTCCATTGTATAATGTCCTACGGGATTCTTATGTGGGGTACAGCGGCGGATACACAAATCATATTTGTGTTCCTAAAACCAGCGCTGTTATAATCGGGTTTCTCTCTGAGAAAAATTGAAGGAGACTGGTATCAGGACTAGTGTTGTAGCTTGAAAAAAAAAACCAAATGTTTTTATCACATTTTTGAAAAAAATTTTTTTTTATAAAAAGTTTTTTTTTTCATAAAATGTAAAATGGAATAACTGAAATAAAATAAGACACCAACTTTTATTTTAAGAATATATATGTAAATATATGTTTCATAAACCAATTTATTAAAATCAATTACCATGATAATTATAACAAAAGTTTAATCTTCATTTGTGGGGATAAGGGATATATATGGATAGCGATATCAATATTTTTTTCCACATCACACATGTGGAAAAAATATTGATATCGCTTTTAGATAAATAAATAAGTAGTGTTTTTATCAGTAATCATCAAAGTAGCGATGCAACAGCAATCGATAGATTTAAAAAAAAGGTAAAATATTAGAATCCCTGCATTTTCCCCACATAGCGTCAATTCCACAAAATGCCCAATCGAGTTGAAATTTCCCGCAATTTGGGGAATTCGCTACAAATTGACAAC
Organism: Hyposmocoma kahamanoa; assembly: GCF_003589595.1. Classification (NCBI taxonomy): domain Eukaryota; kingdom Metazoa; phylum Arthropoda; class Insecta; order Lepidoptera; family Cosmopterigidae; genus Hyposmocoma; species Hyposmocoma kahamanoa. The sequence goes on from NW_020654289.1 coordinate 9,842,848, forward strand.
ACTGTGAGTGTTGTCCATGTGTTTTGAGCTATCTATGAAGAATAATATTAACAACAAAAGAGGAAATGTAGTAAAAAAATACAATTGTCATATTTTTATTTTCATACTTTTGGAAAAAAAACGTACTCCAGAAAAAAACGGTTTCTATTCATGTATTTTTTTCATTGTTTTTTTTCACCTTAGAAAAAAACGGTTTTTTAACAACACTAATCAGGACTGTGGCATCACAGTACATTTACTCAAATTTTAAATTTTGTTGCCCGTTTAAACACTCATAGTTTAATTAACAAAGAAGATATTCATAATATTAATTTAGAAGTAAGTCCAAACTCATGGTTACACGATTTCGTTTAACTAAGGTAAACGATTCATTTATGGGGAACTGTGTACTTTTTTACAATAAGATTTCTGAGTTTATATTAAGATTATCATTTTCTAACTTTAAAACTTACATTAAAAGGCATATTACAACATTGAAGGTTGCGTGTTAGATAGATGTGTATGGAAAAACGGCATATTCTGTATGGAGTACACAAACTTCAAATATATTAAATCCGCGGCAATTACAGCAGCAGTTTTCAAATATTTGTCCGTATGTTATATATGCTATAGCGCCACTTTAAATAATAATTTATACATGATGTTGGTTATTATAATGCTGTGCAATTTTTAAAAACTCAATATAGCACATTAGAGTTTGCAAATAACGTTTTCAAGTGTAAGATTCTACCAATACAATAAATGATTATTTGACTTTAACTTTGTAATTTCACCAGCACCCTTAAGCCTTCATAACCAAAACGAGTTGCAACTTCTTGGCGGGAGAAATAGGTAAGGTGGCAGTACGGCCCTGGACAAACTCTTTCACAAGAAACTCTACTGCTACAATAAGGTAGGTAAAACTAGTTACTGTGAAAATGGGAGTATACTTATTGTAATATAAGTTTTTTAACCCTCCGACCCTGGGGTTGATTTTGGAAAAGAAATATAAAAAGGGCGCAATGAAAAATTAATAATTGGTGACTTCTGGAAACTCCCCGAAAAAGCAAATTGAGCAACTTTTATAATTGCTAGGAGCTAACTTTGAGGTTTTTATAATAATATAACTTTTTTCCTTTTAATTTAATAGTTAACAAGTTAGTTAAGTTTTATAATACCTTCAGTTTGTTACAATTATTAATACAAAGATTGAACACTAATAAAGATGTCTTCGATCCCACTAGATTCGAACCAGCGTCTTCAGCATACCGTGTCTGACGGTCTCCCAACTGAGATAAGGAACGAATCAAATTTTCTATGTGCTTGTTGCAGATCTTTGTTTTTGGTTTTTAACTACGTTTTTGCCGTAGCGCCATCAATGAGAAATCTATGAAACTTTTCCTTCGTCCACCCGTGAATCTATCGAAGGATTTATACTTAGTGTTCGGTCTTTCTATTAATAATAAAATTAAAATGAAAAAAAACTAGTTAAGTGATTTCAGATAATAAAATGGATTCAACGTGGTAATAAAACATCGTGATATAAACTTATAATATACCATCAGTTTTTTAGCAAAAGCGGTAGTTAGTTATTATCAATAAACAGTGGAAACATCATCAATATATCCTTTCTACGCTTAAATAATTAAATTTAGGGTGCAGAATCAATGGTCCCCTACGGACCCCACTGAAATATAGCAAAGATGTCAAAGGCTTCTCAATGTATAGCAAATAACAGTAATATATATATATATACATTGTATAGTACGACCGAATTTGTATTTGAATACTTCTCAGTCCTATATTGATATATTCTTGGAAATCCAGGAGTACGACTTTAAACATTGCTCTGGCCCATTTATTAAACTTTCCCCTTAAATTTTAGACTCTAACTTAAAAAAAAATTATAACAAAAGTAGTATTACATTGTATTATTAAGAAAAATCGGATATTTAGCTAAAGTTTTTTTAAAAGCACTGGATTCTATAAATTTACTGAATGTCAAAATAAAGTTTTAATTGACACCCTTGACGTCCCCCTCAAAATACCTTTCCGAAATTGGAACTTTTCATTAGGGCTGTCGATGGAAAATTATGCTCATCAATCTTTATTTTAATAATTAAGGCTTTGCCTTTACCTGAATCTTTACCAGAACCTCAGAATCTCGTGAAGTTTATTAGTACTTTTCATCTTTGTTAATATTAGTCATATTTTGTACGGAATAAACAAACTCCAGATATAGGTATTAAAACCGCGGCGATTACAGCAGCGGTTTTCAAACATTTGTCCGTATGTTATATAGGTATGCGTACGTTTATTAGGTACAGATGTTTGTTTTTAGTTTTCACGGATTCTTTGCCATAGTGCCATCAGTGAGAAATCTATGAAAGTTTTTTCTTCACTCAACAGATAAAATTATTATTATATATAGTAAATAAAGTAAATTTCTTGAGAAATTACCAACCCTACTCATAATATCGGAACGAGCAGATATCGATAGGTAGACTATTAATTAAATCTGAGAGTGCCGTTGAAAATTAAAGAAGGTGCCTAAAAGGGAGTTGTTAAATATTGTTCGTAATTACTAGAAGACCACTTCGAAATAGGGAACGCAGGTTTGAGAATTGTTTTTTATGCACTTTTCTGGTTTCTATGTAATTAAAATGATATAGTGTGTAATTACATTGGAACACGACTTCAATCTCTGGGTTATAATTTTCTAATAATTGGTTTTAATATAAAAACAGAAAAAGCTTTATTTCCCTGCAAAAAACTGCTTTTGCGGTAAGTTCAAATTTTCGGGCTTATCTTTATGTAAAGACAAGAAGGGATCATAATATTTCAAATGAATAGTATATTTCAAACAAATTTCTACAAATTGAAGAGAACGAACCTAGAAATGCAAAGATTTGCGAGATTATATAATAGCACTATGTAGCTATGTACATAGGCAACTATGTATTTACCACTGTGATAGCCATAAAGGCAAAGTTTCAGAGGTATGGCTACTCTTTTTCTACATACTTACTGCTCAATTAGACTTGAATCAATACTGTCAAGTCAGAAACAGAATCTTTTTGAAAAATTGTTATATTTTTTTGTTTATAATACCAAGTGATGGGACGAACATATCGTACACCTGTTGGTAAGCGACATGCCTATCCATAACAGTTGCAGTGCCATTTAGAGCTTTAAATTGCAAAGATCTTATGAGCACTGCCACTGCACCGTCAACCAGAGACATAAGTTGACAAGTCCCCATTGCCTGTAATTTCACCAGCACCCTTACACTTCTAAACCGGAACGCAGTAATGCTCAGATTACTTTGCTTAGCGCAAGAAGTAGGTAATGTCAGTACTTCCCTAGACTAACTCTTTCACAAGGAGCTCTACTGCGACTAAAATAGTGTTATTTTCGTACAATTGGCGTGCTAGACTGTTAATCTAAAGATCATTGTGGTACCCAATGAAGGAATAGGGATTTCAAATATTATCGATTCATTAGGACTAGGAGTTGAAGCGATGTTCCGACTTCAGAGTAATACTGAAGCGTTAGTCAACGGGCGGTATACCGCAAGTTCAATAATATAGGATAAAATTGATGGGAAACAACTCGATACCCTGTCGTGTCGTATTATTTAACAATTCTACCGCTGTTCATTGTAATAAGCGTCGTTTGTGGTTAATCGCTGTCATTAAACGTCTTCATTTTTGAAGATTTTGTATATCAAATCAACTGTGACCTTGCAGCCATGTTTGGCACTGTGTTAATTTTTCGCAGTCATTGGTCGCCGGCACTCGCGATGACATAAAAACGTGACGTCACGGTGCTCGCCATGTTCGCTATTGTGATATAATTTTAAAATGCCGGTTTATCATTCGAATTTGACTAGTAAATTTGGCTATAATAGCTTTGTCGAGGAAACATACTATGGGGGCAGATTTCCTTTATTTTTGGCCACAATAAAAAACAATACAAAAAGCATAGGAACTTACAATCAGAAAAAATAAATTTTCTCTTGCACATACCGTTTTATTAAAGTAATAGGTGTAAAAGGAGTCTTGTATCTAAAAGGGTAGCGACATTGACGTAGATTGATGGCCCGACGGAATTGACTGCTCGGGGGAAATTAACACTATGGCTGCGACAAAAACATATCACGTTGAATTTACGCCTTTGTTGTATAAGTTTGCTGTAAATTGTTAGTAAATATTTTGACACTTTGACTGCATTTAGTTGGCGTGCTAATAGTTGTAGTACTAGTATAGTTTCTAGTGAAAGAGTTCGTCTAGGGAAGTACTACCACTATACCGATTTCTGTCGCTAAGCAGTAATGTGAGCATTACAGCGTTCCGGTTTTGAAGGGTAAAGGCTCTGATCCCAAAGTAAGTAATTAAAGCGGTTATGGAAATCGGAAAAAACGACAGTACCACAAACACCCAGACCCGAGACAATATAGAAAAGTTAATTTTTCTGTGGTTCGAACCCGGGACCCTAGAGATGGCGACACGACATGAAAACCGGTCTACAAGCCACTCGACTATAGGGTTCGTCAAGGGTGCTGGTGAAACTACAGGCACATGGGAGTTGTCAAATTGTGTCTCAGAGTAACGGGCGCAGTGGCAGTGCCCCTCGGATAGTTGTGATTTGAAGTTCTTAGTGGCACAGTAACTGCTATGGACAGGCGTGTCGTTTACCACCAGGTGCACGACTTGTTCGTCTCGTTACTTGATGTTATAAAAAAAAAGATTAATATAATAACAACGGTTATTGAACGCTTTTTTAGCAATTCAAATAAAATCTAACAACCGACGAAAGTCTGTATTTTTTACATCTTAGAATTCAATGTTAAAAGGCTTTTGGGTTAATAAAAATAACACCCACGTTATTTGCTGACTTACACCTCTAAGTTTTTACGTAATTCTCAATAATTTTTGTAGTATTTTATTACAAAAACAAACGTGATAACCAATCTAATGCACGAAATTTGTCCGTGATGTCCGCTATATTGAATTTATTATATGGCATTAGTCATTATCAATTTATGTCCTGTAACTTTCGTTTCTCTATAATAGTCAAACCGTTTAGAGCGATTACACCCGGGCGTTGCCGATGTGTGGCATCATCGTAACGCTATGATTTCAATGCACCGAGGGCCCACGGGCGATGCGGTGTCGCAACCTAACGCGGCTTGCTTTGGGCGCGTTGACATTATGTCGTGACGACAGTTTAAAGTGTCGTGTCTTGTATATTTAAATGAAGTTGTTCACATATAGTACAACACGATTAACTATCGTTCACGACTTATTTGACGTTACGACGTCAAACAACAGACTGTCGTGGCAATCGGAAGAGCTTGAACGACAGTCATAAATAAAACGTCACAATAAAAATGTGACGACAGATAATCGCAGCTTCAAACGATTCTGTCGTGCGAACGATAAGGCAGCGGCCGTAAACCGATAAATGGTCGTCGTGTTCAACGATAAAATAAACGTCCACGACGCAATTACGACACATAGTCGTGATGTGGGAACAGGCTGGATATGGGAGCAGGAACAGAAAGACGCGACAGTCGTCCAACGATAATGCGATAAAATGGAAACGCGCTCTTAGGTATCGCAGCATCTCTCCCCGCTTCGTCTCCCGGCCCCCTGTCCAATGCGCATGCATTCCATTCCATTCTAATTTATAATATGTAATACAACGCAGCGTCACCGCTTAGGCGTCGCAACGCATCATATGGGATCGTTTGCATAGTGATATAAAAAAAATATTTATTTTCTTATGGCTTCAAAAATGTAATATTTTTAATAATTAATATATTTATAATAATAATCAATATTTGTAATATTGTTACCATGCAACTTTATAACTTACTTTGTTGAATTAAAAAAAAATACGACAAATAGACAAAAAATGTAAATCATTTAACAGAATAATCTAAAAAAGAAAACAGGCAACATTACTGATAAATATATAGAAAATTACATGTGAAATTAATACACTACCCATTGAATACGAACAATGCACATACCTACATGCATATATACAATAATAACAATATTGCGTTTCATAAAATATTTAAAAAAAGTGATATCTAAATCTGTCTTTATACGAGAAAGGGCAAGAAAACTCCATCGCAAAAACCATAAAGATTATCGGCGCCACCACCACTTCCCGAACGTTCACCAAATTCCCGACATTCCCGAAATACCTCCTTGACGTCTCATCTTAAAGACCATTAATCTACGTCAGAAAGCACCCTCAAAAATTCGACATTATTGTCCGCTTGTCAGCTTGTCGAATCATCATGACTGGTATGGTGTCCAGTAGAAAACTTGTAAACAATGTTTGGGTATACCGAGGTTTTTGTTACTTTGAACCCAAACCTTAGGCCTTAGGCATGATTTATTAGGAGATATAAGACTTTGGTGGGAGCCACTGTCATTTAGTCATAATTTATTTTGGCACTTTTATGCCTTTGTCTCACTTACCCGCGATACAAAATTTTCCCTAGTGCGGGGCTATAATGTGTGCGTTGTCATTTTTATTCATTTTATTTAAATATCATCACATAATATTTTTGTTATGACTTCAGAGAAAATCTGATTAAGTCTTTTCAAGGGACCACTTTTTGGGCAAAGGCCAAAAAGCAATCCAGTGAATGTGAAATGGTTTTTTAAATGTTTTTTTTTTTGAAATCCCGAGATGCAAAATTATTTGCACACTTTGTCAAAAGGAAAGCTATTTAGCGTTCTCCACAAAGATATTTGTAGCATATTTAGAGCACATTTAAATTCTTCCACGCCATTTCGTAGACAGTCAACCGCGAAAAAGGCATGGCTTTACTTTTCAACGCCTTTCATTTCATTTGCAGGACAAGTAAATTCTCAACGGGGTTAGGGTTGCGAGAAACACATTAATCAAAATAATACATAATAGACCAATCAATCAACAAAGGGTACGCCTTTAAAGTAATGGTAATGGTAATGGAAATCGAAATAGAACTGGGACATTACTCAATATTAAAGATTTCTAAGAACATAGAAGCCGTGTTCTTTCTAGAGCTTTTGATAAATTTTTCAAGCCTTTTTTTGGATATTTGTTAAAGTATATGTGGATATAGGCTGAGCGCTGTTGCGACGAATTTGCATATGTATCACTGATATAAAACAATAAATTACACGGCATAGTATTGGAATAATATAAATAAATAACAATAATTACATAACGCACACACTCGTTACCCCGCACTAGAGGATACCTTGTATCGCGGGTGTAATGGACACACACATATACAACTTCAAATTACATCCCGAATCACGATAGAAATAAATGTTTCTTTTATATATAATATCGAGTGACGGGACGAACAAGTTGTGCGCCTGATGGTAAGCTACACGCCTGTCCATAACAGTTGCAGTGCCACTCAGATCTTTAAATCGCAGAGATCTGAGGGACACTGCCACTGCGCCCGTCACCCTGAGACATAAGTTGACAAGTCCTATGTGCCTGTAATTTCACCAACATCTTTAACCCTTTACAACTGGAACACAGTAATGCTGTCTTTACTGTTTGGCGAACTTTTTCACAAGGAGCTCTATTGCCACTATAGGCCATATAAATATTTCTCCCGGTCTGGGAATCGAACCGGGACCTATGCGTGGCAGTCCCGCATGGTAACATTCGGTCACAGATGCAATTAAATTACTTTTCACATTGTCATCCTTTTTTAAATTTGTTAAAAATCACGGAGTTTTGTATTGCCTCTAAAAATCAACTACTCATCCGGGTGACAGCCCTAAGTGGCATTGAAAGGCTCTTGGCGCTAAAGGAGCAACCCTTTCTTAACTGCAAGAACAATGGCGGCTGAACAATGCTCAGCACAACAGCCTTCATTGTCCGGACATCTGAACGTCAAGCCATGTGTAGTACGACCAAAATTTTTACGCAAAACTGTACAATCCGGAGTCTTTTTAGATTGTATACTGAGCTTGATGATTGAGATCTAAAATACATAAAAATCCTGGTCCGCCTACTCTAGATTCTGAATAAACCACATTGCATCTATATAAAAGTCTTCCACACTGGTGACTATTATGACGTAACCGGATCATGGCAATTTAGCTCCATTACGAGTCCATAAACGTTAGGATACTTACGACATCGGTGCGGCTGAAGGTTATAGAAGTCATTTTGTGCAAAAATTACTTCGTCTGAGGACGACTAGTTGTATTCTTAATGTCACCCCTCCAGGAACGTAAATGTTAAATAGGAATTTATTTCTTTATAAGGGGACAGTCTATACAATCCCGCGTTCCATACAAACGAAGTGTGATCTTATTTTGGACAGTAACTAATAAAATTGTTTAAAAACGATATAGGATAACGCTGAGGTTTTCAACTTAATGTTATGTCATATATTGTACGTTTATATATAAGAAATATTAAAAGCGCTTAATTTTTTATAATTATTAATACAAAGACGAAACACAAATAATTCTTTCAATCTGACAGGACCCAAACCTGCGTCTGTGTCCAATCAGGGCCACCACTCTACCAACTGAGCTACAGATCGAGTGAACAGACTACGAATTTCTTCAAGTTTTTGTTACGGATCTTTTTGTATTGGGGTTTTTCAGCAATTATCACCGTAAGGGACACCTGTGAGAGATCTATGAAGTATCTCACTCAGCCGGTACCTTTCTTAATTTTTGCTAAGTTTTGAAAACAAAAAGGCAACAAATCTTTTACAACTACATCCTTATAAAGTAATAAACACGTTATATTCATTGTTTATAAATTTGCTATGCTATTCTCTAATAACCGTGAACCTACTAAGTATAAAGCGTAGATATGTTTGTAAGGCTTAACTCACACAGGCGCAGAGTCGAAGGGTCGCGACGCGTCATGCTTCATCAGAAAGAGAGCGGTATCCTTGATTGGCAGAGTGCATAGCAGCTTATAGTAACGTAACGACACAAGACTATCATTGTTGGCAGTGTGCAAGAGTTCATCCCTGGAACACTGGACCAAACTTCATATGTACGTTAAAGCCAGTACATATTTATAAGACGTAATTCCTAACATTGGTATGCAAGTTTTTCTTTGTTTTACTAACCGATACGGATGAAAACTCCGACATAAAGTATTTGAATTGAATTGAAAATATCTATCGCACCATTCTAACTACTTTTGAAACTTGTAGGTATGGATTTTCTGGTTTTTGAGGAGAAATAGTCAATTTTATTCGTTGTTTGTTTAATTTTAGTTATAATGATTGTCTGTCTGACTGAGGTCGCACAGTTACACTAAAATGGATATTAGTCTTCCACGCCACGCGGGAAGATATATATATATTTCCTGACAGTGCGGCAAGCAAGGCTCTGTCGGCGAGATAACACTCGCTTTGGACACTTTCTACTCATTAGTGTAGTCTTTAAAAACGTAAAGTTTATTGTCACTCTAGCTATAACTAAAATTGTCCTTGAAGACTTTCCGTTTCCATTTTTATTTATGGGATTGTTTGAGGTTTGCGGAATCGTCGGCCAGTAAGTGCACAATTACGACTGTAAAATTTTTTGGTATTTAAATAAATCTTTATAATTTCCATGACCGTTTCTTGTATGATTGTTTACCGTTTTACACATTAACAATTTGCTACAAAGTATTTTATTATATCAGCTAATATTTTTTACAACAACCGCATTTTAATTTACCACATGTATGTATTTTCGTTGAAAGCGATCGTGCAATAAAAATTCAGAAGTTGACTTTGTTATTAAATATACATTCAAATAGATTAATTTTGGTTATTACTATTAATATTATTAATATTAATGGTTTGGTTATTGGTCTTTGTGTCTATTAAACAAAGCAGAACATGCAAGACAATCAAAATAATTACTTTAATGTTCAAATTTCCAAGGACAATACAAGGGCATATTGTTTTTGTTAAGGCGTTTACTTGAAACCGGTGACATTGTGGTTCTGCGTTAAGTATTTTGGCCATTTTTTGAGAAATATTTGAACATTAGAAATAAATAAATATGTTACACAATCGCGTCAATCAACTGGATTCGAATTAGGAACTTCCTTGTAATGTGTAACCAAATAGCATCATATAACCGACTTAAAAATGCTTCACATTTTATGTACCTTTTTACCTCTGAGTGCAATTACAACTGTTATGGATAGACTTGTCACAATAGTACATTGTGTATTAAGGATGGAAAATAAGAAATTACTGATGACGGTCTGTTACAATTTAATAACCCGAGTTTTGTATTTTTTTACCGTTCCGTGATATGTACAATGTTTTTCATCACATTTGCGAGGCATTAAAAAGAAAATACTTTTGGTAAACCACTAAACTTTGTGTAGCCAGATCGAAGAAGGATGACAAGTTATCTCAATTACATAAATAACTAAATTAAAAAAAAAAATAAAAAAAAATTTAAAAAATAAAAAAAAAATTTTTTATAAAAAATAACTTTGACGCCATTTTTAACCGAAGTATCGTCAGCTTGGTAGCGGAAATATACTTACATATAGACTTACCAACCATCACGTCTATTATTTATTGGGTAAGACAAGAACTGCAGACGTCCACCGCGCTCCTTCGCTTTTTCCATTCGGATCAGACTTTTTATGCACGCCCGTTTTATTCCTAATACTTTTGGCTTGGCCTTGTTTAGGACATTCTTTTTATATCCTACCTTACTAAATCAAAATGGCCGACTCCACCAGGGGATAATAAATTGTATGGCGTTGCCACCAACTAGAATAGTTACTATTTAATTTACATACTCTTTGACATGTTAATGCACGGCTTTATTTTTTGTGCAATTTGAACATTTTACTGTTTTAATTTTATGTAAACAGGCATTTTCTAGGCAAACACATATTCACTTCTCAAGTACAGGGGAAAGGTAATTATATATCAATATTTCAATATAACAAAATATACCAAATATATGAAATGTTATACGTTTGTTGTTTGTTCTATGGTTACAGTTATGTACATAGTCATAAATACTTACAGCACATTACAAGAGTCACAAAGCTTTAATATTACCAATACAAGAGCTGCCATAACATTTTTTTGTGTTTCTAGTTCATTTCTAAATCAAAGGGATGGGCAACATTTGGTACCCGTATTTCATATTCTAACACGAACTTTATGGTGAGGTCAGCCTTTATTGCGTTCGGCATTGTACGGCTTATATACGTAGTATACACGCGTTCCATATTTACTGGTTTTTACTGCATATTGTCTGCGGGTAAAGGTACTGTGGGTTTATATAGGAATTAATGTATGAATGAATGAAATATTCTTTATTGCATATTAAAAAATTACAATAACATCACAACATATTAATGTAAGCATCACAAAGTAACATGTACACACATCGTCATTTATTCCAGATGTACATTCCCCTTATAATGCCATCAAAAGGTACCTTTGCCTGTTAATGGACGCATATAGATAATTACCTTTTATTTTCCCGACAGCGGAAGTCAGGGGTTGATGTATCAAAGACTTTTCTGGATTCGTCATCATCATACTGCAGAATATAGGCCTATCAAAGAACACCACAACGACCGGTCTTATGCCGCTTGCGTACAGTGAATTACTGCAACCTTCACCAGGTCGTCGGTTCTTGTGGGTGGTCTGTCCACGCTGCGTCTGGAAAATTCGTTGGCGCCTTCGGCTATCTGTTCTGCGAGCAATGTGCCCCGCCCACAGCTACTTAAGTTTTGCAGTAATTCTTTCTTTTCTGGATTCGTATATGACATAAATTTAAAAACTTACTTAGATGTTCGAACAGTACTTTTAGATTTGGAGTCTCTTAGTCTACGGAGAAACGTTGGCTCTTTGTGTGTTTTCTACTGTCTTTATAATGGGGAATGCTCAGAAGAACTCTTCGAACTGGTATCACCGTCACGTTTCCGCCATCGCACCTCCCGCCAAAAGAGTAGAGCCCGTCCCCACATATTGATGCCTGGCATTGTAAGACCACGCTGGTATCATGTTCGTTCCTTCCTCGAAACTGCAACATGTGAATGATTTTCCTCCTGTTGAGTATGACCTTTGCGCTATTGCATGAGGTTCTTCAATGAGCGTGTTAACAGGGCTTTCAAAGGCTGCTAATGCATAGGCAGCGCATGTGATGTTGCAGATGTCCATGGGCAATGATGACTACCTTCCATGAAGTGACTCGTCTGCTAGTTTGCCTCCTACTTTACATAAAAAAAAAAATGAACTTTTATAAAGCACAAAAATTATAATAATTGTAACGAAACTGAGATTACACTTTGATCTTTATTACACGATTGATACATTTCCATGATGGCTATTAAAAAAAGAGCTCGTTTTCAATTTTACCATCATGTACACCATTACAATCATATCCATTGTTATAATGATTTTTAACCACGGAGGAAAAATAACAATGGACGGTCCTTTGGCTTTTGTTGTTACCATTCGAACCGCTGTCGCCAAAACTCACACTTTCATAATGTTAAACACTATGAAATCTTGATAAACATTGAAAGTTCAATACCTATTATTGCAAGTTACGACGTTTTGATTTTATATTGAAATTTCATTCAGTGTGCTGCCATCTAGCGGTAATGGCAGAAAGACGACGTTTAAAGCTTGTTAGCGTTCTTAAAAAACGTCTATCATGGTGCAGCAGTTTGTGTTTTATAACAAAAAATCTATTACGATAACAAAAAATGGAAAATTTCAAGTAAAACAGACGCAAGGATTATATGAAACGCCACCATGGATAATATTGTAGATGTGACTATCATTTTTGTATTCCAAAGTAGCAAAATAAGGCATTTTTACACGATTTTGACGTTTTGCGCGAGATAATTGTGAGCTCAAGTTTGGGGAACCCCGCGTACTGTTGGCGCACGTGTCACGCACTTCTATTTTATTTATTGCTTTGTGATTTTAACTATGACAAGTCAATTTAGTTGAGAAACCATTAGTCAATATCGATGTAACAATATACCCCTATTGAGTTAGGTTTTCTCTCAATATCACTTATCAATTTCATAAAAAGGACGATAGGTACGGCAAACATTCTTTGAAATTTTATTTACATAATAAAGTTTTTTTAATTTTTTTTTTATAATATCTAGTAACGAGACGAGCAAGTCGTGCTCCTGATCGTAAGCTACACGCCTGTCCATAACAGTTGCAGTGCCGCTCACGAGCTTTAAATCGCAAGGATCTGAAGGGTACTGCCACTTCGTACCATGTGTCTGTAATTTCACCAGCATCCTTACCCTTTAAAACCGGAACACAGTATTGCTGAAATTACTACTTGACGGCAGAAATAGGTAAGGTGGCAGTACTACCCTGGACGAAATCTTTCACTAGGAGCTCTACTGCTACTAAAAGTAGTTAATTTTATATTAGAAACTCTATTATAAACGCAAGAAAATACATGTCATAATTGTGACTGATATGTGATCTCAATAGTGGGCAATCATGTTTTATTATTACGTGCGCACGGCCACTTTATCGGTTATACTATTATAGTACAAGTTGACACGTCACGCGACGCTAATGGCGTAGAGAATGAATACCAAAAGTCAGTAGCTACCATGGAGAGAAAACTTTAAGGCGACGTATTACGAAATACGTCTTTTCTGTACTTTTCGGCTGGCGTTGATCAATAAACTGTTTAATAGATTCGAATCTAGTTACTAGTTTATTCATCATCATCACCGGACACGGGTTTCCTCTGAGAATAAGAAAAATAAGAATACATTTATTGCATAACTAAGGAATTCTATAAGATCATAAAACATTACTTTTAAACAGAAGACTCTATAGTCTATAAGATAATTTGTACAATATTACTTAAATGTGTAAGATTAAAATTAAATTGCCTTACAATATCAAAGAAAAAAAAGTAATAAACAAGTCACATCGCTAGGCGCCTAATTTATAGTTGCCGTCAAGGAAAAATTTGATGCTCAGACTTATGTACTTATGTATTCGTATTTTTTTAATTTATCCGGAATGCTGTAAGTGGAGGGTTTAAGCCATAGTCTTTTAGTTAGAGAATTGAAACATTTTTGAGGGTTTATAAACCTTCTGTGGCATGCAATATTTATCACAATGATTTTTGTCCACCATTAGCGAGATATTTTGCTTCACAATTACTAAACTAAACATTCACAAAAGTACGTAAAAGTATTGTCAACATCAACAATTGGAAACAACAACAAGCATCCGCTCTCCCCCTGCGCTACCACGGTTCTCATTAATATTAATAGCTTACCCGATGTTATTAATGAAATCACAAAAAATACATTAAAAGAAATTTGAAAGATTGTTTTTTGGCCAATTTTTAGTCCCTGGTACAAAAAGAGGGGAGTTATAAGTTAGAAGTCATTGTACCTGTGTGTTTGTCTGTGGAAACGTAACCCCCAAACGAGTGGACTGATCTCAAGGCGGTATTTTTAATTGAAGGCTAATTTAATCCGGATGGTTCTTAGCTATGTTTGATGAACACCAGTTCAACTGTTTAAAGATCATGTTTTCTCAATTAGTGTAAGGATCTGATAAAATGAATATTTATTTTGGCCTTCATTTATTCCTCTCGCGAGTTTGGGTGTCGTTTGTGGTTGTCTATGTGTGTATCCATGGCACCCGCGATACAGGGTTTCTCTAGTGCGGGGATTAAAAAACATTTATTGCCTGTTTTGTATAATACATTGTGTTGATTTGCATTCTCGCCATGTTTAAGAAATTAATAATAGAAATAATGCAAAATCATCTAAAAATATTTAAAAAAAAATATTTTGTTCAATATTCTGGCTACAATTAGCCAGAATATTGATATTCTAGTAAAGTTTTTCAAAATTGTCTCGAAGTCATTTGCACCACGCAAAGGCAGTGCACCCGCTACCCGCTTAACCGAGTGATACGTAATCTTTCTCGATCGCTTAATTATTTCTTTTTTTAATTATGATTATGTACTAGTATTGTTATATTTTACTATTTATTTACATTAATTAGAAAAGTTGACTGAAAAAAGTTTTTTTGAACTTAAATTTGGTACTTACCAACTTTAGGTTACATGAAAGTATTGCTAGAAGTTTTCCCCTAGCTCCCCAGCTATGCTACCCGCCCCACCACCAAATAGATAAAAAATGCGTTTGTTTCTGCGCATTGAAGGTCATTGTTCAAAATGTTTGCAAGTGCCGATGCCGTGCAAGTCAATGACCTTTGTATAAAATTTGTTTATCGCAATTAAATAAAAAAATAGGAATTTACGAATATTTTTCGATTTATTTTTTTTAGAGATTTGGGTTCAGTTTCGGATATAGAATAGCCTCTGTCAATATGTCGAGAATGCAAATCAACACATTGTATAATAATTTTAGGTCTGACAAAACTTGTTTATAATGATAAAATGACAAAACTTGTGTATATAACACGTTATGTGGTTGTTTGTCCCTCAAATCCAGGATAACGAACGCCAGCAGAAAATGAATATAAAATAAGACCCGAAAGTCCAAAAAATCTAAATTTCTAGTCTTTTGTAAAATGAGCCATCATTTAATTTTGAATAAAAATAATGAGTATTAATCATTGACCTAATGATATTTAACACTTTGTTTTGAATTAGAGAAGAAATACTAAAATTTTTTCGATCCGACTGGATTCGACCCAGCACCCTCAGGTAATAATACGTGACAGATACTCTGCCAATTAAGGCACGGAACGAACCAGCAGACTTTACGAATTTTTATAAGTGTTTGTTGAAGATCTTTGTTTTTGGTTTTTAACGACTTTTTTACCGTTATGGCGCTACGGCAAAGTAACAAAACTATTTTTTTATTCATTTAAAAGTTATCGACCGAGGTAATTGGTGTACAAGCTGTAGTACTCGCATATACAGCTTTATAGCACCCATACCGTGCTCATGCATTACCTTTTTATTACCTCTACATATTCATGTCCATTAAAAGTTTATCATTTGACGAACGGTCTTCATTACGCATATCAACCCGTTGCTTTCCCGTAATATATGGAGGTCACCGGCTTCAAACTGTCGGTTCGGCAAAAAATGTAATAGTATATGTTGAGTTGCGTTTATTTTGGTTAAGGATTCCGTAGACGTATAATATAGAGGTATAGTGTAACTAGTAGTATGCTTGTGTATGTTATTGTTTAAATTTGTGAGTATTGTCTCTGTCAGCGATACTGTATGTTATAAACTACAGGTGGAAATTACTTTGGCTTAATGAAATTGCTATGTACCCTATACTGTATCTATGCAATGTTTAGTCCAGAGCACACTGAGTTTTGCGCTTTGAATTTTGGTTATTAGTATCGTAAATGGCATAGAGTAGAATTTAAATCGCAAGTTTGACAGTAAACTTAAAAAAGACGCTATAAAATTGCACGCTTAGTGTAATAAGGCCATATCCGCAAAATAAAAAAAATCAGAGGCGAGATTTAAAGATTCTGCGAAAGAAATTAGTCGATAATTTTTTATGCTTAAATATGAAAGTTATGAAAATGTCACATATACATAATTTGTTTCATGTGGTTCGTATAATTTTTAGGACTTTCATGTGATAATAGGTTATGATCACATATGGCCTTATTATACCAAGGATACGAAATGTTTTTTTAGGATTACGGTTATGACAAAAAAAGGAAAGCCGCCTAGCCTAGTGGTTTGAGCTATGGTGACAGTCTCAAGCAGAGGCCGTAGGTTCGATTCCGGGCTTGAAGCAAACTGGCATGGTAACTGTTCGGCCACAGAGGCAGTTGCAGACGCAGAGGCCTTGGGTTCAAATCTGGGCTAGCAGCTCTGAAATTTTCGGAATGTATGTGAGAAATTTGATTTGAAATTTACCATGAGCTGCTTTTCGGTCAAGTAAAACTTTGTGATGAAACCTGCACGTCGAGGAAGGTTCACAACCCTGGAAACGTGTTAAGTCCACAACTCAATTTGGGCCTACGTGGCGGAGTGTGACTTAAACCCTTGCGTGAGAGGAGACCCGTGCCGAGCAGTGAGACGTATAAATGGATTGATTTTGAATCGAAAATGGCATTTCTTTTTTATAATACCAAGTGATGGGACGAATAAGTCATGCGCCTGGTGGTAAGCAATACGCCTATCCATAACAGTTGCAATGCCACTCAGAGCTTTAAATCACAAAGATCTTAGCGGCAGTGTCACTGCGTCTGTTACCCTGAGATATAAGTTGACAAGTCCCATGTGCCTGTAATTACACCAGCACTTTTCCAAATCGGAACGCAGTAATGCTCACATTACTGCTAGGCGGCAGAAATAGTAAGGTGGCAATACTTCCCTGGAAGAACTCTGTCACAAGGGGCTCTACTGTTACAAAAAATATACGATACGGCAATGATACGGTTATCTGTCAGAAAAGTATCTTCTTGTGAAAAAGAAAAACTAGACACTTTGTATTTTACTTCCATTAAGTTGCTGCTGAACCCTAAAACAGTGTGAAAGTATGGAATAACGAACGATATATTCGACCCTTGTCAAATGGGAGGTCCAAACGTTGTTATATTTGGGATAAATAAAGTATGCTATTTGAATTCACGTCAATAATAAACACACTTATGAGGTGTACCTGAGGCCCTCCTTCTTCTAGAATTCTTTTTAGAGGGATATTCAAATGACCTTTCAAAAAGCTTAAGTTGTTTCAAATAGGAGACAATTGAAGACCGGTAAATTGAAACCCGATCTGGGGCTCGAATATTTAAGTTCAAACAAGAGTTTTAACACAGAACTAACAATGAACAGGACACCTCTGGGAAAGACAGCTAAAGAATAATGTAGGTGGAGAAGAAAAGTTTTCAAATGAAATTAAACTTGAAAGACGAAATTAACTCCTAAGGCCCCTTGTACATCAAAATGTACATAATATGTGAAGTAATTTAGACCCAGACAGTATTATTTCTATGAACACATAAACTATAGTGAATTGAGAGAAGTATGGTACAAAGTAACAGCGCGGCCTGTATATGTGCGCGACCACCGCGCAACGTGTACGGACGCACACATTCACATGATAGGCGCGTTGTTGGGACGGTCAGTGTTATGTAATGCGAGTACAACGTGTGAATGTCCACACACATACAAACCGCGCCGCTGCGTTTGTTTGGAATTACCCGTATTATACTGCGCATAAACGTTTGTGTACACTATAATGAAAACATCGCATGTAATTATATTTAGCACATTTTAATGTTTAACGTTGGGCGTTTAGCGCTTTGCATTGTAGTTTTTGTGGGAGGTTAAAACTGTAATGACGCCTCGCTTATACATTATCGGTCTCTGAACAATCGACCAAAAGAATCTTTCTTGTAAAATATATATCTCATTTGTACAAAACATCATAGTAAAAAATAAATGTATTGGTTAAATGTATACCTGTTCCTTTTAAAAACAAAACTGGTATATATTCTCAGAAAACAAAATATAATCAGTGTCCAATTATAAAAAGCCACCGTTTCTAAAGCAAATTACTTCGTCTAAGGAGATTTTAGTTAACTAGATTTTTGTAAAAGTTCTTTTTTTTTAAATTACTTGTCTTACCATCTTGCCGTTTAATTAATATGCATTTAATTATTCTAAGCCAACCACAGCCAGTGCGACAGATTTATACTTTTTGCGGTGGAAACCCTGGCTCCCTAGGGACCACTGCCGAAACTCCCCGCTAAGGAGCTTTCGTTTCGCCTCGTTCAAGCCTCCAGAGACCAGAGGGCTGGCAGCCATTTCAAGCTCCTCCAAAAGAATAAGCTTAACCATCCAAATGGGAAATATTACCAGTCTCCTGGGCTCAACGGCTCATGGCGCGGCCCGTACCTTACCTACATATTGAAATTGAAAATGTGCAAAGACGATTTATTAAGTTTTTATGTTTTCAAACTGGGGAGCAGTATGACTCAAAACGGTATCTTGATTAAGAAACATCATCTTTTGCCACTAGAGGTGCAACATCAAAAGCAGACCTAGTATTTTTGTGAAAAATTCTGGCACTTCTGGTGCCGTGGACTCCCCGGAACTTGTGTCCAAGATTTATCTTGGAGCCCCTACAAAGTCCCTGGAATAATTCACTTTTGTGCGTACCTCTGGCCACTTCGAATTTTCAGCGGAATGCATATCTCTTACGTGCGAGTAATGGCTTCAATATGTTGTCCAAGCAGGTTGATATTGACCTCTTCAACACTAGTCTTGCATCGGTGAAGCGTTTTATTAGTAGTTTGTTTTCTGGCGAGTAGATAATTACTAAGTGTTGCGAAAAGTCATTACCATAAAAAGAAAAAAGAAAAAATTATAAAACTAGTAACTATACTATATATAGTATAGTTTCTAGTTATATACTATAGTAGTATACTATATATAGTAGAGTTACTAGTTATATAGTATAGAAGTATACTATATAAAAGGCCTTAAAAGACTGAGTCTCTTTCATCACTAGCCATTTGGCCTGAGCTACAAATCTTTTTATCTCACTAGTTTTATATTTATTTATTGATGTGTTGTTGAGATAAAAGAAGTATTTAATTTATAATTAATTATGGCCTACCGCTTCTCAATAACGCACCCTCTCACAGCCCCGCAGTACAGAAACCCTGTGTGGCCAGATATAAATATGAATGCTAATACTTATTACGATCTCATTGATTGTGTAAAAAGTATAAAAATATGTAAATTCCTGAACCTGAAACGTAACACAAACAAAGAATTCCAAAACCTTTTTTTGTCAAAGGGGAGAAAATCAAAAAGATTTTGTACGTCTATCTTGCCACTCTCAGGCAGTAAAAACAGAAGCTGAAACTTTAGCTATATTGTGCTAAAAAACAGAGAACCCCTCCTCAATACGTGTGGTGAGAAACAAATATAAATCAAATGATACCTACTTCAAATCACTTCATGTTAATGCAATTGAACGACCAAAAACTGCTTAAAAACCATCATATTGTACCGTTCTCCAACAAAAAGTACATCTATCGTCACTTAAATTGTTTACAAAATGTTCTTATATTTAGTGTTTGGTATAATTTCTATATAAAACATTGACAACATACAAAGTAAAGTTTGTTTTAGTTTTGTTCTGAACTTCACAAAAAAAGACTGAAAATCGTTATTTCACGGTCAATCCGCAAAAGGCTATTATATTTCTCAGATTGCAAATATATTTTACAGAGCGTAATTTGAGTCTAAATGGCACATAATAAAGACTATTACATCTCTAAATAAAATAAAACAATTTTGGCCCACCCTGATACACATAGGCAACCCCAAATTACACCCAGATTTTCGAGAGACATAAACATACAAATATTTCTCCCGGCCGGCCCGCGAATCGAAGCCGGGACCTCTACGTGACAAACCGGCATGGTAACAGTTGCAGTTGCAGAAGCAGAGGCCATGAATTCAAATCCAGGTTCATACCTCTTTTTTTGGAATTTGTATTCGAAATTTACCATAACCTTTTCGGTGGTTTAACGTTCACAACCTTCGGAAAACGTGTAAAGTCCGCAACCAACATTGAGCCAGCGTGGCGGGCAAAGGCCTAAACCCACGCCTAAGAGGAGACTCGTGCTCAGCAGCGGGACATGTAAATGGATTGATGATAATGATTACTTTCCTAACCTTCAAATATACAATAATCTTGTACTTAATATTTTTTAATTTTCTAATAGACGATGGGGAAGAAAGATTCATAAAAAGGGACTACGAGCTGAATCACAGACACTCGTTTCGCGCGTGATACAGCAATCGTGCGCGATTGGGCGTATGATTGGAAAAGGGAAAGATCGCGCGATTGCGCGCATCTCCGCGCGTGCCATCGCGTACTCCAAAACACGCGAGTTTCACGCGGTCTATCGTCCGCAGTTAGCCTTTCGAACACACGGACGGTCTTTCCTCTGTAACAAAAATGAACACGAGCAATCGCGCGCGAAAGAATGTTAGCCTAAAAAATTTCAAACAGGCTATCGCGCATGATTGCGCGTGCAGACTTTCCCGTGTGCAATCCTGTACGCTCCTGATCACGCTTGATAGAGTGACTGTGTAAAGGCGGCTATTATGTACACGTGTTATTAGAACTTAAACGACAAGAACAAGACATTTTTTAATAAATAAAAAAATTCCTTTCTTAACTAAATCTATGAAACGAATTTGTAAATAATTGGTTTTTCATCTATGTGAAATCTATATATATTTAGTACTTGGCATAGGGTCTGGCTCGGTTTGATAGTGGACGTCGGTTCGAATCCGGCCGGCTCGAAGTAAATGTTTGATCTTTGTATTAATAATTAAGTATAACAAACTAGTGGAGTCATTTCATATAAAAAAATAATTGAATATCGATTCAATAAAAATTTAAATACATAGCGACATCTCTTGCCGGGGCTGGATCTTACTGGGTGTAGAAATACTTTCATAGATTTCTCATAGACGGCGCTACAGCTAAAAAATCGTTGAAAAACCAAATACGAAGATACAACAACAAGCACATAGAAAAATTCGTGAGGTACACTGGTTCGTTCCGTGGCTTAGTTGGCATAGCGTCTAGCACGGTATGCTAGAAGACGTCGGTTCGAATCCGGCCGGATCGAAGGATTTTTTTCTGAGTATACGAATTTCGTATTAATTATTAATATCTATTTAATTAAATGTTATGTATTTTAATGACATATATAAAAATATTCCTGGGAAAGAGAGGTGCAAAATCCCTTGCTCGAGGATATGAAAACCACCAGAGATCAGAAGGACAATAGAACATGTATCATACAGGTGTTAACGGGTTCATTCTCGACACAGACAATTAGTTTTCGGCTAACGAGGCGTGCGTTAAATAAAAGACATAACCAATAAATGTACGAACCTCGCGAAATAATCAGTAATACACTAAATTCACAGCTGAAACCCACTCAATTTGTGGTATCAAACGGAGAAATAGGAACTGTGAAACTCGAGAGAAGTAAACTCTCTATGACCTGTAAGCATTCGCGCTCGATCAGGATGAAATTCATTTTCATTTGACATCTGTATGATCCCAGTGGCAGCGTTTCATATTGTTATAGATTGCGGCGTAAGGAAACCGAGACACGCGGCTATAGGCGGACTGTATTTATACGGCGGGCGCTAGGAATTCTTTGCCTGTGCCATCCCTTTTTTTTGGCTACAATGATATAGAAGTACTCACACGTTCCTCCCTTCACTACGGTGCGGGCGTGAGTCTACAACGGGGCAGATACCACAGTCTTGTTCGTTTGTATTATAATATTTGTATTATTATAATAGTCAGTCACAGAAACAGACGAGATAAAAAACGAAAGAATAATTAAAGCATTTCAATCAAGTTGGGTGTTTAAGGGACACTGCCTGCTAACGTCCATACTGACTACCACTACACCACGCAGCCAGTTTCAGTCAGTACGCGGGGCATTCGATATCATTGTAGATTGAATGTCACAGGCAGAATGATCGAACATAGATATTTGAAGCTTTTAAAAACTTTTTTTTAAATAAGAAGCTTTTAATATTTTAAACAAGTATTACAAATGTGTACCTTTTTAAAAGTTAAGACAAACTTAAAAAAACAAACAACTTCAAAAACCCCAAAAAGTCCAAATGAACAACATTGTATGTAATATTTTTTATTTATTTTTGTCTTATCTGGTTTTGTATACAGTATTATAATTACTTATTAATCAACCTATCTGCATTTTTGGCTTATTTATACAATTATAACGTGACAATTTTTGTGCGAACCTATTTTATTAAAATACTATATTATTGGTAAATTTAGTAGGTAGCCATACCCACTAAATTTGCTTTGACACTATAAAAATTATTGATACTTACTTTAAATATTTATATATGTATATCTAATCAGTTAATCTTGGAGTCGGTGCCAGCTAAGGCAAGTTTACAACCTTACTGTATAGCATTAGAATCCGGTAAGATATTTTTTTTTGTTTTCCTTTCCTTAGCACTGACTCCAAATTCTTTTTTTTTTGAAGTCGTTTAAAAAAATTATTTGCACCACGTTTTATAATGCAATATATTCAAATTTTAATTAATTTATTTTAACAATTTTAAATGGGTCTATTGAAAACTATTTTTTTTATGATATATCATAAAATGGTCCCGTCACTTGGGTAACTGGACAAACAAGTTATGCGCCTGATCTTAAGCGACATGCATGCACACACACACACACACACACACACACACACACACACACACACACACGCACACGCACACGCACACGCACACGCACACGCACACGCACAC
>NW_020654289.1:9866169-9939656 GCF_003589595.1 Hyposmocoma kahamanoa
CACACGCACACGCACACGCACACGCACACGCACACGCACACGCGCACACACACACACACACACACACACACACACACACGCACACACGCACACACACACACACACATGCACATGCACACGCACACATACGTATACCTTTGTAATAAATGAGGAATACAGTTTTATAATGATTGCTTGACTTGATTAGGAAATACGAAGTAATGTACGTAATTAAGAATATACAAACATGAAGCACAGTCTTTTGTATAAAGCTCATTTTCACCAAGTCGACAGGTCGCCTTCCCTTGCCCGCTGAAAATGGCAACCTACTCAGTGTAAACACCGAGTCGTTTGACGGCTACATTTCGCTGCCGAATACGACCGTGTCGACTAAGTGCAATATCACTGTCGACCGACTCGCTCGCCTTCGCTTAGCGGGTAGTCGAACAAACAAATTTCAATGTGTCGGTGGCTGCGTCCTGCCACTACTAGAGATGGAAAAAAAATCTTATACATTTTGAAGTCAAAACGTTGTACCTTTTTTAAATATGCATGCTTATAAAATTGCTTTTTACATAAACGCTTGTTAGTTTGAAGCCTACATAATCGTTTAAGCCCATAGGTTTTGTGTTAAAAAAGCTAGCAACACCATGTTGACAGCGAAAAGCGACAGGAAAGGTTTTCCGATAAGTAAGTTTCTTTATAAAATACGTCTCTTCGTTTTATTTATAATATTATTATTCACATTGACGAATTCATTTGTTTACTTTTAGGCACATTGTAAAAAAATATTTTTTTTAGTTTGAACTAAGCAACGCTTATAACTTAAAATTATAAGCGTGCTTATATTGAAAAGAAAAATTTTCAAAACGCTTTTTGTTTGTGTACCCACTTACAAATCAGTTTTTTGAACGTTTACAATGATTTATTTGTTGTATTTCTTCACGTAAACTTGTGTTTATAATGACTCGGCGATTTAGACGAAGGCGGCAGTCGACTTGGTGTAAACAGAGCGTCGACGGAGCCGCCTTCGTTAAAGCAATGTAGTGTACCAAAGGCGATAGTCGACCCAGTGTAAACATGCCATTATTAGTACGAGAGCTGAAAGCGCTGTGAACACTTCCACCATTTCCATTTCCGAGTGAAAGCGAAAAACTCTGGATATGCCTAAGGTCGCTAGCCGCTCTCACTAAGTCCACCGCTAACCAGTACCTCGGAGATAATAAAATTTAAAAGGGCAAACTTCGTCGGGTACGAGATGGAATGAAAAGTGATTTGCCTAATCCACTTCTCAATTTTCCAGCCCACTGGGCTCCCGGATTTAAAACCACTATCGACCTCACTGGATTCTAGTTGCAAATACTGTGTTTGGATTTTACTTTGTCTTTTTGCTAATCGTTCTTTTTTATCGCTCAGCGTAAACGTTAGTTCATGAAAATGAAAATTCAAATTCGAATGATGTTTTTACTCTTCAATTTAATATGAAAATTTATGATGAGTACTACTCTATTTCTAGTAAGTAGTCGCGTATTATTTCGTACATACTATTTTTTTACCATAATTATTAATTTATAATCAGTTACTTAGTATTTCTAAACAGACAATACACCAGAAAGTATCTAATACTGTATAAAATCTTACCAAATCCTCCAGCCAATTCTTGCGAAATTCATAGTTTCCCAAAACCTCTCAAAGACTCGCGAAACACTTTAGCAAGATCAACATTCCTCTGAAAACGATAATAACTCTCGACCCTTATTGTCCCAGGAATCTTTATATTAATTACGGACATAAAAATGATTAATGAAAGGAATCTGGAAACAATGCGTAGGGATTCCGTATTTATTGGACGACCCCCCTATTTGTCATCAAGACAAATGGCCTGATGTTTGTTTCCATGATTTTTCAATGTTGCTCCAACAGTTTTTAATGGTTTGTATCGCTTACTTGATTGATGGTTCATTATCGTTTTGCTTTTTAGTAAGACAGGTAATATAAGAGCGTTTTATTTCTTGAGAAAGACAATGGTTGTAGATTTTCTCTTTAAACAGAAGTCCTGAGTGTTCAAAATGATATTGAGGAAACAATCGCTGCGGAATTCCGATGATGTAATTCTTATATAAATGTAAAGTATATTACATAGTTAAGGAGATTAGATGATAGAGTTGGGATACAAAGAGATATGTAAATAATTATCATACTGCCTCCGTGGTTAGTGCTTTGCTATGCCACGCAGAGGTCCCAGGTTCGATTCCCGGGTCGGGAGAAATATTTGTATGGCCTAAATTTATTTCTCTCTTGAGTTTGGGTGTAATTTGTGGTTGTCTATGTGTAGATGGCACCCGCGACACAGGGTTTTCCTAGTGCGGGGCTATGTTGAATATGTGCGTTATTACAAAAAAAAAACAGAAAATAAGAAAAAAAATTAAGAGATTCAGTTATTCAAATCATTTATTTCTGACCAAACAAATCCATAATACAATACAATTACAAAATTCAAATTTAAAAATTAAAAACTAATAACAAATAACATAAAAGTGTAACCAAAATAAATAACTTAAAGGAAAACAAAACTTATTTTCATTATTATTGAATTATAATTAAAATTTGATAGAATTACAATAAAATATATAATTTTTGAAACGAATAATCGAAAACAAAATTTAAAAATAAATAAAATAAAACAAAAATAAAATGAAATTTGGCATGCAAATAGTGAACTTAATTTAAACCGCCACATGAAGCTGTATCCAATGGGCTTGGGTAAGGTCGTCTACTTTTTCCGCTACAACAGTCAGAATGCAATTGGGGTCCCCACGCACACATCTCCAAAGTGAGGCTACCTACTTCATTTGAGTGGCATGAAAGTCGTCTGTGCGTGTTTCAGCGAATATGCCTGAAGCCCTAATATGTCGCTGTAACCTCAACAGCATTATAAACGCGTTATTGTACTGTCTCAGAGTATTTCTGGTCACCTTAGTATACTTTACCCAAAGGCTACACTTGTAGAAGGTTTGAATAGTGTCAACACTATGTTTCAAAAAGCGTTTATTTAAACTCCTTACTACAACGTGCAAAAGTCAAAGTCAAAGTCAAAGATTATTTATTCCATAGGTAAAATAAATTTACACTTGAAAACGTCACATTTAAGCTACATTTAAGCTACTGCTCGTTCACTACGCTGACCTCCCTGAGAAGAAGAAAACAAACCTCCGGGCAAGCATATTCGCTCTTACCGCAAGAGCTCTTCGTTCTCTTTCTATGTTTACCAGAACAGACTGATCATCTGCCAGGTAGTGATCCAGGCATTTAAATTTGAAATCTCTAGCGAGCTCACTTGTCTACCTGCCTCCGTGGCCGAACGGTTACCATGCTGGTCTGTTACGCAGAGGTCCGATTCCCGGGCCGGGAGAAATATTTGTATGGCCTACATTTATTTATCTCGTGAAATTAAGTGTACTCTAAGGTTGTATACGTGTGTGGTCATGGCACCTGCGATACAGGGTTTCTCTAGTGCGGGACTGTGAATGTGTATGTTTACGTTATATTGTTGTAGCCCACTATTTTCATGTAAATCTA
The DNA here is from genome assembly GCF_003589595.1 of Hyposmocoma kahamanoa. Classification (NCBI taxonomy): domain Eukaryota; kingdom Metazoa; phylum Arthropoda; class Insecta; order Lepidoptera; family Cosmopterigidae; genus Hyposmocoma; species Hyposmocoma kahamanoa. The sequence goes on from NW_020654289.1 coordinate 9,869,728, forward strand.
ATTGTATGGTCAGCGCACGTTGTGGCGTTATCGACTAGAGTACATGATTATGGTCTCTTGTACGTATTCTAAAATATACAAGAAATCTAAACATTGATGTAACTTGTCACAGTTTCAAGACCCAAAAGTTACACGGTTGCCCTTATAATTTTCTACGTCCACACTCATGCGCATTGCCTTCCTATAGCCAATATCTTGATATGAGTTTGGTAATAGAGAAAAGAAAAAAATATAGCAACTTAGATTAAACAAGTTTTTGTAGAGGAAATTGTTAGAGGGCATTTCGCAATTCCTAACTTGCGGATAGTTTCGTTTTCAACCGCAAAGTTTTTGGAATTGAATTTAGATAAGAATACTTATAAAGTTATTTTCATTATTCAGTGCTTTTATATATTGTACCAGAGCGTATAAGTAACTAAACAATGACAATGAACCCACCAAAAATTTTTATTTTGAAAATTCATTCAAAAGTAAATCAAGCATATCAGAAGTTGCTGATGGTCATCAGCAACTTCATCAGGTTGATGGTCATGGGATCGATTCCCGGCAGGACCAAATTGGGAAATCAAGTTTTCTTACTTGGTTATGGTCTGGGTGTTCTGGGAAGTACCTCAGAGCGAATTCCATTGCTCTGTTACTCATAGTACAGGGAATTCCCTAGTTTGAGACCAGACAATTGATATGGTTGTCTGGCGCATTAACTAAAGAAGCCACAGACTGCTTTTTAGAAGTTGAAACGTACCAAGTGGCTTTTGGAATATAAATTTTGAGATTTCAGTGCCTGAGCTTGGTATTAGATGGTTAGTAACAACAATTTTATGTAGTATTGATTGTTCTTTGAACTGACGCCATGTTGAAAAAACTCCACAGAACTGGTTTCTTTTGCAATAACAAAAATAACGATTGTGAAAAGCGTTGCAATCGCTAAATCACAAAAAGTAGGGGAAGGGTGGGCAAGATGGATAGGGTGGGCAAGATGACTTTTGTCGAAAGCAAGAAAACGGAACGCGGTTCAATGTTTTGAAACACACCAGTACGTCCCCCCGCGACCCCTGAGTTCACCGGTTAGTATCGTGCGCGAAGCAGCGTCGAGTGCACGCGTGTATCGCGCTTCTCCTGATTTCGGCGAACAAACATCGATATTGTAAATGTAAGTAAAATGTATAATTTTTTATTGCACTTGTTCTGCCTCAGTTTCATAGTGAACTGTGGATGGTTGGTTATCCTAGCTTCATATTCCAATACGTTTGTTACTTTGTGTTTGTGGCTTCAAATTTTACGGAGGGTTGGTCTTCAAAAAACGACTAGCGGGCAAAATGGATAAACTCATCTTGCCCGGTATCCGTTTTGCCCGCCAGTTTTATTAAACAAATTGATTAATGTATTCATATTTCTTATGATTTCAGATGGTTTATAATTACATACGGAAGACCCAAAGAGGATCCTGGAGCACAGACAACCTTAAAAAAGCAATGAAAGAAGCGTCACAAACATCAATAAAAGTAGCTGGTCAAAAATATGGCATTCAGTATGCAACGCTACACCGACATATAAAATCTCAGTCTACAGATAAAATATTAGGACGCTACAAAACAGTTTTTACTACGGAAGAAGAAGCAGAACTGGCAGATTACGTTAAAAAACTTGACGCTTTATTTTATGGTGTAACTAGAAAAGATTTTTTGGTGCTTGCTGGACAGTTCGCTAAAGCGAAGAATAAAAAATGAGCTTTTAAAGATAATGTGGCAGGAAAAGACTGGTTTCGAAACTTCCGTAAAAGGAATCCTGATATTGTGTTGCGTACTCCGGAACCAACTTCAATCGCAAGGTTACAAGGTTTTAATAAACCTCAAGTAGACCGTTTTTACGACCTTCTTGATGAACAAATAAAAAAATACGAACTGGATTCAACCAGGATTTATAATATGGATGAAACTGGCATTAAAACCACTACAAACAAGCCACCGAAAATTCTGTCTACATATGGAAAGAGACAAGTCGGTATGGTATCAAGCCTCGAAAGAGGTACTCTTACTACAGTAATAGCTTGTTGTAATGCTGCTTTCTTTTTGTTTTGCCCAGCTTATCTAAGAGCCGCAACGCCAATGAATGCAATCAATGCTTTTCGAGCAGCTGGAATCTGGCCTTTTAACAGACATATTTTTGGTGAGGAGGTTTATATTACTACAACTTTGATTGAAGATACCGATGCTCCACCCGCACCACTCGTAACAGCAGCTGAAACTAATCCACTTCTATTGGACACAGCACACCACAGCACACAATGTTCCACACAATCATCACCAACTGTAGCGGCCACAACTGAAACTTTATTGCAATCTGAAAACCAGCTCATACAAGCTAGTATACTAGCACCGATTGAATCTGATGACAATACGACACCACCACCAACGACAAAACAACCAACTAAATCATAAACTTCTGATAATGTGGTTACACCAGCTCACCTGCGCCCTTTGCCAGTTTATACAAAATCAAAAATCAACACAAGAAAGAGAAAGATTCAGAAAGCTGAAGTATTAACCAGTACCCCCATAAAAGAAGAACAAAAAGCAAAGATGGTAAAAAAGAAGTTGATAGAATTAAAAAAGGAAGGACAGAAACGGAAACCAAAATATTCAATAACTATAAGTGAATCCACGGCTTCTACAAGTAGTATAAAAGGAAGGACTAAGATGACAGATAGGAAAGAAGATAATAAGGGGAAGAACAAGGAAAATAAGAAAAAGAAACAATATTTTTGCTCCTCATGTAATGAAACTTATCAATCTCCACCAACAGAAGATTGGATTCAGTGTTGTCAGTGCAAGAGTTGGTGTCACGAGCTCTGTTCGTCTTATATGGGAGTCGGATCCTATTACTGCGACTTTTGCAATGGTTAATTGAATGACTAAAATTATTATAAAGCATTTAATGCAAGTTTGTGTTGTAAAATGGTAATAAGTAGTAATTTAGTTACAAAAACTGTTGTGTTTCTCTATTTTATATAGTTTTTTTAAAGATTTAATTTATGTCTATGACACATGTTTCTAAAGATTATATTCTGTTTAATGGTTGTATCCATTTTGCCCGATCAATGAATCCTTTTTGCCCACCCTAGAGCGGGCAAGACGGCTATCTACCATTTTTTATTTTTTAAAGTATTACTTTGTTAATGTTGGAGACTGATTTATAAGACTTACTACAATAAAGACTGATTAAATACTCATTCGTTTTCCTATAACAGATTGCCCAAATTTCCCAAAAATATTTTAGTTATGACCTTATAAACACAACTATATCCATCTTGCCCACCCTTCCCCTAACGTGACTCCATTGAAATTTTTTTTACAGTTAATTTATTCCTTTAATTGAATATAATTTGTAATAAAGTTTTGCATTCATGCGGTAAATTAATGATATTTTTAATCGCAAATGGTGTCTGCTGTGAACAATGAGAAACTTTTTAAGAGCGTAAGACCAGAACACATTGCTTTAACCTGCCATTCTTAAGGTGCGGACTACCTTATATGGTTACATTGCATATTAATAAACAATGATAATAATCGCAGCTCGAGGTTAACCCAACTAGTTTCAAAATATAGCCCGAACAGTTAAAGTTTTCCTGTATTTGGACACAATATTAGTTTACATTTGCATGGGTTCATTTTCTTGGATTTCATCCAATGTTACCAGCGCATGATGCAGTGTCCTCAAATTATAAGCGTAGGTAAAGAATAACAACGATTGTTGTAAAGTAACGTATGTGAATAAATATACATCGTTGTTTAATATTATGCAGAGTGGAAAAAATCAAGAAATTTTACTTAACGTCAACGGGAGAGGAGCGGGAAAAACTGATTTGTTAAATCAAATAGTTTAGGTATTTACTATTAAATAATGGTCTTATACAAAATATACGATACACTAAGGATATTGTCTAAAGAATGTGTTACACGTTAGGATGTACTTCGCCCGATCGTATAAAATCCTGAAAACAGGCTATAATAAAAGTCTAAAACGGATTATTTAAGAATAAAATATCTAACTTTACACATAATATTTATATGGAGATATTTTTCTTTAGGTAGTACAGAAAACCTGCTAAATTTTTGTTTTCAACTGAAGCCCTATTGTTGTTAAATTCACATTTATTTCAACATTAATTTTTTTTTTTATAATATCATGTGACGGGACGGACAAGTCGTACGCCTGATACTAAGCTGCCCAGCAGTTTAACGAAACTGCCCCGTCAGTCGCTATCGGGCGCTTGTCAACGTCAGATCTGTATTAAATTTTGTCCGCCTGTTCTTATTTTATTCATAATAATTTTCAGTGCGAGGGTTGCGGAACTAGAGGGGCGGTCCCCTACACCTCACCACCTAAAATGTAGGCTCGCGCTGAAATACGTCGTCGCCTTAAAGGAAACATTCATTTGTTTTTTTTACTATGAATAATTGCATTTACATTTTTTTTCCAGCAATCGAACCAACTAAATGCAAAAAAGAACACTCACTATTTTGTTGACTCTATGTTTATCTGTAGAGATTTTATCTTTATTATGGTCCGATATGGATCCTATCGATTAGTACAATAAAACAGGGAGTGTTAATTTTTTGCATTTTAAGCGGGTATGATTTTTCAACCTGCATATTAAAAAAAGATAAATATTCATTCACGATAAAGTTACTGTTTACTGCACTCTATTTGTCTTGTATTTTCCCTATTATTGTAATTTACACAGAAATTGAGAGCGAGTTAATGCAAAATTGAGATACATACTTGAATTGACGATGAATTGTACATGTTATCGGCAAAATTTGTGCGGAAAAAAACGTAAATGTCATCAGATTTATAAAAAAGCTTATTCACAAGTTGTTTTTGTAAACATGCATCGTAGCGATTTCGAAAGTATTATAGACTTAAATATATAACACCTTACATAATGTTAACTTTACGCTAAAGTTAAAAGAGTAACTTTGACTTTCGCTTCTAGTTTTCCTGAATGAACAGCCAACTAAACTTGGTAGCGCTGCAGTCCATTGGAAGCGCATTACCTCTGTTTAAACGGCTTATGCGGAATTTTTCCTCCAGCTTGTGAAGTTATTTCTTTTTTTATTCGTTAATTTTGTTTATACCTCTGTTTTCGAATTCGAATAGGATTATCTCATAAGTATATGAAGATAAGTATCATAAATTTAGGAGACAGTCAAAAAATGATGTTCATAAAATGTTCAGGATTCGTAAAATATGTTCATAAGGTAAATGGGTGGAACTGTATTTCACTAAAAGACACTGGTTCTAATCACAAGTTTATTTATGGAGAGCTTAAAGATACACGTGTACTTATTAATTGCTTGGACGACCGAAGAGTGTCAATTAATTTCAACAGCAGTGCCAATTGATATTTCGACTGTCCCTACGTATACTATCGAAAATCTAAGTCACTACTTTACGGTATGGCAGTTTAAAATATTTTCTGGTGATTTTTTGCGATATTTCATTAAGTTTAGATCATAAGATTGTAATTTTTTGGATGTTATGTTAAATTTTGGGTAGGCTTTGATTGCTTAAATGAAACTTAGATTAAAATTCGGATTTTTTGAGATATTTAAGATTCGATTCCTTACGTTCGAATACACTTAAGAAATTGGATCGAATCTTGCAGTTTTGGTAGCTTTCATTGGAATTTAAATTATGAATTATATCGAATGTGATGCATTCAATAGTTTACACTGAATATCACTGTATATTTTTGTCTAAGTTGTGACTATCGAAACTGTTATTAATGACTTGTCATTTCAATTAATATTAAAGGAATTAATGTATTCAAGAATTAAGTGGAAGATAAAAACACACATATATATAAATAGTATATAAATATACATATTTATAAATATACATATACAGACTGTTCATAAACAGAAAAACATATAATAGACTGTTCGAAACAACATTTTAGTACTTACTAAATAGGTATTTACTAAATAGGTACATACTGATAATCAGTTTAAAGGCGATTTGCATAACGATCTCTGATTGTAGTTTGAATACAAAATAGTCTTCTGATAGAGCTTACTGAAACAAAAAGCTATATATTTTTTTTAGTAATTTAGTTACCTATTCAGTATTAATACCTTTAACACTCACAAATACCTCGAAAACGATACCCAACTTGCCATTATTAAAAAAATCTTGTCCGCCCTCTTGGATTTAGAAATGAGAGCCATATTCGTATTGAGCATCCTCAAAAACCTCGAAAAGATTATAATATATATAAAGATTATAAGATTATAATATAATAAGAATATGGGTACATATTGCATTTTTTTGATAAATCTTGTCTGCCATCTTGGATTTACAAATAAGTGCTATATTCGTAATGAGCACCCTTAAATATGTCGAAAACGATACCCAACTTGCCATTATTTAAGAAATCATACCCGCCGTCTTGCATTTAGAAATGCGAAAAGTCATGTCAGCCATCATGTATTCAGATATAAATGCCATTTCCATAAGGATTACCAAAAAAAAATTTTTGAAAATTCTTGGCTACCATCTTGGATTTAGAAATTAATGCCACATTCTCAATGAACACTCCCAAACAACAGGAAACGTCTATAATTCTCGTTGATGATCGACAATGTCGATCGACGTAGGCACCTTTAGAATCCGTTCGTTACCTTTATTTTGTCAAAATAATCAAAATGAATACTACCATTAAATAGTTACAAAACTCGATTTACGAAAAATATTTGTAAATAGTTTTCGCCTTGTTTACTGGGTATTTATGGGATTTTTACGTTTGTTTAACACTATTCTTCACACTTGTTGTTGCTATGTAAATAATCGAAACTGTTTGTTTTAAAACATTAAAATGGTTTCCATAGTAAAGTATTGAAATTACGACTTACGATATAACTTATTGCCAAATCTCCGTTGCATAAAACAAAAACTTTAGAGTTTCGATGGTTTACTCGGGTAATACGTAAAAAAGAGAATTCAAACAGATTACTACTTAAAACTACCTACAATTCCTCACAAATTTAGTGCATATAGCTTTGTCTTACTTAATATATGTATAATGTAAATACCCATAGTGAGTATTAATTATAATTATGTCAAATAATAAATAAAAAAACTGGCCTGGAACAGTGTTTTGTACTTAGATTTGGTTGGAATTAATTCCTTTTTGACAAAATTCACTACGTTGGATGATCTTGTATGTCCTTTATGCATCTTGAAATAGTAGTTACACTTATTTACTTAAAATATGTAACGCATAATCATTATTTTGGCGCATTCACAACCAATAAATGACAAATTACAGGCGCGCGGTCGGCGCGGGCGGCGTAAATAATCGATAGTCCTAGTTGCGTCCGGCTCACTTGCTTTCGCGCGCTTTCAGTTCCCGCCTAAACGGATAAAAGTTGAAATACGCGAGTTTACAAGGGAGCAGCGGCAGACATTTGATACTTTACGTGTTGTTAAAATGAAAACTAATAAAATTTTATGTTATATTGCTTTCCCAATCGTAAGATAATACTATTAAAAGCAGATTACGCTAATAAAAAAAGTGTATTTTTTTTAACGTAGGGACAGTCGATTTACAAAAAAATACGGTACGGTATTAATAACATACGTCATAACCTGGCGATTAGACAATCGCCAGGTTATGACGTATGGCGAGAAAATAATAACACACCAGATTATATAAGTTATAGCTTTTCTTTTCATTTGCTAAACTAGTTATAATATAGTGGTATATTGAATGAAATCCAGGGTCATAGTTAAAGCAAAAAAAACGTACAAACCAGAACAGTTTCAGAATTTCGGACAATTTTATATAATTTGAAGTGCATAACGGCCAAGCCATTATTATTACATACGTTCCTCTAACCCCAAAGTAAGTAACTATGTTGTTTCCGATTTCCATAGTAAAGTTATGGAAATCGGAAACAACGACGCCGACGCACAGTGTTTCGTCTAGTACAGGCCAGCGGGACAAAATAATTTTTTGAGTTATTTTATTTGTGTATGTATATTGCAGGTATATTATGCTATTTTAAGCTAAAAAAAGTGGAAGCCTGCGTACTGGAATGTGTGTAGACCCAACAACGGTGATGGCCTCACCACCTGACACGTAAGGTCACAAATTACGCGGTGAAATGTGGGTGATAGCTCTGTAATTAGGTGCCTCTGCCTTCTTCACATACCTACAGGTATGGCACGAGTGTATTATTTTTTTATTATATAAAAGTATGAGGACAAAGAAAAATAAAAAATAAATTTAAAAAATCATAAATGTTTATTACACGTTACCAATGACGTGTTCGGAAGGTATTTATTTACAATTTTTATATTTATACAATTCGAACGAACAATACAATAACAACAAAAAATATATTTCAGTAGTAAGTAACAAAATTGACACGTTTAATAATAAATGTGCATTATATAAGTAAAACACCTATAGTAAAATACTCTACAACTACATATTAAAACTAGATATAATAATTAATTACAATAATAAACAAGACCTAATTTATCTAATCTAAATGTAAAGCCATTACAAAAATATTTAATATTCATCTTCAGATGATTCCTCATCATTACTCTCCAATTCGGTAGAGTCTGACAACACGTAATCCTCCTCATCAATTTCGCGAACTGATGATAACTGGGTTGGTAAGGAAGGTGGGATAATCAATTGCAGAACCTCCGCTGGCAAAGCAGTAATCTTCTTTCTCGGTAACTCTCTAAACGTGTTGATTACAGGATCGGACGTAATTAGGAGCATTCTCAAAAGATCGGTATTCGTGGCAATACGTGACCGCTGCCTAGTGTGTCGCTCACGGAATCTACGGCAATCTTTATTTCTTGCCTCCTGGGCTTCTTCGGAAAGCTGACCAATAGGAAGAAGGCAAGATTTAATTACTTCCGTACCGTGTACAAGAATCTTATGCACAGTAACGGGCATGAAGTACCACGAATACAGATCTAGGTATAATTTTCTTGTTTCAACGCAAAACTTTTCGAATTCTAAACAATTTATATCGTATCCCGATGACAAAGTTCTTAAAATTACATGAAATCTTTTAATAAGACTTACGTCCAATCCTGTTATTTCGCTACTCAATGCAGCATTAGAAAAAAATTTACGTGCTGTGTTTCCATCATTCGAGTTGCCATACCCAGGTTTTGGTTTATCCACTATAAGACCCGTACGATCATTAAACATTTTTTGGATCTCTTGTGAGCGGTGCTCTACTGCAGCTTTATCGTTGTCTCCTCTGACTTGCCACTTTTTTATTTCTAAACGATAGCTAATGTGAAGCATACATTCAAAAGTGCGGATCCGTGCATGTAAAGTAGATAAACCAAATTCATAGCGCTCTTTGTTGCTGGGATAGTTTCTCGACTCCTCGTTCATAGTAGACGGAGTAGCACCGCAAATATAACACTTTTGTGTTGAACGTGTGTCCGTTAAAGCGTTACATACTTTACCATCAGTCATCGTCAACAATAAGTCGTGTGTAACAAAGATTTGAGATCCATCAATGTTACATAATGTTGGACGAAGCTGACTTATTTCATGTAAAATTTTAGTAGTTTCTTCTTTCGTAAACTCATTTGTCTCCTTGGCAAAAATAAACCTGATAGGACGGCAATATAAGGTTGAAGAAGGTCGTGAATTTTGCCAGATCACAGTTTCTCCGTCATGAAGTCTCATGGGGACAAATGAGTATACAAACAGAAATTCGTCTGTAGAGCTGGTGTTCTCAAACCTCTGCTAATAAGTACTATGCCCCGAACTCCCATCACAACCCCATTTGCTTACCAACATATACGATGAACGAGGTAACACACTTCTAATAACTTCACATTGAGCTTCAATTAATCGTTCAGCCGTTTTATTCAAAATCGCCTGAAGTTTAATTTCAACTCGAGATTCAGTCACAGTAATGTGTTCGTCAGAAGGACAACAAGAAGCTTTGGATTTACCTAAACTGTAGAATGATGGATACACTTGATGTCCCGCCTTCATTGACCACTTCCTAGTTTGCTTATATAGATTTGGAGTCTACGTAATAAGCTAACGCTTCGTCCGGACTTAACTGCCTACTTTGTTCAGAACACTTATTCTTTTTTGGACTTTCACCGATTTCTTTAATTTGTTTAGGAACACTTCGGTGCCCTTCCTAGTAGCTAATTCTGCGGCTATAGTAAGCTCACTTGCACTCCGAATTTCTAAAAGATCTTCTACTCTACGTCTCTTCGTTTTCAGCGATGAGTCGTCAAAGGATTTTTTGGGTCAGCCTACAGACCCAAGTCCTGATGATGTTGAAGGCTCCGGCTGGCGTGTACATACATTTATTACTATTCCTGAAGCCTCGAACCAATTTTTATGTTTGGTTCAAAACACTTCTTTATTAGAGTTAGATGAAGTCCACTTTTCATTTAGTATCGCGGAAAGACTTGAGACTTTCATCTTCAGGTTTTTCAGTGATTCGTCAGAAGCATTAGTAATATTATGTTTCTTTGTTCACATATATAATCAAAAATGCGACTGTTTCTTGCATTTTTCTCATGTCTCAGCCATTCTTCGAAAAACTCCAATTTCGTCACAGCAATGACACGTTCTAAAAAAAGGACAATAATTTACTTGCGGGGCTTTTCGGGCTCTGAAATATATATGAATCTATGCCTGAAAGTTGTAAATATAATATACAGAAGTATCTAGATTTATATATTTAGATAAAAAAAGTTGCACTCCTTTAAAGTTAACAATTAAGGAGAAATATGCAGGATTTTTTTAAAGATATTCAAACATATTGCACCAAAAATATACATGATTTTTATGAAAAAAATACGTGATAATAGTGTACATACCTTCAACAGAATATTCCATCACAAAAAACACGTTTCACTTTGCTACCAATTTTAAGAGATGTTGTCACAAGTGTGCTAAAAATGTAACTGATTTATAAATGCAAATCGAACTCCCACATCACTTACCTTCGACACCCGACAAAGTACCGTAATGAGGTATGACCTAATTATTCTTGGAATTTGGTACCTGCGAAGGGTGGTTCACAAGTCGTTAACACTAATTTCTGAAAATTACGTAATTAATTTTGTCCCGCTAGCTTGTACTAGACGAAATACTGTGTGACGGTACCACAAACATCCAGACCCGAGACAATATAGATACTTTTGGTTTTCTACATTGACCCGACCGGGAATCGAAAGCTGGCGACACCATAAAAACCGGTGTGCAAGCCACTGGACCACAGAGATCGTCAAAAATGCCATATCTGTAAACTAATTGCATTGTGATGAAAACTCAGATTAAAGGATGAAACACAATACTTCTGTACTAAATTACAACTAGAATCATTATAGAATTTTCAGACAAAACAAATCAGTAAGTTACCATCTGAGTCTTGGAGTTTTCTTAGCAATTGTTTTATTGAAAATGTTATTCTATCAACTTTCACAGTTTGTTAGAAATATGATTCTTTGTTATAAAGCACGAACTTTGAAGAAAGTGTGAAGAAGTTTTAAAGTCCTAACAATGTTAAAACAAGACTTAAATGGTCTTAAACTAGACGGCATAGCTGGAGATAGGTATTATTTTATGAAAACTTAAAAATATGACCTCTATAAATACTTTAGAAGGTTGGCAAGAAACAAATTTTCTTTAAAAAACAGGAGCAAAGTTATGATTTAGTTTTTATATTCAAAGATTCGGAACCTGAAAAACGCTGAATACAAATATAGAGCACCGCCACACGCGATAGTAATAATCTTACTATTAGGCATATAAAAAACAGTGGGATTTACCACAATCGTCATGTTTCATAGGCGAATAGGCGACTGCCAGTAAAGTAACAACCGAATAAGGGTCGGACCCTATTTGTCGGTACGCTTTAGCACAGTAAACATGTGTGTTTTATATGGTTTAGTCTACTTTCCATTTCTTGGATTTTTCTGCATAAACCAGCTCCGATACTTTAATTTTCTCACATACTCACAGGTAAATTCCCCGCGCGTAAATAATTGAAGTACCATTTTTATTGTAAAGTTGCCGAAGGGTGGGCAAAAAATTCTATTGAATCAACAGCGCTAGATTTCCCAAGCGTATCTCGACTGACCGCTGGTTTACTGAGCGAAATTGAAAAAATACTGTAACTTTTTTACCGGTCGGGAACAACGAGGTTATTAAAAAAGCTTAAAGATAGGGTGCTTCGATATTTTTACTTCAAGAAAGCTTACGTTTGTCTATTATGTTACCTGACGGAAAGTGAAGATTATAGACGAGCCTGGTACACGAAGACAGAAAAAGCCTGTTTGCTATGATCTTTGTAACATGATTAAGGTTATGTCATACCAGGATGTATTATGGGTTGCACGAAACGAGCCTCCTCGCAATGGCATTTGGGTAAGAATCGAATCTTTTGTCCTGAAAATCACGATGTCATCACGATGGCAAACAAGGTCCACACTTCAGCGGCATTTACTACTAGTGACGCGGGAAGCAGCGATAACTTCTAAGACATAATAATATAATGTATGCCATCGATCCGACAAAGAAGAAGTAGGACGAATCATTTTAAAAAAGTGGTGCATAGCTGTAAATCTTGTATCACGACAGTTCCTTTAGATAGCAATATTCTATAAGGTGATGATAGATGTGTCTTTTACAGTATCGACCATGGAAAGCATAACCAGTAAAGAGAGTCCTACCAAGCACCCAGAACTTGACAGATACTTGCACTCCGTTGAAATAATTATTTATGAATCATTTTAAAAACTATTTACTCAGATATTTCCAGACTGTTTGATTAATCTTCTTCTTATCGTGTCGATACTTCTTTTATTTTAGAACTATATTGACCCTGAATAGTCCGTTGCTATTTTGACTGCGCTGTCCGTGGCCGCGTAGAGACCTTCCCTCGTATAGGTATACAGACACCAGGGGCATAACAGCAAGTGCTGCATGGACTGCATCGGAGCACCGCAGTCACATTGAGTTTGACTAGTATCCTTGAAAGCCCATTTACACATCGTGTCTCTGCAGCGTCATACCGGAGTGCGAAGGCCCTCCAGTCTGGAGGGAGAGTCCCCACATAACTATAAAGATTATCTATATAGATAACTATGACCCCCCCGTGAAAAAAAAGGTGATACTTAGCGTTTGCTTGGCCTGTTACTTGCGCCGATGGAAAGCACACGTCTGAGTTTTTGATGAGTTGGGCCTGAGACCGTTTACATCATAATACGTTCCCAGCTCATTTAAGGCTGAGGTCAGTTTCTCCTGGCCTCTTCGAAAGTTGGTACCTGGGTTGTCAGCGCTAGGTCGTCCGCACATAGGATACGTGTTGTAGATGGGCTGCTGGGTTGATCATTGGTATGTATGTTGAAAAGAGATGTGGCAAGAACACTCCCTTGGGGAAGTTTGCAGTCTAAAGTGCTTTTTTTCCGAGAGGAAGTGAACCTGGAAGCGACAGTTACATAGATGCTCACCCTGTATCCGAACAAACCCAAGGTCACTGGTCAGTTCTTCGACTTTTCGTAAGTCTTCGTATATTTACAGTATCATAAGCAGCTGTTAAGTCAACCAAGACCAAGCCTGTTATACTGTTTCTCTCGAAGCCATCCTCGATATGCTGGGTGAGTCTGAGAATCTGACCAATGCAAGCTTTTCCGGGTCTGAATCCCGCCTGTTAGTCCATCAGTTTTGAATCTACCAAAGGTGTTAGACGGTTGATGAGCAGTCTCTCATACAGTTTGTAAAGATGGCACAACAGCGAAATGGACCTATAGCTTTTGGGATCATCGGGAGACTTACCAGGCTTCAAGTGAGCCGCAACTTTTGCTCTTCTTCCGTTTTGAGGATCCTATGAGTTTCAAGGCAGTAGTTGAAACATTCTAGCAGCCAAGTTACTGCTAGTGGGCCAACATGTTTCATTTGCTCAACCGTAAGGTCGTCTACTCCTGCCGCTTTTCCGTACTTTAATGATTTAATCCCCAGAGTCAATTCAGTAAATATGAATTGTTTATTGATCTCATTAGTAAATTCATTTGAGTTACACATTTCCCGGACCTTCGGTAACCATTTGGGTGATTTACTGTTAAGTAAAAGCTGATGTGCTACCTGACTGGCTGAAACTAGACCAAGTTTCGCAACAAGTGGTGGATCTCCTGTAAGTTTCTGGACAGTAGACCACGCTTACTTACTATTCCGCGTCATATCAACGTTAGAGACTGTATGCGTCCACTTTTCTCTCCGGCTTTGACTGACCATATGCAAAAGCTTATTCCCAGCCATCTCGGATCTCCTCGGAGAATGGATCCTCAGTGTCCAGTTGCTCATAGTTAGCTAGATGCTTAGCAGCTTATTCAGGCCCGGGATATACGAGTTACGATAACCTCTAGGGATGGTTTGCCTTGATGCTATTTTTATGATGTATAAGAACGTTTCATAGTTGTCAGATATTGGCTTCAAGTCAGTTTTACCCAGCTTCCCGTCTATAAGCTCCGAGAAATAATCCCAGTTTGCTTTGGCTAGATTAAACCGACGCATAATTGGTGCTTGCATAGGTGTTATAGCAGCATGGATATACACATGATGGGTCTATGCCGTGTCTTGGGGATAGGAGTACAAATCGTTTTGGAACAATGAGGACCTATATTAGAACTAGTAAAAATTAAGTCAGGGCAATATCCCTTCCTCCATCGACAGCTATTAAACTATGGAGAGAGTTTGGAGTTGTGGACCAGAGTAAGGTCTAAAGAGTCTGCCCACTCTTCTACCGCTGCACCATCAAAATTGGTTTTTTGTACCCCCAAGACAGACTGTGACTGGTGAAATCATCAACAACTATTTTAGTGGACTGGTCGTCAAAGGTTTTGCAAAACTCAAATGGTTGATTTGATGGCTTATACACAGATGCGTTTATACATGTTCCGATATGTATGGAAATTATTTCTATGGAATTCACAATTTCAGATGATACGGATGTTACATTTAGGCTACATTTTGTAAAGATAGCACTGCCTTCCTTTAATGTGGTATCTCAGCCGTAATGTAATGTAAGTTATACCACGATATGTTTCTTGGAGACACAAGACATCACCCTGTGTCGCAAAACTAAGTTCTGAAAGAAGAGTCGATTTATTATCAGAAAAACCTTCGATGTTAATTGAGAGAACCTTCAGATGAGTTTAGAAGTGAAGGCTTTGGAAGGGGGTCGTAAGTCGATTGAAGCATCATGTTTAAAAGATTAGCCAGCCTAGGCACTGCGTTACCGTGCCTAGCTGTTACCGGTGTACGCCACAAGGGGGCTCTTTCCAAGCACACCTTTGATTAATAATAATTAACATTATTAAAATACCAAAATTGTTTAATTAAATCATTTGAAAGTAGCTGGGATGTCTACAACATGTTGAGGATATCCTCAACGTATCTAATGTTAAATAATTCACTCAAAACCCGTAACGTTTTCACACTTTCCCGTTCAGTTCCGGTCACATTGTATTATTGAAGCCTGAAATGCATAAGGGTTTTTTCACTCGAGGGTCCAATTACAACAGGACGTAAAAGTTTGTGTTTTGTCATCCGAGAGAGGTTTATATGGATTTTTAAATGTTCTGTAGGGCTAGCACGACAGGACGTGATTTGCTGCAGAGCGACATAAAGCGCGAGATACTTTTATTCTTGCAAAGACTTCTGTCGTGCTAGTCCTACTGATTGCTAACACCATGTATTGGCTTGCATTTAGTCTTCTGTGCGCGATTATGGCGCAGTGGCCGCGCGTCTGTTGCGCTTCAATAATTTTTAGTTCACTTTGTGACTGCAAATGTGGTACGCACGCTACTGCAGCGTAGATAAGCATCTAATTTGATGGCACCTTTAGGATCTATACTATTTAGGATATTTATGTCCAAGCCCGTTCCGTTTACTGAATCTTCACAACCCTTATACGTGCTACGCCAGAGACGCGTCAATAATAGTGGCGCTCATAGACAACAATGAGCAATAAGTTATCTTTCATCTGGAGGCAACATCGCTTCTTATATTCTATGCTAAGACTATTCTCACCGCCACATAGTTTTGAAGAATTGTTTTGTGGAAGTTATATACCGTAAGACAAGGCATGTCCGTCATGATTATGTAACCATTGAGACTTTAAATTGAGCTGGAGATCGTGGCTTCAGAGGTTGGTGTAAGCATGATTCCTTTCTCTTTTCCCTTTACTTACGAGCTCACCCTTTGTCGCAGCTCTGAACGTGTAATTGAAAGTCAAAATTAATTTTCAAATACATAGCGTCGCCACTGACTTTGCCTACATTTTGTATTTATTACTTATTGAAGATTTATCCAGAGCAGAGGGGGGTGTATGATAACACTTATACCAGTGGCGGAAGCGACAGAGTTATGTCAAGATCGTAGACAATAAAAGTCTTTAGTCTTCGTTTTCCATACTGGGAGGCTCGATGAAGCATGTAGGTGTCATTTGCTAATGCGAACATAATGTATTTATTACCCTTCTCGTGTTACCCCTAAGTGATTCCCAAACCCTCAAAAGATGAGATAAACACCAAAAAGATTATTGGAGATAAAAGGTACGACATTAAACACTCGTTGAGTACACAATCGATGGCTTATAAAACCATTGGGTCGTATTTACGAGGTGTGAACACGGTAACGGTACTTGTGTTACCTGTATCATCCCTTTTATGACCTGTTTTACATCGGACAAAGAGATCGTATTGCTGGAAAGCGCTAGTCAAGGTATAATAATTTCAAGTAATTACAAAGAGGGTACTTCGAGGAGCAAGCATAGGTCCTGATTTGTTTATCGTTTAGAATTATGTTATTCTAGCATCTTAAGGCGAAATGGAATCGTAACACGAAGTGAGAGGTAGACGCGGAGAAATCAATTGCACGATATTTAAACATTCGCCTTCACATTCGTCATCACCACTAGTCTTTCAGAAATAAAGCATACCCTCTTACTCTAAAACAAGCTCGTATTTCGCTGACGTAGTTATTACGGAACATAGGAGAAAAAAAAAATCTTTAAATATATTTAATAACAATCGAATGAAACTGATTTTTTCGTAGACGAACGTAGTACAAAATGGAAATTTTGCTCATACATTGTGATTATTGTTTATCAATCGGTCAATCGTGTTTTGGCCCTCAAAGTTCACTAGTCTGCCCTCGTAAAGAAAGAAGGCACAACTATGCGTACTTTACACAGCAGCTGTGCCATTTTTCGTTCCGAGGGCAGTAGTGGTATCTTCTGTTTTTAACTGCCTCCGTGGCCGATCGGTTACTATGTCGGACTGCCATGCTGGGGTCTCAGGTTCGATTCCCGGGCCGGGGGAAATATTTGTATGGCCTACATTTATTTCTCTCGTGAGTTTGGGTGTAATTTATGATTGTCTATGTGTGTCCGTGGCACACGCGACACAGGCTATGTTGAGAGTGTGCTATTATCAATTAACAAAACAAGTTGAATTAGTACTTTTTTTATGTCGAAAAACCTATTTTCCGTGTTGTTTAAATACGTCAAAACATATATTTGGCCCTCTGTTTACCTTAAAATACATACTGCTGTATAGAAGTTTTAGCATATATACACCCATATGATTCGTTCAGTACACTTTACAAAACAAAATTTTCAAGAGAGTGCACTATAACGACCGAATAATAACAATCTTATGTGCACAGCCACACGGGCTACATTTCGACTACACAGCTACTAGAGCTCCTTGTGAATTATTTCGTTCCGAGGAAGTACTGCCACCTTACCTACTTTTGTGAGTATTACTGTGTTTCGATTTTAAAAGGTAAGGGTGCTGGTGAAATTACATCACGTGGGCCTTGTCAACTTATGTCTCAGGGTGCCAGGCGCAGTGGCAGTATTTCTCCGATGTTTGCGATTTAAAGTTTTGAGAGGCAGTGACAGTCCGTCAGATGTTTGCGACTAAACGCTCTGAGTGGCATTGTAGCTGCTATGGTTAGGCGTGTCGCTTAACACCAGGTGCACGACTTGTTCGTTCTGTCACTTGATATCATAAAAAAAGTACTTGAGCAAAAGTGGGACAATAAAAAATTCGTTGGTTTTTCGGTTTTATATCCATGGTAAACAAAGGTGTGATACGTTTTTGATTATTCTTCAGTTGAATACCTTGTTACACTTTTCATGTTGATCATTGAATATCGATAAAGTAATTCGATTAAAAATTATTTTGTTCATGGTTCATACTCGTTTAGGTAAAAACGAGTTCAACGACGAGTCCGGTAGATTTGCTCACGACCCATTGAACATTTCTATGTTGAATGAAATATTTGTTGTTGATTTTATATATTAATATGAAACAAATGTGCACATTTCAAGAAACTTTAACAGAAAAAAAATATGGTAAATACCAAACAACTTAATTAAGTGTGATCTCTCTTAAGATTTACTCTTATAGTATCTATTTGAAGTTCATTTGTAGATCAACTGATTATTTTTAGTAAGAAAACTTAAGAGTTATACTCTTGTCGGTTGAGCCTTTTCCAGTTCTCCCAAGGAGCACACTTTATACGCCTCAAAACTATTATATCTATAAACAGTCTTATTATGGTAAAGGTTTACATAATAGTTCTCTATAAATGGTTTTAGAAAAAAGAAAGTGGTCTTTTGGGTTTACTTCACTCAAGTCAAGATTTTAAAACCTTCTTAATACCAAAAACCTTAATTAAGTGTGATCTCTCTTAAGATATACTCTTATAGTACCTATTTTAATTTCATTTCTAGATCATCAAATTATTTTTAGTAAAATTGTTCTAAACATATCCAGTAAAGTCTATTAATACTCTAAACACTAGTGTTCTCAAGTTTATTCTAGACATATTTAATTTATAGACATTCTGTAGTGTTTATACCTATTAACAAACATGTTATAGCGCGTCTTCAGTAGATTTTATTTTAAAAAACACCTTAATTAGGGTTTCTACTCTATTGGACGTAAGTTCATGCAAAATGGATAAAGTAAAGAATATTAAAAGATCTGGTGTATGTGGTGAACCTTGGATATTATGTCTAGAGATAAGATTAACTGCTATACTCGTATAGCGCGCTAAATGCTAAGTTTTTATAGCGCGGTATTTAAAGTACTAAAATTACAATTTTTAGCAGCTCAAGGTCGTGTGATAATGTAACGAATGGAGAGAAACGTGAAATAGTTGACGCGTGCTAACTTGCTAAGTATAGCATCTATAGTCTATCTATAGAATAGTTTTTTACGGTTAGTTACGACTGGCTTCATTTGTTTTGTTACTATTACATATGGTGGTTACAGGTTATGGAAGATAAATCAATGAGCTTCCCTTCGTGTACTTAAACAATTTACTATTTACAATTTGCACAAAACTTTACACTAACTTCACATTGGTTATTTACAGTAAATTACACTCATAATAATTCTTTCTCCTACTTTTATATACAAATATTACAACAACTTATTAATTAAACAAATGCTAAACTAACTAAATAAATCCAAGTAATTATATGTTAATTTAAATAGCTTCACCGTACAAAATTTTGCTTACGTTCCACCAATTAGCTCGAAATCGTATTAAAACGTGACCAAAATTATAATTTATAACATAACTACAACTATAATAGTTGCTAAGTGCTAAATATAGCATTAGCATTTAGCGTACTCGAGCGAAAAATTTAACATCAATAAACCAATCAGCTATTTCGCGTTTCGCACCAAATGTTAAATGCTACAAATAATATGTGAAAGTATTTCACGAAATAATTGTTTTAACCAATGACAAGTGCCGCAATTTGATATTAATTAGTTCCCTATTTTCACGTAGAATATAGTGCCATCTATGAAATATTACGGAAGATAACTCAGGACGAAGAAGGATTTTGTTTGCTAGCTGCATAAGTAAAGCACGGATAGATTGATGGCAATCGACGCATTGAAATATTGTAAAATTATGTCGCATTTAGTTTAATTTTCTTAACGTAAAATCCAAAGTGAAAAAAGTATGTTATAATTTTAGCACCTTTATTTCTTTCAAATTATAATTGCTATAATTATTTTTTAACTTAACATTATAATTTGTGCTATATACTATATTAACCATCTCTAATTATGTCACATCATTCGATACATTAGTCGGTAATTCGCGTGCGAGCCAATTTTTGTTTGTTGACAAATAAATATCATTGTGAAGTAATTTCGTGTTCTGAAGTGATAAAAACAATTGAAATGAGCGCGTAAACTACTGTACTTTAGTGTTATGTGTGTGTATTATGCCGTCTATCAATGGAATACAGTGAAATAATTGTGTGAAATGTGGTTGGCGTGAAGAAATAAACTCAATTTTGTAATGAAAATTTTATTTCTTCCAACATAAGTTAGGTATATCATTGAAATATACCTTATATGATAGGGAATTTAACCACCATTCTAGTCATATATAACACATTACATATAATTATAAAGAATAACGTTTTTTTGCGACAAATTGGATTTTTTCAATTGTTTTTTTGACCTTGGGTGACGTGTGAAAGGTTATTTTATTGCATAATACGCTCACCATTCTACAACTTTTACTGCTTATAAATGTTTTGTAATTAAAAAAATTCTTAAAAAGAAAAAATCGTTTAGAAATGTCGCGTTTTGTAGACAATCATAAAAGCTACATAGGAGTGAATATTCTGTTACAAGATCAACTACATTAAAGCAAATAAAAATAATCTTTTCATATTCTAAAATATTTCTATAGATAAAGCTATAGACAAAATGCTCCTAACAGTGTTTTGAAAAAAGCTTTAAATTCTTATCGCTTTATTTTTAAATAATGTAGGCGAAGAAAATGATGTAGGCGAGAAAAATTTCTTTTCTTTTTAAAAAGTA
The DNA here is from genome assembly GCF_003589595.1 of Hyposmocoma kahamanoa. Taxonomy (NCBI): domain Eukaryota; kingdom Metazoa; phylum Arthropoda; class Insecta; order Lepidoptera; family Cosmopterigidae; genus Hyposmocoma; species Hyposmocoma kahamanoa. The sequence goes on from NW_020654289.1 coordinate 9,890,671, forward strand.
AATCTAATTTGAAATTAGCTTGAAGAAGCCTAGAACTTCTTGGAAATGGTTTGTTTTGCGAGTTATTTTGTATATTTAAGCTTTCTATAAATATTTAAAACCGAAAATCGATAACTGTATTTTAAACTTAATAGTTTATATTCATACATAAATATTTAAAATTCAGCGAGCGCATTAGTTTTATGACAGGTTTCTCATTACTTTTCACAATGTATTTCAAGTCGCACGTTAATTTGCGCTTTCTAAACGATTTAACATTGCGCGAAAAAGTCAGAAATATTATATCTAATTTCGCCATGTTGCAATTTTGATAGTTTATATTTTGTAAGCCATTCAACTTGAAATCTATTAGTTTTAGAGAATTGCGTCTTATGTTTGTAACGTTTTAGTTATTTTGGTTTTAAAACAGCATTACTAAGAAAACTATCATAGACTATAAATTATCTAAAAACTGTCTACAAGAATAAATCCTGTTCTAGAAATAGTCTTGCAGCATTCTAGATGGGTTACTTGAGAAAAAAGATAAGAATCACTCTTAACATTATCTATAATTTCTCAAAGCACTCTTGTGATCTACTAATAAAGTTGTTCCCATTGCTTTTACTTTAAATTATCTAGAAACTTTCTTCGAGACATCTTGAGGGAATTTGAACTCTTAAAATATTCAATGGAATTTAATTCTATTAGATACCTTATAGTATATATTTAGATATAGGTGTGCTGCTCTGGCTCTTACTTGCAGTCATAAAAAAACCATCTGTAGGTAAACGTAGTTTATCTACTTCGAGTATATGTACCTGACATAGAGACGAAATGTCATTTAATTTGTTTAAGAACTATTCTGCATTATCATTACGGTGACAACTGCGCTTCGATTGGTCAGCACGAATTCGAAACAATTGACGGGAGTCGTCAATTGTTTCCCTTCAAATCGACCAGTTTAACTTGAATTTTGCTATAATGGACGCTAAATTGAAAAATTATATCGTCGCTGGAAAGCGATAATGCTCTAACACTCAAAAACTCAACTTTTCACTGGAGCCAAAACAAAAATTACTGATGAACTATCACAGTTCCGTTGTTTTGTAATTAGATGTTTTGTTGTTTTTCCCACACCACCGAATGGAATAGCCCCCCATAGTTAGAGATATTATCTTTATTACAATAAATACAGAATATTTATGGACACACAGATCAGTTGTTGGCGCTGTACTATTTCAGCTTTATAATTTGTGATTTCAGTGCAAACGTGACTTGATATTTAAAAGTGATTTAAGGCACATTTACCTGATGAGTTGCCAGGGATGCATGGCCGTTATTTCGTCTATTTCTGGTTATATACTCGATGTTTATCTATAAAACTAGTATAATGATATGTCTCCGTTTTCCACTTAAGATCCTTGTACATTTTGTTCTGTCATCTTACATGTTCTTCTCAAGGGTCTATATATTTTTATGTACGACTTTATGTTCAAAGATCTTTGTACGATTTTAATGAACAATTCCAATGAAATTCGGATAATTTTAACTGTACCTACATATTCCTGAGATGAGAATTTTAGTTATTGCACTCAGTTAAAAATATATTCTCAGAAAATCTAGTTTAATCTAGCTTTACTACATATACTGACAGTTCATATAAAACGCTCGGGTCGAGAGTAGTAAGTTTTAATAACACGGTTTAATCTCACATCATAGCGTTCAATATGACATAGTGAGCCGAGCACTGATTTTGTGAGACGTTTTTCAGAGCCACTTCTGTCGAAATTTAAGAGTAACCGAGTATTACATAGTATCCCAGAAAATTAGAAATCATGGGCACATATTGCCTTTAATAAAGTGTGTATTAAACAGAAGGGTATTAATAAATGTTTTAATGAAACAAAGAATAAAGTCGGTTAATAAGATATATAACAGCTTAAATGTTTGGATTACAGTACAAAGGAACGAAATTAGGTGCCCGCGGCAGAGTGCGTAAAATTTCCTTTGTATATTTATCTCAACATGTTGGACAAGGTACCTGCTAAGGAAGATAATACAGTTGAGTCACTTTTAAATATCATGTGTGAAAATCGTCGGCAATCGAAGACTGGGGGGCCTCGGAACTCTACCCTTACTTCAAAGGCCCGTATGTCGTTAAAAATACAATAGTATGTGTCAAGACATTGTAAAAAGGGTGTAAAGTTCTGCATGTAACCTCAAGTATGTTATTGTAATTCCAAATACAAATACTAATTAATGGATTGATCTACTATTGTTGACGTCCTCTTTTATTTTTTTATGATACCTAGTCACGGGACAAACAACTTGTGCGCCCAGTGGCAAGTGACATGCCTCCATAACATTTGCACTTCCACTCATAGTTTTAAATTGCAAAGATTTGATGGTCACTGCCACTGCGTTCATCACCCTGAGACATAAATTGACAAGTCCCATATGTCTATTATTTCACCAACTCCCTTAGGCCGATTACACATGGCGCCGCTTCGGCAGCGTTTCTTAGCCGCCGTGGGGCCACAGGAGATGCAGCGTCATACCCACAGACATATATCTAAATAGATAATGCTCAATATAAGCTACAAACGTTTAGTTGCCATTGTTACGCTTCGGAACGCGCCATTATCGTAGTTAAACATCAGTCGAAAACTCAAAAAATGCCTAATTGTGTCATTTAAAATTGCAAAAACACCACAGCCTTGAGAAGATAAATTATCAGGGACGTTTTCTTCAACAGTTATGAAATATTGTAATCAGAATCATCAGAGCCGCGGTGCATGTATGGAGGTGTGTATACAAATGTAAGGGCGACTACAACTGTGGCGCCGCACTGCGAGGGAAGGGGCGGCGGTGGTGTCGTTGTTGCTATGGCGCAGTATGAAATCAGCCTTACCCTTCAAAACTAACACACAGTAATTCTCACATTACCGCTTAGCGGCAGAAATAGTTAAGGTGGCAGTACTTCTCTGGATGAACTTTTTGCAAAGAGCTGCTACTCAGCTGACAAGCTGTTAACAAGCTAAGTAGTTGGATGGCGATCCAACGAATATAATAACTCCTTTCAGTCATTTCGCTTGTGTTATTGTACAACTAAGTGTATTCGTATTAGCAGAAGTTGGTTGTTTGTTCACATTTTGACGGTGATTGTACAAGTGTAAATGTACTGTCGTTGCAATGTCGTGCTTTTAGGTACTCGCGATTTTTTTTATATTGGAATTTAAAAAAATCGGATCTAAATCGTATATTTGTTTTTTCGAAAAAAATCAACGTTTTGGGTTCTTTACATGTCCAATGGTCTCATGCTCATTTTACTTCTAATGTCCTTATATTTAATAAATTTGATTTAGTAAAAGTTCGTTGTTAAAATATCTCGCAAAACGTATTTAGTGTAAATTGGAATGTTCTCTTAAAAATAAGGTATTTTAATTATTAAGTTCTGTATTTATATTAAAAAAACGACTTATTCCCATGTAATCCCCAAAACTGATCAACCATCAATTTTAAATTGCAACTGGATCCCCTCTATATTTTGCAACTCCCAACGGATCCCCTCACTGAACTTGTAAGGTAAGTACAGTCAATAGAAAAGAAGTTTTGAAATCAAAGTTAATACAGTTATATAAGTTAGTATAGTCAAGAGCACATCAAGCTCGATACTTTGTGCTTTAGGTCGTTCTTATCGTAAGCGGCATAGAGTTGGATTTAAGTGTTAAGTGTTAAGCTTGATGTGCTTTGGACTCTGTACAGTTAATGTTGGTCATTTCTAATAAACTAAATTAAATACAGCGCAACCCTCAAATACATTTTCTAGTTGACTGTACCACAGTACCTACCAAAAGTAAACTTGTGAGTACCAGTGTATCAAGTGGGAATAAAATATTAATATTTATACTTGATTTATACTCAAAATAATTTCATTTCCATCAACGAAAACTAATGAGTTTCAGCCATAGTCAATATTTAAGAAGTAAAAAACTACAATCAATTCCACAAAAACCTGCAGTATTGATCCCATTAGTGATGGAACACGTTTATTCACTTTTGTGATTAATTATGGTTTAGTCGAGAGAAATAACTGCTGGACATGTCGAGAGATGTTACTTAAGCTCTAAGATTTTCAAATAAACGATGAGTGATAACAATAGCACGAGCGATTTATTAGCTTAGTGGTTGCGTGTGCGAGTACCGTCACGAGCCTATTACTTTGAGTATTTCCTAAACATCTAGATTAAGATAAGATTAAATTAAATGGTGTAATTTTAATGGAAAAATTTTAAAACATGAAAAAAAAACGAAATATGTTGAAAAACACATTCACACTTTGCGGTATTATACCGATGAAAACTTTATACTTACGTCAATCAAAAACCGTAATCAAGATAATTATAACATGTTTGAAAAAAAAAAACCGTTGAGGTCGGTTTTTGTTATGTTGTGTTTTGTTAGTTTGAGGAATTACATCTATTTTCCATTTCCGGATTCAACCCTTAGAGGTTGAATTTTTTTTTTCAAATTTGAATGGGATCACTACTGTTCACAAATGTCGGAGTAATCGCGTAACATACAAAAAAATGCGATCGGACAAAAGAACCTCCTCCTTTTTTTGATGTCGGTTAAAATAATTTTATTTAACAATATTGAAAGTGCTTTTTTGCTATATTTTGGTTGTACGTGCCAAAATTCATAATCTTATTGGCCCGTTTCCGAATTAATCTCTGGAATTACGCAGTAAACCAACAAAAAAGCTATTCAATGCTCCGATTCGCCTATTATATTTGCCAAATTGCACCAAATAGCGCCAAATTGCCCATTAGTAGTGGAATTCTTTCCGTTGCTCCACTAATAAGTAACGGGCTATTGAGTTTGCAGGAATTAAAGATTTTATTTGCATTTTTAGCAGAGAATTATAAGCATAAGTGACATTGGAGTAATTTATTGTTATTTAAAAAAATATTAGTTACTCAATAGCATCGTCCTATGTTCTCGTATGTTCGTACGGCCGCAAATACAAACTCGTCTTTACGACATATTGGTCAATATTAAGTGGTAAATTTTGATGGGCTGTATAATATACACGCCGTACAAGTTTCTTTAAGTAAAGCAAGCAATTTTAATGTTTAGATTTATTTATGTACGAAAATTAGAACCAAGAAAAATTAGTACAAATAGACGCTATTAGACCAGCTGCAGCTGCGCAGCGGTCGTGCGACAGTCGCACTGCAGTCACGCTCGGTTGCAGTCACGGTTAGTGAGGTGTACATATAAATTTTTCAAATTAACCACGATGAATGAAAATAGAATTGAAGAATTTATAGAGAATGTAAAACAACACCCTGCAATATGGGATAGCAATTACACTAGTTATTCCAATCGACTGGATAAAAAAGGCATGGGAAAATTTGGTCGCACTTCAGCAGCGCGACTGTGGCACGGGCGAAGCGCGGCTTTGAATGCGCCCTAAGAAATTTAAACGCGTGCCGGAATTGAAATTGGAAGCTTATAATAACTTTCTTTTAATACTAGGCTTATTGAATATCAGGATGTATTACAACCGTGACATTATTTTTTGTGAAATTACTTCATTAGTTTGTTATAATTTTTATTAATACCAAGAAAAATTCATTCGATACGGCTGGATTCAAACCAGCGCCTTCTCCATATCGTGGAAACGCTCTCCCGACTGAGCTTTAACCACGTTTAGCAGCAGTGGAGCTCCTTCTGAAAGAGTCAGTAATGTGAATATTACTGCGTTCAGGTTTGGAAGGGTAAGTCTGCTGGTGAAATTACAGGCACATGGAACTTGTCAACTTATGTCTCCGAGTGACGGGTGTAGTGGCAGTACCACTAAGATGTTTCCGATGTAAAGCTCTTTGTAGCACTGCAATCGTTATGCCACTAGGCACACGGCTTGTTTGTCCCGTAACTTGGAATTATAAAAAAAGCTACCGAAACTTTCTTTTACGCAATCTGCTGTTTCTTTCATACTTGATACTTGACGAACGTTTCAAAATTCACCTAGGCTTTGTGACGAATTAGCTACTCGTGATTGAGTGATAACCTCTCTCATGTCATTCCTTGTGGTTTTGGAACTTTGTTTCTTGTTAGCCGCATTCCGGCCCTTCTTTGTCCTACTATTCTACATCTTCACTCCTTAACTTTTTCTCAGGAATTTGAAACACGTCTGCCTTTTTAAAATTACAAACACTGAATAAATAATTTTCTACCGGCAAAATATCTTGTACCAATAAGGATCCCATAATTTTCACCAAGATATTCATAGTCTATTAATTAAAAGGGAACTGAACTTCCGTTTCTAATTAATGAAGGCTCGTGGAGGCTCCATGGTACTTAATACTTGATAGTAGATTGTTATACTTCGGACCATTATAAATTATGTAGGACCATCTAATTTGGTCGTTATTTCAATCTATTGATACAGCTCCCAAGGGCTTATTTTTATATCGGTAGAAACACAATATATGGATGGATATTAGTAAATGGGGACAGTCCATGGATTTTCAAAAATTTCCTCCATAACTTTCACAAGTTTGGACCGCAATTTATGGGACACTCTGTATTACAAATATGGGTAATAAAGTTAAGAAAATTGCGTAGTTATTTCGATCGATACCAATTACTTTACGTTCTATATGAATTTGGAGTATTAAATTTTTGCTTTTGTGCAGTCAACAGCCCGCTAGCCTTTGAAACGACTTATAGTAAGTAGCATAGAGTTGAATTTAACTATTAAGTTCAAAAAGATACGTACTATGCCTACGCTAGCGTGCCTAGCTTCGACGGTGTCGTGTACAGGATGATATCGAATAGCACATACATATAGAGATATTTTTTGATGGACGTTCGGAAAAAGATCGGCACTGCGTACTTATTCAACCAGAATATATACCAAGTGTTTTTTTTGAAATGGGACAGTATGGCGAAATCCGAAATCTTAGAAGATACAATGAAACTGTCTTAGGAACCATTAAGGCTATTTAGTGAATACAATTTTGGTATAGTCAATTTTTTAATCAAGCGAGCAAGAGAAAAAGCAAAGAGCAAGTGAGTTGTCCATAAAAATGAAATCGGGACAGCCGAAATTGGTCAAATTTCATAAAGTATTTTTCATACAAAATTAGTACTAAAGTAAAATTTACTAATTTGTTTAATGCTATGAGACTCAGTTTCTTATAAATATGATTTAATTGTACGCGAAGTAAAAAATCGGGACAGCAAAAGTTGGTCAAATTTAATAAAATGATTTTTCAACATTCAAAACGTGAATTAAGTTAAATGTAACTTAAAACGTCAATTGAAATGTATCCGGAATGGACGGGTGCATATGTTACAACTCAACTCAACTTACAAGGTCACAGCTCAGCTAAAAATCAAAACCCTCTTTTCAGCCATGTTGAGGTTCGTCGCAAACAGTAACCTGAGCAGGCAGTCTGTTCACTTCTCAATTATGACATTTTCGACAGCTATTACGTGGGGATGACCAGAGAGAAAGAGAGAGAGAGAGAGATTTCTAGATCCTCCGTCTTTGCCTAAGTCACAGTAGTTATGTTTGTATGACGATAAATATGTTGAAATTGCGAATTGAATAAAAACTATATGCTTTTAGCCTGGTTTAGAGCAGTGCGGATTTATCTGCGGATCGTCCGCACCCGAGCGGAGTAACACATGTGGCGTTAGTATATCGTTTTACGTGAGGCGCACTATAAGTTTCCGGAATGAATAAGAAAAAAGTGCTATAAATGGTCAGAAATTAATTTATTGTTTCTCAAAATATTATCTGTTAGCGTTAATGCACTTTTTCATACGAATGAACTAATTTTGAAAACATTTATACCACTCCTTCGTGACAATCTCTGAAACATATTTTTCATACTGTTCGACAGCCTCTTCAGGTGATGAAAATCGTTGTCCGCGTAATTGGTTCTTGATTTTTGGAAATAAATAAAAATCACAAGGCGCCAGGTCGGGACTGTACGCGGGATGGCTCTAACGTCAACGTTGTTCACCTTCAAAAATTCATTTGTCTGTCTGGCCGTGTGAGAACTGGCATTATCGTGGTGCAAGATGATACGGTGTTTATAGTTATTTTTACGGAATTAGTCAATAACTTCCGGCAAACAAATGACGTGTACCAATCACTATTAACGATACAACGATTCTCCAAAGCAACAGTAGCCACGTGTCCAGTTTTATTAAAAAAAGAAGCAATCATCCGCTTAGAGGCACTTTGCACGCGCGCCACATTGTATGGTTTTGGCTCATCTCGAAAGACCCATACGCTCGATTGCTGCTTTGTTTTGGAATCGTAACTGTAAATCCATGTTTTGTCACCTATTACTATGTCCCACACCAAATTTGACGCCCCTTCATTGAATCTGGTAAGCATGGCATTACACCAAGTGACGCAATACGTTTTTTGAACTTCGGTGAAATTGTGTGGGTTCCACCGAGAGCACAGTTTTTCACACCCAAATGTTTCTGTAGTATTGATTGTATTTGACTCATGCCTATGCCTAAAGATGCCCGAATCTCATGGTATATCACATGCCTGTCTGTTTTGATCATACACACGCAGTAGTCACAGCAGTAGACGGGCGACCATCACGAAATTCGTCACTGAGATTCACACGACTGCGGTTGAATTCTGCAAACCAGCTATAAATAGTCGTCTTGTATGGTGCTTCATCGCCAAAAGCAGTTTGAAGCCGAGCGAAGCTCCGCTGAGCTATTAAATTACATATAAAGTCGTAGAAAATCATACTACGAAAATTTTTACGAGTTAAATCCATGGTGATGTAGATAACCAATTTCTAAAATGACGCCACAATGTAAAAACAAGTGACAGTCAGATGAAACAAATTGTATTCTACAGCCAAAGAGTTCCATTTTCAAATGTTGTAATTATTTTTTAAACATTGTTTATGTAAGTGGCCAGTTCCGGAAACGTATAGTGCGCCCTATGTACAGTAACGCTGATTGATCCTTACGGAACACGCTCCGCGTGAACTCTGCGTGAGCCACCCGTGCGTTCATTATAGGCGACTGTCTTCCGTGAATATTCGCACTAAATTAAATACTCGATTCAGAGCACTGCGAATTCTACGCATACGGATGACCCGCATGAGAATAGTCCGTATACACCATACGTGCAGCTGTGAAACCAGCCTTATAGTGTAATGATCCTCTACTAAGCGCTAATTTCATTTAACAATTTTACCTCGTAATTAACAGTAAACTTCAATAAAACGTGTTCATATTTAACATGACCTTGAAGTAGTGGCGATAGTACACACTTGTGATGTCAGTATAGCCTGTAGATTGAGGTAGTGCTCAGAAATTCTATAAAGTACGTTCTAAATTGTCAGCCTCTACTACGTCCAAAGTTTCAAGATACTAAGTCTTTACAGCATTCGGTATTTAAATTAGGGAATTATGTACTTAAAGCTGGTAATTAATACGTTTCAAGCAGTAAATTGCGGGATTGATCCCGGTGGTAATCCCTAGTGCTCTTTACTTGCTGATCGGGCGATTAGGATGAATTCATTGTACATTATTTAAAGTACGGTTATTGTACAGTTTAGCGGTACTTAGAAGAATTTGCTTATTTTTTAATATGTTTCAGGGCGTATTTTTTTAAACAGCGAGTACTATATATTTGCCGCAATGGTACTTAAAGCAATGATATTTTGTATATACAATTTAGAAACCAGTATCTCGGCGCGTGGTTAATCCATTTCCTGTTTAATCGTATCAGTTTAAAAAGTGTGGTTTTCGTTTTAACGGATTTTTTGCCGAAACACCACCTGTGAGAAACCTATGAAAGTTTTTCTTCACTCAACCTGGTACTTACCAGAGATAAATTCTGGTATTGATTGTAATGAATATTATGATGTTTTACTAGTATGATATTCATTTATGTTTTGTCATATTGAAGGAATTTTTCTTTGTGTTCGATTTAAGTATTATAATAATTATTACATACTAGTGGAGTAATTCAAATTTTCGACCAAACGCAATCCAAATTCGATATAAATTATCAATATATTTTTATAGATTTAAGATCTGTCTCAGTAAAAATGTGTATAGGTATCTATATCAAAACGTGTTACTTATGAAATATTTTATTGACGGGGCAAGAATGGAGTAGATGAACACATTGACCTGGGTTGTTTCTTCTGTATTTGGTATTGGTCGCCTAATTCTATGTATGTGCCTTGATGTTCGAGGGTTTATCGCGTTCCTCACACTGGTCTTTCTAAATTTTAATGAAAGTTGAAGCTTAAAGCTAATGTTGGAAAACTGTTCTACTTCTGTAAGACTCATTAATTTATTTCAAAGTTTTAACTTGATTAATCTTTTTTTAGAACCAACTCGCATTACTGCCTCCTCTTCTACTTGTATTGATAACATCTTTTGTAACACAGACGCAGTGTCTAAATCAATAATAAATTGCTTAAGATCCGACCATAGTGGCCAATTGGCTTCTTTTAATTGTAAAATGAGCAAGAAGGTAGACCAATTTCTCTGCAGACCGATTACCACAGAACGAATAATTAGATTTCAAAATAATATCGGCAATAGTTTAAATTCCCTATCCCATATACCGGAGGATCCAAATACTTTATATAACACGATATTTGGTTTAATTAAAAATGAATTTGACAATATATTTAAATCGAAAACATTAACTTTCCATAGAGAGACTAAATTCAACGACTGGGCAACAGTAGGTATTCATAAGAGTGGGTCTCGTTTGTATGAGCTATATGCTATGAAAACTTATAATACTAATTCCAATTTCATAGAATATGTTAGAATTTATTCGAAAATATTTAAAAAAGTTTGTGTAGCTGCTAAGGTTAAGTTTCACAGCGACAAAATTAGACAATCTCAATCAAAATTAGCATAATAAATAAAGAGTCAGGCAGGGTTAAACTACACGATAGAGATATAGTTTTAGAATTAGACAGCAAACTTATAAAATCTAAAGATAAAGTAGCCCAAGCTTTTGAATCGTTCTTTTCGGAAATTGCTGTGAACACTACAAAATCATTAAATTCCTCCCCTTCACTTGCTATTGATCTCCTAAAGGAAAATGTTAACGTTTGTGGCAGTTTATTTAATTTTCGTCATGTTAATCCACAAGACATCATACAAGCTTTTAAGTCAATACATGTTAAAAAAACTGAAGATCTCTGGGGCATATCAACTAAAGTTATAGACTCAGTTATTAATCTCATTTCCCCACAGTTAGCTGTAGCTTTCAATAGGTGCGTTGACGAAGGTGTTTTTCCCGATTTAATGAAATACAGCAAGGTTATTCCCTTATTCAAAAGCGGTAGGAAAGTTGATCCTAGCAACTATAGGCCCATTTCAATTTTACCAGCTTTAAGTAAAATATTCGAAAAGGTTATGCTAACTCAATTACTGTCCTATTTCGGTAGGAATCATATTTTTCATAGTGAACAATACGGGTTTACTAGTGGTAGATCGACTAGCGATGCGGGGGTAGCTTTACTAAAACACATCTTTGATGCTTGGGAAAGGTCCCAGAACGCTATTGGTGTTTTCTGTGACCTCTCAAAGGCATTTGATTGCGTTGATCATAATACTCTTATTAGGAAGCTGGAACATTACGGTGTAAATGGCAAGGCGTCGAAACTTGTCTCGTCATATCTCAACGGTAGAATTCAGAAAGTAGGCATAAATGGAGTGACTTCTTTGGGTTCTCCAGTAAAAATGGGTGTTCCGCAGGGCTCAATACTTGGACCTTTCTTATTTCTGATTTATATTAATGATCTGCCATTCTTTGTTAAGGACCGTTGCGAAATATTTTTGTTTGCTGATGACACATCCTTGATTTTTAAAACAGACAGACATGACATTAACTATGACCGTATTAATGATACCCTCTCTAAGGTAGTTTATTGGTTTAATGCTAACAATTTATTGCTTAATGCCAAGAAGACAAAATGTGTTAAATTTGAATTACCTAACGTAAAATCGACTAGTCCAAGCATAGAAATAAACGGAGAAAAGTTAGACCTTGTTAATAAAGCAGTCTTCTTGGGAGTGACCTTAGATAGTAAACTTCAGTGGTTTCCACATATATCGTCGCTGGCCAACAGATTAAGCTCCGCTGCATACGCAGTCCGCAGAATACGTGAGCTTACCGATGTTAGTACTGCTAGACTAGTTTACTTTAGTTACTTCCATAGTATAATGTCCTACGGGATTCTCATGTGGGGTAAAGCGGCAGATATTCAAACCATATTTGTATTGCAAAAACGAGCGATTAGTTCTGTGTACCGTCTAGGCTCTCGGGTATCTCTCAGAGAAAAGTTTAAGGAGACTGGTATCATGACTGGCATCATAGTACATTTACTCAAATATTTTATATGCCCGTAAAAATATACATAATTTCAATAAGAAAGAAGATATCCATAATATTAACCTTAGAGCTAAGTCCAAACTCATGGTACCACGATTTCGTGTAACCAAGGTAAACAACTCTTTTATGGGGAACTGTATACGTTTTTACAATAAGATTCCGGAGCATTATATTAAGTTTATCATTTCCTAAGTTTAAAAACTACATTAAAAATATTTTGATCGAAAAATCATATTACAAAATTGAAGACTACGTGTTAGATAAAGATGTATGGAAAGACGACATGGCTCCAGAATCCACACAAATTTGATTCAAAGTGTATTCCATAGCATTTAAGTTTATTTGAAAAGAGTAATCCCTAGAGTTTCTTGCTCGTTCTTCTCAGGGAGGTCAGCGTAGTGAACGAGCAGTAGCTTAAATGTGACGTTTTCAAGTGTAATTTATTTTACCTATGGAATAAATAATCTTTGACTTTTGACTTTGACTTATGTTTGTAACTGTAATTATGTTTGGTTTAATAGACGTTGTGACCACTGATGTAACAAGCTTTAAATTGATTGATGTGCAGACGCAGACTAGACGTTGATTTGACCGAACATTTATTAAACAAAATAAACTGCGTCTTTATGTTATGTGAAGGTTGATCAGTTTTTTGACAACTTTGAAAGGGCTGGCAGCAACTTTAGACATCCACGTTCATTGTCGGCAAGTAATTATTTATTCGAATTTCCTCAACATGTTGGGAATCAAAATTTGAGTTCTCAGCACTTGTATCGCTAAAGTCAAATTAGGAAGCGTAGTTTCGGTTATAAATAGGACTGTACCGATCCGGCGGGAAGTATCGTAATCCTAGAGATAAAGGGTAGCTGCATCTGCAAGTCAGGGTTGTAACTTTTCTGCGATTCACTCTATTTGAGGTTCGTATAGTACAGTACCTAGTGTTTCTCAGCAATGCCTTCGCGGTATCCTGTTCATGGGTATGTCCGTGAGATCCCGTGGACTCACTTCATTATTATTTCAAACCTATTTTTATTAGCCTTACTTTTTTAACCGACTTCAAAAGGAGGAAGTTCTCACTGGACTGTATGTTTTTTTTTGTATGTATGTTACGCGATAACTCCGGTATTGGTGAACCGATTTTCATGATTCTTTTTTTATTGGAAAGAGGGTACCTTCATAGTAGTGCCATTTAATTTTGAAGAAAATCATCCACCTCTAAGGGTGGCTGTTAACGCATGAAGATTCATTTTTATAAATAGCGCCTTAATGTTTTTTTAATTTTGCTATTATCCAATTCAAGGTGTTTTTTTCTCTCAATATACTTTGAGTAGTGAGAATTTGTATTATCTCCTGTGTCAAGCTTCGTATAGTGGCGAACTAGGTGATGAATCTGGGTTTGCGCACTTTCCGGTAATCGATCTCAATAAAACTTGGTAATTATATAAAATAACACGTACTTTTGAGGTCCGTTTTTTAGTACTCTGTACTGAGATTATTATAGTACCAAGTGACAGGACAAACATGTCGTACGCTTGGTGTTAAGCGACACGTCTATCCGTAATGGTTGCAGTGCCATCCAGAGCTTTAAATCGCAAAGATGTTATGGGCACTGCCACTGCGCCAGTCACCCTGAAACATAAGTTGACAAGTCCCATGTGCCTGTAATTTCACCAGCACACTTACCCTTCTAAGCCATAACACAGTAATGCTCACATTACTGCTTACAATTGACTATGCCAAAATTGTTAATACAAAAAAAAAGACTTAACGGTTCCTAAGACAGTTTCCTGGTATCTTCTGTGGTTGCGGATTTCCCCACACTGTCCCATTAAATAAACACTACGCATAGGTTTGAAGCTCGAGTAGATTAGGAAACGAATCTCCAAAAATTGTGTAATTTTTATTATATTCGAAAATTGATTTGGAATTCATTATTGTTGTGCAGTTGACGGTTGAAATATTTTTTACGTACGATGTGCTCTGTAATACGTAGTGTTGTAAGCAGCATATAAAAATAGCCGACTTCAAATGCGAAACTGCCTCCGTAGCCGAACGGTTATCATATTGGACTGTCCCACAGAGGTTCCAAGGTTCGATTCTTGAGCAGGGAAAAATTATTCTACGGCTTACATTTATTTTTTTCGTGAGTTTGGGTGTAATTTTTTGGTTGTCTATTTGTGTATCTATGGCACCCGCGATACAGGGTTTCCCTAGTACGGGGCTATGAGTGTGTGCGTTGTTATTATTATTATTATTTACAATAAGATCGAAATAATTCTACCCTATCAAAATCTAACGGCGAGACTTCAAAGGTCGTCCCTACAATCTATCAAGTGTAACCCCACACCTAGGTGTGTAGGCTAAACTAACGCTAAAATAAATGGAGAAATATAGGAGCGGGAAGTCTTACCAGGAAACCTAAGGCAAAGGCGGAAGTTGGAAAGGAAGTAATGGTGGTAGACGTCTCGTGCAATATGTACAGGAAATGATTTTCTCACTGCCGGTCAAGCAGGTTCACAACTCCAACAACTGACAGCTTGTCTTAGTCGCAATGACAGGATTAGTGGAATGTTACGTTGCTATAATATAATATAATTTAAACTACTGCAAGTGGATAACTGATAGATTTAAAATATTTTCATAGGTGTTTCTTTTTATGTTATGATTATGCCATAACGACAAAGCTTTTTGCAAATTTACGAAATATGTTGATATCTTGCAGTCGTTAATGCTGATATTGGCATGCGTGGTCGGCATGCGATACTTGAACATCGGGCATTGCTAGTTGATTATCAATCACAGATTTGGTTACTTCATTACACCTTTAGAAAAAATCTATGCTACGTAATACTCGAAGGGATTCGTATCAAATACAAAGAAACAAATGAATCAACCACAATCTAAGTTTACAAAACAACGACAATCAATATAAGAAGATGTTAAACTTTGAAAACTAGCGAAAAGACACCCATTGTGCGTTCAAAACAAAAACTTAGTCCGACGTGCACATGTCCGCTTCAAACCAGTTCAAACTGGTTCAGACCGGAATGTTGCGGCGAGTTTTATTGGTTTTATCTCGTTTTATTGTGTTTTATTCAGTTTTATTCCCACTATCGAAGTTTTCTGTTTCACGAACCTATTGGGCCTTGGCGATTGCCAGAGTTGAAATTGTGTAGTAAATAGCTTGTTTTACGGAAACAACGAATTTCCTCCAATGTTTTATTGGATTCTTTGTTATAACAACTTCCTAAAGAAATTTTCTTTTTTAGAGATCCTTCCTTTGGGCTCGTGAAACGGAAACGGACCCTTATCTTTTTACTGTTTCTTTATCTTCGCACAGTTTTGTTTGCAGTATCTTTTCGTGAGAGCGAATTTTTTTGCTTTCTTCACGAAAAACATTCACATGCAATTAAAGTAGTTTCATTTGAAATCAATAATTATTTAGGAACAGAGCAAACTACGTAAATACTGGAAAATATAACTTATGAAATTTCTATCTGTCACAAGCTTTGAAAATTTTAATATTGAATACTGTTTACTTACCCTATACGCGTATGATGAAATATACGAGATCTGAATTTATAAGCTTGTCAATAAGAAAGTTTTGCGAAGAGTTGGCGAAAAAGTGAAGCTTTTTTACAAGACTTCAAGCAAAATAAAAGTTGAATATCTAGAATGTACTTAGACCCACAAACGATTATGACGGGGAAATAAAAAAGCTGATCGTAGGAAAAGTCTCGGTTCTGGAATGTACGAGAATGAACTGGGACACTGTCGCCGAATCAATGAAATGAAGTTAACTGTCTTTAGCTCGGGATTTTGTTATGCCTGATTTTCTCTGTTTTTGCTATTTGTAAGTGTAAACATTGTTAAATGAAAATTTTATTGAATCGCTTGTAAAGAAAATCTAGTTATATTTAGACAGGCTGGTTAAGTTCTCGTCCTTCTAAAATAATACCTTTATGTATAATGCTCTGTATATTCAATTTAAATGCATGCATAGTACTACTTAAGACTCTATGCAACTTCAAATAGCTTTGGTTGATTCAGCATAACAGTGAAAATGTTGAACACTTTGGAAAATAATATAGTAAAATTGAGGATAGAAAATAAACACAAACTTACCTCGAAATTGTACAAGAAAACAACTGTATTGAATACGTACGTTACATATACTGATGTTTTTTTTATCTAAATAAGGTATAGTACACGGTATACATTTTTCAAATGGCTTTCGTTTGTAAATTAATAAATTGTAAAATAAAGCCAGTGTCTCAGCCGCTCGATCCAAGCAAAATGAACGGTATTAGTGCGGGAATTTAAATTCGAGCTGAGAGTCTAAAGAGTCGATACTACACTCTTAAATGTAAAAATGTTTAATTGGTAAGCCTTATTAAATAAATAAATAATTTATCCCAGATATCGTGACAAGTTTGAAGAGTTAACTGTAAACCACCAGTCACCACATGAAGAAGATAACGCGTATGTAATAAGAAAAATAATGCCCCCGACAATGCGATACGCAACTTACTACGAGAAAGTCGAACCCAAATTAAGTCATGTAATCGTTATGAGAAAGAAAGGACATTTAAAAGGTTACCTATTTGTAGTCCGAAATAACATTTTCCAGAAATAGCGTTTGGTCGAAATTTCATAACATCGAAAGTAATTTTCAGTAGAAAATGATTTTTCTTTTAAACCTAACTTAACCTAACCTCACCGAACCTAATCGTGTCTTTGCGATAAACATTCAATATATCCAACATAAGAACAACTGTTTCGTTATAATGAAAATAAGGTTTTCGGTGTAATGAAAATTCGAGCAAACGTTATTTCGGACAAAAAAATCGACTTTGTAACCCATTTAAAAAAAATCTTATTTGGTGTAGAGTATTGATGATGTAGTAAATTCCATGATTTTTGAATTTGGTAGACAAATATAAAAATATAACTTTACTAAATCCAGTACGGCCTAAACAATATAGAAATACGGAACCATGCTTTATTTATATTTCATTTACTCATTTCGGCAAAGTTACAAAACTTGCGCAAGATGGGGTATAATGAAACTTGGACCTTAATTTGATTTGGATGGAATTGCCTTTGTAAATAGGAACAAAGGGTTTTTCTATTATATATGTATAGGGTTCTATTTTCTAGCTACACCACTGCTTAATACGTTACTTCTACTGCAAAGTAGTACGCTATGTTTCGGATTGAAGGGTACTCTAAGGGGATCAGGAAACTTGGATCTTATTTCTAATGCATTTCAAATAAAGGATTCTTCTTCTTATCAAATACATTCATAGGTGGCAGTAACCAATTGCCAACGAGTGTTTTGTCAGTTTAATCATCATCGACCTGACCCGCTGTTGAGTATGTGCCTCCTCTAGAAGTCTATGTCATGCTCGTCACGCTGAAATTCTCACGTCTTTCAACGGTTATAACATAGTACAACAAAACAAGTAAAATATCTCCACATAAATATACCAGCGCGATTTGTATATGCCTTGTACGGACGCATACATTCGCATAATCTCGAGGTGCACTCGCGTCGTATAACGCGGGTCGTCTCACACGCCATTTCTTAGAGAATTAAAGTGTTTGTTCCGTGTTTAAAAAATAATATCAAATAGTAGATGTTTTGCGTTCATGGTGGTTTGAACAAGAGTGACTAAAATTTAGAATTGTTCCGTATTAATTTCTTTTTCATAATCATACTCCTACAGTCGAGATATCAATCCGTGATCCTGGTATAAAAATATCAATAACAAACTGCTGCAGTTAACAAAGTTTATTTTAATATAGCACGGGAATACTATGATGAACATCTTCATTTTTTCAAATTATGTTACTTGTAGATACAATTAAAATAATATTGTGACAACCCTATGATTCGAGCAAAGTGGCATTGATGTGTCCTATTATACTACGGCAGAGAACAAATAAGTAACGAGAACGGACACTCTCCGCCCCTCCCTAGTTTTAGATACCGCACCACGCCTCGCACATTGACGGTCACATTAACTGAACGAGAACAAGGCTGTCGGCAAGCTGTTTTCGCACTAAGACGGCTTGGATATTTGAATATAGTTTTCATTTATTCATTACGACATTTGAACTTTAATATATATAATAATAATAACGCACACACTCAACATAGCCCCGCACTAGGGAAACCTAGTGTCGCGGGTGCCATGGACACAGACACAGACAACCACAAATTACACCCAAAATCACGAGAGAAATAAATATAGGTCATACAAATATTTCTCCCGGCCCGGGAATCGAACCTGGGACCTCTGCGTGGCAGTCCGGCATGGTAACCGTTCGGCCACGGAGGCAGTTATAACATCTTTTTAACATCATTTTACGTTACTAAATAGTACATATAATGGTCGTAAATTGTGCTGTGTATAGCTATTTATAATCATCTAAACGGGATAAAGAGAGGAGTTTCTTTGGTTTTTTGAAAGATGAAACGAAGTAAGTAAAAAAGTCTATAATCTCAGTACAGAGTACTAAAAAAACCGACCTCAAAACTACGTGGAATTACGTCTATTTGCTAAGTTTTATTGAAATATCCCCTAGTTCGCCACTATGCATGACTTGACACTGGAGATAATAAAAATAGGTTCTCACTACAACACTACTTAAAGTATATTAAGAGAAAAACGCCTTGAATTGGAGAAATAGCAAAATCAACCATTAAAGAAATTGCTCCTAAATTAAAGTTAGGCGCTATTTATAAAAATGAATCTTCATGCGTGAACAGCCACCCTTCGAGGTTGATGATTTTCTTCAAAATGAAATGGGACCACTATGGAAGTACCCCCTTTCCAACAAAAAAAGAATCATGAAACTCGATTCACAAATACCGGAGTTATCGCGTAACATACATACAAAAAAAAAGAACATACAGTCGAATTGAAAACCTCCTCCTTTTTAAAGTCGGTTAAAAAAACTTATGTCTGAGACTCATTCAATTATTGTTTTCTTTAGTGCAGAGTAATATATAATACAGATTTATTATATCAATATAATAAGACGTCATAAGTTCGTGAGCAAGACAAGGGTTCTCGAATTTTCTATTTGTATTGCCGATAAATATTACGTACTGAATATATCTAATTATCAACTAGATAATGATAAACTTGGACACGCAATATCAAATACATATTTGCGCGTGTGCAGATAGCGCCTTGCTGTATGTAGTAGTAGTAGTAGGTAAATAATTTTCGACCGTTATATGGAGAGTCCGGGGTGTGACTACGGTTGTGAAGCTTTTCAAAGTGCAGGTTACACCACTATATTTAATTAATGTTAGCGAGAGGTATTACTGTTAAATATTCACAAATGCACACGCACGTAACATAGAAATTGGGAAATGGGTTTGAAGCCTGATCACTTTATTGAGAAGCAACTGGCTTTCCACATGGACTACCCTATCGTCAATATGTTAGTATGCCTAATATTTGGCGGGGCATAATGAACCCATTTCCTTGTGTTAATTTCTATACGACTGAACTATTTGGACCAAGCGCCATGGAGACGTTACATTAACAAAATTCTGTTGGGTCTTGTAGCATACCCACGATCCAATCCGCTTTAGAAGATAACGGGCCACAATATTGTTGGCTGTTCACTTGTCCCCACCAGCTGTCTTCCCTGGTGGGGACAAGTGGTTTTTTTTTCCACTCTTCCCTACCACGCCGCCACTGGTTGGCATAAGTGGAATTTCATACATAGTCTTTTATTATAATTATGGTAATAAATGAAATGAAGTAAAAATATATTATTGCAAAATGTGAAGGGTTCTGAGTTTTGTCAGATTACGGTTAAAAAAGTTCTGAATGTTTATTAAGTTACTATTTAAAATGTATTTTTTTACTCAGCCGTTCTATTAATAAGTACAATCGAGAATAAAACTATTGTTAGACACTGGGTACTAACTTATGCATTGATTTTAATGGTGTAAACGATGTGGTACAATAATTAAGCTTATTTTAATTACGTAAATTTAGGTGTTTTTTTATTTTTTAAGTGACGTGACGAACAAAGCGAAAAAAGTGTGTTCCGGTTTTGGAGGGTAAATGTGTTGGTGAAATTACAGGCATATGGGACTGGTCAACTTATGTCTCAGGGTGACGGGCACAGTGGTGGTGCCCCTCATATCTTTAGAATTTAAAGCTCTGAAAGGCACTGTAACTGTTATGGCAGGAATATATGTAGCTTATCATCAGCGGTACGACTTGTTGGTCCCACCACTTGATATTATAAAAAAAAAAGTTCTTACACTACGCAACTAACGCAAATAGGCAACTATAGTAAGAATGATGTCCAAAATGTAAACACACAAATGATATTGTTATTAAATTTATTGAATGTCAGAAAGTTTTACTTCCGTGATATTCAAATATTTTCTCGTGAAATTACTCCACTTTGTTATAATTATTCATACAAAGATACTACGAAAAATTTTTTCGATCCGGTTCGAACCACCGC
Organism: Hyposmocoma kahamanoa; assembly: GCF_003589595.1. Lineage (NCBI taxonomy): Eukaryota > Metazoa > Arthropoda > Insecta > Lepidoptera > Cosmopterigidae > Hyposmocoma > Hyposmocoma kahamanoa. Next base: position 9,911,582 of record NW_020654289.1, read on the forward strand.
CTTCAAGCAGTCCCTGCTAGGAAAATCCATAAAGAAATGACATTGTCAAAGTGTGTAAGCAGGAGTGCTAAACCTTCTATTTTTAACAGAATTGGAGAACCAGGAAGCTTTTTAGCATTTTAATTATATATTACAAAATATTAACAACGACATACAATAATTTAACAAACGTACGGAGATAAAAAAAAAAATTCGAGTTCAAGAAACGAAGCACGAGTGATACTCAAGACAACTAAATGGTAGCACAAAAAAATGTTTTTGATCCCAAATGTGATATTAGTCGACATAATCTTTTATTATAATTATTGTAATAAACGAAATTAAGTAAATATATGATTGCAAAATGTGAAGGGTTCTAAGTTATCTCAGATTACGGTTGAAAAAGTTCGAAATGTTTATTAAGATACTATTTAAAATGTATTTTTTTGCTTGGTGATCCTCTTTGTGTATATTTTGTACATCTACTAATTATGATTCATATTATAGGCGTCAAGTTGCGGACACCATACTCCACACACCACCACCCGCCCGTCCAACTGTCCGAGCTTACGCACACACGCACAAACATACACATACTCATGCACTTTACACACCCTATATTGGTAACCTAATTCTTTCTTTTCACATTTTCCAATTTTGCGTACTATTGTACATCGAAATTACTTCTAATAATGAACACAGAGACCTATTCTCCAAAACCAATACAGCAAAAAAGCATATCTTTTACATGGAGAAAAATATTGTTAGTAGTTAATAACTCCAGAAAACAATTTTATTTAACAAAATAATCGCCCAGTCACTACGATCTTTTAAAAACATTAACTATAAAATAGCATTGATTATTCGATGTGATCAACGATCTATTGCTGTGATAGATAGTAACTTTTGCGTTTTGATTAATCGTTTATTTTAATGGTCCTTGATGGAATCGGGCGGTATTTATTTTTGATGGGTACCTACGTATCCTGTTGATAGAAAATTCAATAAAACGCTGTATAAACTTATCATCTCGTCAAAGCGTGCGCATCCCTCTTTACAAAGCACAAGTTTCTAGGAGAAAATGGCAACAATTATTCTAATGAAGACTAGAATTTCAGGTAGCAATTAAGGTTAAGAACGTCTAAGGCAGAGGTTTCCAGACTTTTTTTCTCATAGACCACTTTCAAAATTTAGCTGGTTCCGTCATATTCCATATCCAAATTATTTTGTGTGGCGCCAACGTAGACCCCCGTCGAGTCTCCCTTGGACCCCTGGGGTCAACCTGGACCACTTTGGGAACTAAGGGTCTAAAGTAACAATGTGATTCCACAGAAAGTCAAGTGATTTATATTATGTTTGGTAGTTCGATGCAAGCTTTCCTAAGATAACAGGCAAAATAAGAATAATTAAATTTTTTTTTGTTCATGCGCAGTGAAGCTTCTTGTAAAAGAGTTCGTCCAGGAAAGTGCTGCCTGCCACTTTACCTATTTCTGCCGCCAAGCAGAAATGTGAGCATTACTGCGTTTCGGTTTTAAATGCTAAGGGTGCTGATGAAATTACAGGCACATTGGACTTTTCAACTTATGTCTCAGGATGACGAGCGCGCAGTGGCAGTGCCTCTCAGATCTTTGCAATTTAAAGCTCTGAGTGGCACTGTAACTGTTATAGGGCATAGGACAGGCGTGTTGCTTACCATCAGATGCACGACTTCCCGTCACTTAGTATCAAATAAAAAATGAAAACTAAATATATATTTTTAATATTTTTCTTATTGAGTAATCTATTTGTGATGCCAAATAGTGTCTGTAAATCAACTACAAACCATGTATAAAAATACAAAATATCCGGTACTGGTTGTTGACAAGATTCGTTAAAGTTTTGCTTCGACGTCATTAATTAAATCCACTACGGCTCAATAAAGTCGTTAATGAATTCCGCTGAATAAAGATTTTGGAGTTGGTATTTGATTTACTTCACGAGAATTTGAGAAAAGTTAAGTAGCTGTCGAATGGACAGTCCAACACACTTTGTATTTTGGACTATTTTTATAACGTATGAATACGAAAACCTGAGCGAACTGTTCATTGTATCTATAGTTAAGTTATGATCTCAGAGATTCAATGGTTAAGCACTCTACTACATGAAGAGATTAGTTCCAATTCACTTTTTAACAACTACTTTACTACTACTCTCATAATTTAGCTAAGACTTTGCATAACGTTTTTGAATCATACACTACAACAGTGTACAATCAGAACATAACCCTCCAACCAGCATACAGAGAAGGCTCAATTATGTGAGAAGTTCCTAAGTGGGCCATAAATGATGTACAAACTCTGCCAGCAGCACAGCGTATACCGGTTAATGGTATTTAATTACTGCTACGCTATTTTTTGTCAAACTTTTTCCAAGGCAGTGTAGTATTATGACAAAAATAAAAACGGCCAGGGGCTTCATTTATCACAGTACGTTCTGGGTTCTCTGCACATTAACTCGTGCCATTTGGCAGCATTTGACTTCGAAGAGCGCCCTCTTCGAAGTCACAGTATTACTCTTAAATACAGTTACTCATCATAATGATTTAGACGACTTTACCGCAGCGGTTACTATTTTGGACCCTAAATACCAAAGTCCCATGTGAAAACAATTTAGGAGTATAATTTTTTAAATTAGTTCTAATTTACGTGTTTTGGGGCAGTGCCACTAGAGTTAATATACTCGAGCACTCATTGTACTGGGAATCCCTTAGTATGAGGTCAGGTAGTTAATATAATTTTCAAGAACATAATTACACTTTTTTTAAACTGATTGTCCACAATTGACAGCAATGTTCAAATTTACCATTCCGCGTAGATACTCTCGTCGTAAGGTTGTTGCCCTTCTGTCGCCACCATTTAGAAGAACTAAACTAGGTCTAAACTCACCAGTCTGCCGTCTGTCTAGACTACCCAATGAGCACAGTGCCACAGTGGATATGTTCTCGGACTCGCTAACCTATCTCCGTAGAGCAATAATTAGCATGTAAACGTCTTATCTATAAGTATTATTACTGATTTTCTTGTTTTTTATCTAACAATTATCTACTTTGTTTTCTGTTTCTTTTGTAATTGTATTGGATTTCATAGCATTTGGATGTTAAGACTAATCTGCTCAATGCAAGTTGTGTTTCGTCTGTCACTAGTTGTGCATCTTGGCATAATACTAATAACAAATTGTGTAACATGTTATTTGATGTAATAACTGTTGATGAACCTAATAAATAAAATATAAATAAAAATTCTAGTAGTAAACAGTCCGTGGTGATTTGTAAGTTTACTAATAAATTTGATTACACCAGGTCATGGTCCATTTGCATGACTTTAAAGTACATACAATGGAAAAATGAAGAAAATATGTTGAAAAGCATAAGCGAGTACAGTTCGTTAGTTTAGGCTTTAAAACGCTGTGGGCGGAAATTTTCACGGGTGCTTTTAATTTTAAAGGAATTTCAGTTCGCGTGGAATTCTAGCGTAGCATATTTAAGCTACATGGAGATTAATTTTAAAAGTAACTAACAGTAACTGCACTACAGATGGGAGATTAAATTTGAGTTTGTTTAATGTTATAAGTAGCATTCTCCCAGTATTTTATGCACTTGAACATATTAAGGTTCACTTATAACATTTAGGTAGGTATTAAGTTTAATATAAAAAGTCACCTACTGATACAACTGGAACTTTGTACACGAGCATGATTGTCGATTACACTGTCACTTATCCCATCAAAAAATTCAGTGCCTTGTCCCATATAACATTATTAAGAACAACGTATGAGAGATCACCTTATCTTCCAGTCTAACAACAAAGTGTCAGAACATGAAAAATGATACTCTGAAGTTCCCTTTACGACTCTGACCTCATGCCAGCGTCAAATCTGGCGAGTCAACCGAAGAGAATGGAACATAAAATTGATTTTCAGCAGTTTCCTCGGACCGTACAAACATTCAACATTAGCTGAGGCCTGATCCAATAAGATTGTATGTTTAGAAGGAACTTGGACATAAAATGTGATTGACTGGATGTGGTATAAGGAAGTGATTATTCAGGTAATTGACGTGGTATTTGCCTGTTTCTACGGCAGCGATTGCCAATTAAAATATGTAGAATAGACTCTCACTAGTTGGATGGACAGGTTTTTTTACGCTACCTAGTTGCAGGACGAACTATTCGTGCATCTGGTGGTAAGCCACACTCCTGTCCGTAGCCGTTGCAGTGCCACTCAGACCTTTAAATAGCAAAAATCTGAAGGGCGCTGTCACAGCTCGTCACCCTGAGACATAAATTGACAAGTCTCATGTGCCTTTAATTGCAATGCATCTATCTCACATTACAACTTGGTGGCAGAAATAAAAAAGGTAGTATTTCTCTGGACGAACACATAGAACACGAGTTGCGACGACGACATAGAACAAGAATTTAATGTTGTCTTTTAATTGGTGTACCTGATGAAAATCATTGTTGTAAATGACACGTATGGGCTGTATGTTATTATTTTTGTAACGCACATACACATAGTCCCACACAAAGGAAACCCTGTAACGCGGGTGCTATGGACACACACATAGTCGACCATAAAATACACAGAAACTCACAAGATAAATAAAATGAAAGTAAAATATAAATAATAATAAATACAGTGAGAAATGTAGGCCTTACAAATGTTTCTCCTGGCCCAGGAATCGAACCCGGGACCTCTGGGTGGAAGACCAGTTGTGACGCTATAAGAAAAAAGAAAAACTTTATGAAAACCTTCGATAGTTCGTGGAGAGCTACTGGAAGAGCTCGCAAGTAAAAGGAAGGGAAGACGTGCTACCACCAACCTTTATGTCCGACACGTCGAAGGGCTCGTACGTAGCGCTCCACCTCTTCACTTGCGGCCGACTAATAACGCCACCATGTAAAAACTTGCTTCACCGCTTAATGCTGGGCGGAGATACGGATAGTTGATTTAAAATGATGTGATGTTGTGGATGCGGATTTTTCAGTTCGAATGTTAACGTCACACACACACACTTATTTTTCCAGTCATTGGCGATTTATGCGGCTTTGGCGAAGCACGGATTGGGATGGGAAAGGAAAAGGAGATGCGAGTTCAGAAAAACTATCTGGCGTTACCAACCAGCATGGTAACCGTTCGATGGAGGCAGTTAAACTTTAGTAAGATTTCTTTCACAACAATGGACTTGCTTTATAAATTCTATATTGCTTAGAAAAATGGTCTTGTGTGTTTGTTTATAACGATTACGACAAAAGTGGACCTTACGCTTTCTTACAAGTTTTCTGACTTTCCAAGGCACTATTTCGAATATATTATTATCATTTCCATTCACTTTATCTTGCCACCCACTTAATGTTTGACCGAAACTCTAACTTATACGAAATTACCCGCGCAAGGGTTTGTAATCTCCTCAGATAGCGGTTAATATGAATTCCAAGTATAAAGTCAGGCTTTGACAAAGTCTTGAACTTTATGTTTGTTTTCAACGTTTACTTGGTTAGTTCAGCTAGCGTTAGTTTACTTAAAACACCCAGGATGGACCTTTGTTACATTCAAGAGTAAATAAAGAATTTTTTAAATAAGAAGGTTGTCGAAAAATGGAGTTATGGCAACGACTTAAGTGTGTTCAGGCAATTATTCCATAAATATAAGAGATATCAAAAACTTACCAATAAGCTATTATCCCTACTCTGTGATTGTGAAATCAGAACATCGTTGCTTACAAATCTATGATATTGAAGCGTTGTGTCTTCACCACACATCAGTGTAATGGAACGTGTGTATGGAACGTCGTCTCTAGTACGCTAGCATGTACATAGATATCGTTGAGTTATGGTTTATTTTCTATTAATTTGGTTTTGTAGAGATTAATAAATATCTATTGTATGGCTAATATATCCACACTAACTGGGAAAAGAGCTGATCGTTAAATACCTGAATGTTCATCAGACATAGTTTACAACGAAGTTGGTTTTGAAGGGTAGGGGTGCTGGTGAAATTACAGGCACATGGGTCTTGTGAACTTATGTGTCAGGGTGACGGTTGCAGTGGCAGTGCCCATAAGATCTTTGCGATTTAAAGCTCTGAATAGCACTACAACTGTTAAGGATAGGCGTGTCGCTTACCACCAGGTGCACGATTTGTTCGTCCCGTGACTTGATATTATAAAAAAAACTTAATATGATTATACGTTGTATACGGAAAATTATATATTCTGCAGTACTTGATGTAAGTAGGTACCATTCTCTACCTATTTATTTGACAAAGCGGCACTGTTTTGTTCCGGGTTTAATGATGGGATAGTCAGTACTAGACCCACGGCCGCCAACGCATTAAATATATTAAAGGTACTTGACATCGTGAATGTCCATAGACAGCGGGTAATACCCCCGTCCCATCGGATGGACCGACTGAGTTTATAGTGGTTTGAAAACACACATATGCGTTGTAAACAGTAGTCATTTGTTTGTATGTAATTTGGAAAGAAAAATTGTTAAAGACTTGGTACACATTTCGTTTCCTTGGATGAACAGGGTATCAACTCAAAAATGTGGACCATTTACTTTAAAATGCAGTCCTATTTAAAAAATCGAGACCTTTGTAATAAACAAGGTCTTATAACGATCGGACGTATAATGGCGTGGGAGGCAGGGTAGTAACTCCGAACTTTGTGCACGTTTTGGGCCCAAACATTGAGCAACACAGTCGTATTCAGTATTACACACGAAACTATAGTCGTCAACTCAGACGTCAAAAATTACCGACAAATTTCGAAGTTATGTTTATTTGCTAAAATTTTTGAAAGAATTATACACGATCAGGTTTATGCTTCTCTTCTATCATCACTGAGTGATACGCAACATGGATTTGTCAAAAATCGCTCAACCTCATCTAATCTAATACTAGCCAATGAATTTATCACCTCTAGTATGGAGGAAGGTATTCAGGTAGATGTCATATATACTGATTATAGTAAATGCTTCGACCGGATTAATCACAGAGTTCTTTTACAAAAACTTTTAGAGGCTGGTATCCACGGTGACTTATATAGATGGTTTGCTTCATATATTGAGAATCGCTCCCAAGCTGTTGTACTCTCGGGATACACCTCTTGTTGGAGGAATATACCGTCTGGAGTGCCACAAGGGTCGATTCTGGGCCCCCTATTATTCGTTATATTTATTAACGATATTGAAACTTGCTTTGAAAATTCTAAAATATTGTGATTCGCAGATGATATGAAAATTTTAAAACAGGTTACTTCTCTGTATGATGCAAATAAACTGCAAGAAGACTTATTTAGATTCGAAAAATATTGTACAATTAATAAGCTGGGCCTAAATGTTTCTAAATGTCTGACTATGACTTTTTCCAGAAAAACCAACATACTTAATAATACTTACTATCTACTTGGAAGCCCTATTAAGAAGGTAAATCGAATCCGTGACTTAGGGGTAATGCATGATCATAAACTTCTGTTTGATGACCACATTGAAAGCATAATCAATAGGGCTTCCAAAGCATTAGGCTTCATTATGAGGACATCTCTAAATTTTAAAAACTTAAAAACAATAAAAATTCTTTACTGTGCTTTTGTCGAAGTCATCTGGAATACGCGAGTCACGTTTGGAACCCCAACTATAAAGTTTACATTAATCGTATAGAGAATATCCAAAGGAAATTTTTGTGTTTCTTAGATTATAAAGCTCAAGTTTGGACATTAGGTTATATCGACCGATGCAAACGATATCATTTCCTTCCATTAGAACACCGACGTACAATAAGTGATATTTCTTACCTAATGAGCGTTGCTCGTGGCTCTATAGACTGTCCGGATTTACTTAATAAAATACAGCTCCGTACTAATACAAAAAGCCTCCGTGAACGACCATTGCTGAATATACCTTTGGTTAGAACCAATTACAGACAAAATTCCTTTGTATTGCGAGCCTCCTCTGCGTTTAATAAATGGTGTGTGGACTGTGATCTTGATCTGTTTTGTACTGGTATAGCTGCAGCGAAACGGCGTTTAACTTTAAAAATCTTTGAATGTATGTAGCATCAGATATGATAGTTGTAGCATCAGCTGTTTTTGTTAATTTTTATATGTGGGAACTCATCATCAGAATTCGATTATTTATTTAATTTTCTAAGTGATTGTTTGTCTGTCAGTTCTCCGACAAGAAGTTAAATAAATAAATAATACGTCGCCGTTCGTTGAACAGGGTATTCAAACTACGAGAAAACACAGCATGTGTTAATTCTAAGGTAAGTGTATTTTAAATTTTTATTGAATTGATATTCAATTATTTTTTGTGAAATTACTCCACTGGTTTGTTATAATTATTAATACAAAGATCGAACATTCAGAAAAAATTCATTCGATCCTGCCGGATTCGAACCGACGTCTTCTAGCTTACCGTGGCAGACGCTAAATCTTTCATAGATGGCGCTACGACTAAAAAGTCGTTGAAAAACCAAATACAAAGACACGACGCAAGCACATAGAAAAATTCGTGAGGTTCGCTGGTTCGTTCCGTGGCTTAGTTGGTTTAGCGTCTGGCACGCTAAGCTAGAAGAAAGGAATTTTTTCTGAGTGTTCGATCTTTGTATTAATCTAAGTAAGTGTACTAAACTATTTATTTCTAAAACGAAGACGTTTATTTCAAGGTTCTGAGATATTTTTTCATTGAATTGTTACGGTAATCTACAGTATAAAGTATTTTTTTGAGATACTACTATTTTCCTCAAAGTTTTATCGAATTTAATGTTATAGGCATAACATTCAATTCATCTTGCATATCTGAATCACAAATATTTATGTTCAAAAGGGTAATATTATATATACACCTCACATAACAATTTCAGGATTTTGTTGACGAAAGTGTATAAGAATAAGAAGTATTCGAAAATACTGTTAAATGTATAGGCTTTAAATAAATATACGTGAGGAGAACCAAATAAAAAAAGCAGCTCGACATATTGCTAGAAGAAACTTTAAAATTGGTCTCTTGAAAAATCTGTGTGTTTGAGATATCTGGACCAAGAATTTGTAGAATACAACATGAAACTTTCATAATTATGATTAGTACCCCTGTATTATTATAATATATCTCTGCTTTGAAGCAATACGGCCACATCTGCAAAATGTCCAATTTTCAGGAGAGAGGCGTAACGATTCTCCGAACGAAATTAGTAGATAATTTTTTATGCTTAAATAGGAGACTTATAAAATTTCATAAAGGTATAGTTCGTATTACATTTTTGACTTTCATGTACTAAAACTACGATATTTGTAATTTGAAAAAAGGTTTACCTTAAATCTACAGAAATATCCAGATACCAAACCAACAAAGTCATCAGAAAAACTATTGAGGGCCATAAATCCATCACGTACCATGAATGTGACATATCACGTCCAAGTCGACGGGTGCCCTCCGCTGCAAACTTTACGACAGACCTCGCTTCGTAAAAGTTACCATTCTGGTACAAGCCACGAACTTCTTATTCCATTTATAATGTTTCTGTGGTGTGTGTTCCCTCCTGAATATCTTTGTATCTGATCTTGTCATCAGTATTTACTATTTTAACCTATACTGCTACTAAGATAAGTAGGAACTTATCTTAGTAGCAGTATAGGTTCTTGTGAAAGAGTTCGTCTAGGAAAGTACTGCCACCTTACCTATTTTTGCCACCAAGCAGGAACGTGAGCATTATTCATTTACTGCATTACTAACATTATTATGGATCATGTCCGAAATAAATAATTCTATTCTATTCTATTCTATTCTATTATTGCGTACCGGTTTAGAAGGCTAAGGGTGCTGTTGAACTTACAGGCATAATTATGGGATTTGTCATTTTATGTCTTAGGATGACGGGTGCATTGGCAGTACCCCTAAGATCTTTGCGATTTCAGGCTCTGAGTAGCGCTGCAACTGTTACGGATAAGCGTGTCGTTTACCACCAGGCGCACGAGTTGCTCGTCTCGTCTCTTGGTATTATAAAAATAAAGAAAAAAATCGTTGAAAAACCAAATACAAAGATGCGACGCAAGCACATATAAAAATTCGTGAGGTCCGATCTTTGTAATAATAGTTATAACAAACTAGAGGAGTAATTTCACAAAAAAATAATTGAATATCAATTCAATAAAAATTTTAAAAAATCTTCCTTTTGCATCAGTTTTTTTCTATGATATTTTTGATAAAGTTGTTCTGCGGCATATGATTAAACAAAACCATGAGCGGTGATGTTTTGTAGTTTTACTTACAGTACCTTACTGTTTTTATCTATCTAATAAGAGGATTGTGTAGTGTAATAGCGTGTGTAGCTTTCAAGTAAATCCAATAGGGTTAACTAGAAAGTCAATTTGAGGGATGGAACTTATTAGTCAAGTTTAATAATCCATTCATGTTTATCATCGACTGCGTGTGTTTGTTATAAAAACGGCTCATCTCTAAGTTTATAGTATTGAGTAGGATACGTCAACGCAGACTCTCGTAGCTTTAACCAAATCCCTTAATGCTTCAACGATCTGCGCCGAGGGACCTCATGCCAGCTCATGTCTGACGTATGTTTGTACGGCCCTCGAAATATCTAAGTTACGACCGCCTATACAAGGTAGTCATTGTAGTAGGAAAAGAGACCCAGATGCGTACATGCGCATTTTCCTCACATAATAACGAGCGTCTTGCCTGAAAAGTGAAATGGCTTACCTGTCGTTTATCATTTTGTCACGTACTTGAGAATAGTCCGTAAATGGCTAATGTTCTGAAACTTTATACTTAACGTTATACGTGTTGGGTTTCAATGACATGACTTGTGGTCAGAATGTTTCGTAAAGACACCTTTTCGTTTAGTCAACTGAGCCCACCCTTTAAAATGGAGTTTTGTTTTTCTTAAGGTATCGATGGCATGTACCAAATAATTGTGGCAGGTACTGACACCCATCGCGTTAAAAGTGAATGGTTTCTTAAGTTTTTTAAATCCAACTAAACTGATCAAATTATCATTCCGTCACTAGTACAAGTCAAGGTCACCGTACATAGCATTCAAATTCTTATCTAAACTACACAAAATAACATAGTACTCGTATTAGTTAACTACGTTATTATAATAATGTGCCCGACGACTACACAAATTACGTGGAATTTCTTTGTACTATCGAGTAGGCACTAGAGCAACGAACTTAGCTCCGGGGTACTAACCAGAACAATTTTATAAGAACGAATTTAAAAGGTTCTTTTTTAAAAATTGATACTATCGGGAATCGAACATACGACCTTCTCAACTAGTACTCCTTGTATTAAGTGAGCTACCAAAGGGCAATTATATAATTGAACCGATACTTTTATGCATTCAATGTAAATTATTAGTTGGTGTCTATTCCTAATGCTCTACGTCATAAAGAGGGACATAGAGAAGCAAACAATACCCATCCGACGAAACAGAGCTTGCGACGTCACCATAACATAAGCCGAGGAGCGGTTGGAACCTTTCCGGTAGGACAGAACAAACGAAGTTACCACAAAATAATGCCGTGTTACGAGTGCTATGTATTTATTAAATGTTAATGAACATGTAAACAGGAGTACGGGCCGGGCACTGGTGTGGGACGCCACGTGTGCCGATCATTTGCCCCATCCCATCTACAGCACACCAGCAGCTGGCTCCGCAGCTGAGCTGGCGGAAAGAATAAAAAGTAATAATCACCAGGACCTCGGCTCCGACTACTTCTTTACAGCCTTTGGAGTCGAAACCCTTGGGGTCCCGGTGCCCTTCATTGGTACAAAATTTTATCCAAAAAATTAATAGACTGTCTGGGAGACCCAAGGGCCGGCAGCTACCTTGCCCAACGCATTAGCATAGGGGGAACGCAGCCAGCATCTTGCCGCGGGGACCCAATTTTATTAATACAATTTAATCCTAGTTTTACTTTCTAGTATTTAAGTTATTATTATACCTTACCTGTGTATTTCAAATTATTGTCTAATAAAAGTTCTATTGTTTAAATGGGAACTTGAACTCAATATAGCCTGTACGTATACATTAAAAGTTTTCATTTTATTAATAAATATATGAACCAAAGCTCCAACACCAAGACGATTCCTTGGTCCGATCGATCATCACGATAATCGTATCGTTCCATCGCTACTCCTTTGGCCTTCGAGTTAATTGTTAACGACATAAACGTACACTATCGATTCGTCGTTTCGATCATGCTGAAACAATCGATAGTGAAGACAATAGTTTAGTAGCAGTAAATATCTTTGTGAAAGAGTTCGTCCAGGGTAGTACTGCCACCTTACCTATTTCTGCCGCCAAGCAGTAATATCAGCATTATTGTGTTTCGGTTTTGAAAGGTAAGGGTGCTGGTGAAATTACAGGCACATGGGACTTGTCACCTTATGTCACAGGGTGACGGTCGCAGTAGTAGTGCCTCTCAGATCTTTGCAATTTAAAGCTCTGAGTGGCACTGCAGTTGTTATAGACATGCGTTCGTCCTGTCACTCGATATTATTATATAAAAAAAATCGTCATGTATAATGGGAACTTTGTACTTATATCTATTTGAATTAGGGTACATACATTTGAATTTGTAATCATTCTTCAAATTCAAATTCAAATTCAAATTAATTTATTTGTCGGAATAAGGTTTACAGGTCTTAAATTGTACAATGTCCAGCTTATTCTGCCATGATCGGCGTGCAAATGTAGGTTCACAAAACAATTTATCATGCAGTTCTATTATGCTTAATTATAATTAATAGAGAAACATTAAAATAAAATTCATTACATTAAAACAATAATTGAAATGATCAAAATGTTTAGAAATAAAAGAGTTACAAGTACAAACAAAATAAGTTAAAAATAAAAGAGAAACATGTCAATATTTAAAGGCAAAAAAATCTGTCAAAGAGTAAAAAGCACTATTTACTAAGAATGTCATAAGGTTACTTTTATAGTCATTAAAATTAGTAATTATTCTAATGTCTTTAGGCAAATAATTATAAATTCTAGGTGCCATGACGTATAAAGATTTACCAAATAAAGCAGTTTTATGCGGTTCAGTATACAATTTATCGCAATTACGCTCCCGTGCAACGTTCTTAACACTAGAGTACTCGCGCGGGCTACATACGTAGCCCAGCGTGGTTTGATTACAATTATTTCCTAAACGTTTCGTCGTATAGTATTGCCATCTCACGTATTCCTCGCTCGATTGTCTGCGCTCCTGCCAGTAGCGTCCCGATCCCCGCGGCACACGGACGCCTCAGCAAATCGTCTGTGAATTTTGTTGGGCTACGTATGTAGCCCGCGCGAGCATTATCGGAACTTTTATTTTCAGTAAACATCATTCATTGTTTGAGGTAAATACAAGATATTTATAGTTTTTATGTCAGAATAATGTATTTATAATTAGATTTTGATGTATTTACACTTTAAGGATATTTTTTTATAGATAATTGTCAAATTACATTCAATTTTTTTAGATTACCATGGCGTCAAACGCTGACGAATTACGTATTCAAAGATGGTTAATGGAGGACGAGGAAGAAAGCTGCCGTTCCAGCGAAAATGAAGAAGAAGAGGAAGTGGAAATAGATTGTGAGGTTCTGGGTGAGCCAACTGTGTGTCATGATTCCGAGAGCGAACAAGATGCCGAAGAAGAACGAGAACAAAATGACTCCACGTCCGAAGATGATTTGCCACTGTCAGCTTTAGCCCGTTATCAGTCTCGTAATGGTACGAAATGGAGTAAGTTTCCACCACCACCTACAAGAACACGATCATATAATATTATGTCTCGTCCACCAGGCCCAATAGGCATAGCAAGGGATGCAAAAACAGCCCTCCAATCTTTTTTTCTTTTTTTTAATGAGGATATTTTAAATATTCTTGTTGAATCTACAAATGTTTTCATAAATACAATTAAAACCAGATATCAGAGAGACAGAGACGCCAATACAACTGATATAATAGAAATAAAAGCATTTATTGGAATATTAATTGTGATTGGTACATGTCGAGCTGGGCGAAGGAATCTCAAAGATATTTGGGATAATTCCAAAGGTACTGGAATTGAAATGGTGTATACCACTATGTCAGAGAACAGATTTCGCTTTCTGCTACGCGTTCTTCGATTCGATAACGTTACAGATAGACAGATTCGTCAACAAGTTGACCGACTAGCAGCTATACGTCAGCTTACAACTATCATGCTACAAAACTGTAAAAAGTACTATTCGCCAAGTGGAAATCTGACCATTGATGAACAGCTTGTAGCTTTCAAGGGACGCTGTGGATTTGTGCAATATATGCCAAACAAGCCTGCAAAGTTTGGTATAAAGATTATAATGGTTGTGGATGTCAAATACCCATATGTATACAACTTTGAAATTTATGCAGGTTTGCAACCAGAAGGCCCCTTTCGAACCTCCAATAAGGTACCAGACATCATACATAGAGTACTAAATCCTTTGTATGGATTAGGATGCAATGTTACCATGGATAACTGGTTTACCAGTGTACCTGTGTGCAAAGAATTACTGACCCAAAAAATAACTTCTGTCGGTACACTAAAAAAAAATAAACCAGAGATACCTGATCAGTTCAAAATTACTACAAATAAGGAAATTCACAACTCCACCTTTGGTTTTCAACCCGATTGTACACTGGTCAGCTACGTACCAAAAGCTAAGAGGGTTGTTCTACTACTTTCCACACTCCACAATGACAATAAAATAGATTCAGATAGTGGCGATTCAAAAAAACCTGAAATCATTACCTTCTACAATCAAACAAAATGCGGAGTTGATATTTTTGACAGAATGTGCAGACAATATGATGTATCACGTAATAGTCGTCGATGGCCTCTCACATTATTTTTCAATTTTGTCAACATGGCTGGAATAAACGGTCTTGTAATATATCAGATAAATAATCCGGATATCAAAGTGGTTCGCCGCAAATACCTCCAAGACGTCAGTTTTGAACTCGTACGACCTTCCATTGAGCGCCGCATATGTCTGAAAAATATTCCTAGAGCCATACAATTGAAAGGCAGACTACTCCTGGGACTTTCAGAACTGGCTCCGCGGCAGAATATGCCTGTTCGTGGTGGAGTTGGACGATGTTCTTTTTGTAGCAGAGCTCGAGACCGTAGCACGCGCAAGCATTGCACCAAATGTTCGAGACGCATTTGCAGTGAACATCAGGTATCTGTGTGCCCAGAATGCATAGAGAACTAGTATTTTAGTATTTTTTATTTACATAACCAATTTAAAAAAATTATAAAAACTTAATTAGTTCATACATTTCACTTGCCAAATAAAAGATAAGAGTAATTGATCTCATGCCGTCCAAATTTAAGTAAAATATTAGAAGTTTATGATTACGTTTATAATAAAGAAGATAAAGATTATTTTTTGTTATTTTGATATGTAAATTTAAGAAAAATAAATTATATTGCTGATTAAAAACAGTGTTTTATTTTTTTTCCTCATTTTTAATAAATATTATGGTTTCAAAATGGGCTACATATGTACCCCGCGCGAGCATTGCAGGAGTATTTTTAGGCGCGTGTACTCTAGTGTTAAACATATTTGGATTTTTTCTGATAAAAATACAACATTCATAAATATATAGACCCGTTAATGTCAATAGATGAAGTTCCTTAAAGTAAGGTTTACAACTGTCCATTCGCTTTAAATTACATATAGCTCTTATACACTTTTTTTGAGCACGGAATACCGCATTAATACCTGAAGCATTTCCCCAAAACATTATACCGTACCTTAGAGTAGAAGCTACATTCTTTGTATTACATTCTACCTTCAAGGGTATTTTAAGAAACATTTCGTTCAGGGAATTTAGTCGCCTTACCTATTTTTGCCGTCAAGCAGTAATGTGAGCGTTACTGAGTTCCAGTTTGGAAGGGTAAGGATGCTGGTGAAATGGCACGTGGGACTTGTCAACATTTGTATGTAACATTGTGTAATTTGTTTAACAAACTTTATAAGTACACATTGTCTTGTTTTGCTTACTCATCATAAGCACCCGATCCATATTCATGTGCTCCGCTACTCCACTATTATTAACATGAAATGCTAACTATTATAATTTTGTGCTCTCACACTAACCATAGCACTAAATTGCGGTTTGTTTCCCATTCTATTTATTCGAAAAGCATATTTGACGATGATTAGTGGTCGCTTATATTTTCGGTTCTGGATAAATCTATTGTTTATGCATCCATCAAATACTAAATCACGTTGATCATTGATTAAATTAGTTCTTTCGGACATGCTAGCTACGCTTAACTATTATTAGATTTAGACCTACAAGTAAGTTACATTGGCACAATATTACTAAGTTCAATATTCTTGTAGACACTCTAGGGTGGTAATTAGCGGCCTAAAGTCGGTAATTTTCTATAAAACAGCAGTTTCTGGCAATATTTATTCGTAATGAATATTATGATGTTTTTACTGTATTCAAATTCATATATTTTTGTGAAATTACTCCACTATAGTATGTTATTACTATTGATACAAAAACTAAACAAACAACAAGAAAAATGTCTTCGATCTGACTGGACTCGAACCAGTGTCTGTATATCTGACCGTGGCTAGTGCCCTTTTCACTGAGCTACACACCGAGTCTGCAGAGTTTACAGTCTTGTCCATGTACTTGTTGTGGATATTTTTATTGGATTTTCCACCACCTTTGAGAACTTATAAAGGCTGTATCTGACATTCGAATATTCGATTTGATATAAAATTTTTTGTAAGTGTTATATAAATGTTATATTATAGTATAAATAGGAAATGAAACTATTTTTCCAAATTTAAATCGCATAAATTTGTTTTATCAAACAAACCGACGTTTCGGGCCCTTTGCAGGTCCCATGGTTACAGTTGACTGAGCTGGTACAGTCTTCAACCAGTTATGTCTAATGTTGACGCAAACCATCACATTTTTCAGTATAGTTACAGTAGTTATTAATTAAATACCTTATATTTAATTTTACAAAGACACATTCCAATTTACGCTGCATTACGTTTTACAAATTATTTTATTGAATGATTTTTTTATTAAGTTCAATTTATTATTAATTAATAATAGAAATTAGAATAAACTAAAACATATTAATTAGTACTGCAGTCTTCCCAAGGAGCACACTTTATACGCCTTAAAACTGTTATATCTATAAACAGTCTTAATGTGGTATTGATTTAGATAATAGTTCTCTATAAATGGTTTTAGAAAAAAGAAATTGTTCTTATAGACTCATTTCACTCAAGTCAAAATTTTAACACCTTCTTAATACCAAACAACTTAATTACGTGTAATCTCGCTTAAGATTTACTCTTGTAGTCCTTATTTTAAGTTCATCTGTAGAACAAATGATTATTTTTAGTAAAATTGTTCTATACATATCCAGTAAAGCCTATTAATACTCTAAAAACTAGTGTACTTAAGTTTATTCTAGATATATTTAATTTATAGACATTCTGTAGTGTTTGTACTTATTGACAAACACGTTATAGCGCGTCTTCAGTAGATTTTATTTAAAAAAATACTACAATTAGGGTTTTTACTCTTTTGGACGTTGTAAGAGTTCATACAAAATGGATAAAGTGAAGAATATTAAAAGATCTAGTGGAGGTGGTGAACCTTGGATATTAAGTCACATCATTCGATACAAGCAGCGTTGTCAATGCCAATTGTTCAAAATCTCCAAAAATCACGGATAAAATCCTCAAATTTAGGGAGAGCTTATGTTCTTCTCAAATTCCCCACATCTCGAATTTTCATTATTTGTTAGAAATACAACGCTTAAAAATATAGTAAAGAATTAAGAAACTCAAAATGTAATAATATTACAATTGCTGTGAATGTAAACAGAATGTAAAAAGTAAAACTAATTATAAAATTAGATGACCTTAAATCGTTTATTTATTTTAATAATAATAATAATGTACACACTCAACATAGCCCCGCACAAGGGAAACCCTGTGTCGTGGGTGCCATGGACACACACGTAAACAACCACAAATTACACCCAAACTCACGAGAGAAATAAATCTAGGCCATACAAATATTTCTCCCGACCCGGGAATCGAACCTGGGACCTCTGCATGGCAGTTATATTAATGATAATATTAATTAGATTCAACATTAATCTGTAATCAGTCTAAACAAAAAATCATTTCTTTGCCTTACAAAATTAAGTAAATTGATTATTTGTTGTGCATTTGGTGACACTATGTTAACGTTAGAAATAATTAATGAGTTTCGGCCTACATTTAATATTTAAAATTGACGAGTGGTAAGTTGTGGTGTGGAAGTACCAACTGCTCGGCTTTGTTTATCAATAGGTGTAGGTTTCACACGGGCCCTGCGGCATTGGCGTGGAATCATCAACTGTAGGACTTGCTTTATATGCTGAAGTTCCCCTGTCAGATGATTACTGTCGCATACACCATGTGCTCTCTGAAACAAAGATTTGCCCACGGTAGCTAACTGGCTAGGATGTTGATGGGAATTACCATTGAGATACCTATCTGTATGGGTTTTCTTTCGAAATACAGTATGGCCTAAGGTGTTATTAGGATTTCTATTAATTAAAACATCTAAGAAAGCTAAAGTACCACAATTCTCTTGTTCCATAGTAAATTGTATTTGGTATGCTTACCTTCTTTCTTGGACCATCTTAATTCTTTTAGTACTAAGATCCAAATCCAAAATCCAAAGGCTTTGTTTTTTTCTTCCGTAATTGAAATTACTTTCATGTATTAAAAGCACTTTTGACGAATGACCACGTGTGACTTTATTATGCCAAGGCTCCAAAGTATTTTTTGTGCATACAGAATAAATTACAGATGTTTCAAGTGATGTCCATGTCTACTGTGTCTATAAACTGTATTATATCATTGCAGTCGCTAAAGATAATTTACGTCTATAAACTTATAACATCAATAACAGTGATAAATAAGGTTTTGAGGCGCTATCACGTTGCGTGTTGCGTGGACCGTGATTGAGATATCACAATAACAGAAAATCTAAATGGAACGTCATCGGGTAATATTTTTTTATTCTGTATAAGTACGTATATATATAGGGACACAGGGTTTCCCTAGTGCGGGGCTATGTTAAGTGTGTAACAAACGTGTTCTCTAGTTTTCTTTTTTTTTGACGGGGAGAAATCTTTATAGATACCTCTGGGCCCAGGGAGACTCAGGACTCTCCCTCCAGACTGGAAGGCCTACCCCACTAAAACCCCCCCGGGTTTCCCTCTCGCTGGTTGAGTCGGCGCCGTGGGACTCTAGGGTGTGCTGCGCGGTGTCATCCGCAGCGCTGCACTCGTACCACGACGGGGACGATTCCCTCCTCGCCACTTTGTGCAGGTAGTGACCGAAGCAGCCGTGTCTGGTCAGCAACTGCACAAGGTGGTACGACAGTGGCCCGTGGGACCGGTTTACCCACTCTACAAGGACAGGGCGGATCGCCCCTATGGTACGAGCGCCATAGGGGGGATCCGCGATGTCAGAGATGTCCACCGGTCCCGCATGCGGGCCAGGGGGCCTACCATAACCTTTCCAAAAACAATCTTATTTCAATGTAAGCTTAAAGTAAGCTTATTGCAATATTACTCATATTCGTATCATGACGAAGCTGTCAACCAAGTAATATTGCTCTTATGTCAAATTTAGCAATCTTAAAATAGTTACACGGATGCAATGGAAACAATATTATTTTCAGTTTAATTGTCTTAATATTGATTTGTAATGATTAAAAGTTAAGTTGAACTTATTTATTTACATTATTTCCATATATCTCTTCAATATTTTGTTTATTGTTTTATTTAATAGCACTTAGTAAATACTTTTTCGTTAAATAAAAATACGTGATTTTTATTTCGTAAAATTATAACAGCGCCATCTATATACTCCTTGGCGAAACTGACAGTTGACACTAGACTATAGTTTCGAACTCACAACGTGACTATCAAGACTCAGCTTGTTTCATTTAATTTTCTACATGAAAATGCGGATTAATTATTGAAAACAACGTAATTCTAATAGATTTTATTATTACATACTTTTCTTTTTTTGGCCGTTAAAACTCTCTGAATGTAAATAACATTAAGTACTTTAACATTATACTACGATAAGACGATTCGGAACGTCAAAAAAGAAAGAGAGGGCATTATACAGTTCATATAGCGTTATGTCTTTCCTACTTTTAGTAAGGAATAGACAATATTGGGAAATCATTTGTTCTTTCAGTCACTTTAACAATAATACAATATAATAAATAATAATAAATAAATAAATAAATAAACTTTTAGCAATAATACATTATTTGGTTGATAGGTTTGTCATAGTACGAAAATGCGTAATATTACAATAAGCTTACTTTATGCTTACATTGAATTAATATTGTTTTTGGAAAGGTTATGGTAGGCCCCAGAGCCTTAAATGACAAAGATCTGAGAGACGCCACTGCGCCCGTCACCTTGAGACATAACTTAAGCTTTACCCTTCAAACTGGAACGCTGTAATGCTCAGAAATTACGGCTTGGCGGCAGAAATGGGTAAGATGGAAGTACTTCTCTGGATGAACTCTTTTTTTTTTGATTATCCGGGGGAATCTGCTTACAGATACCCCGGCCCCATGGGGGCAGAGCCGGGGTTATGTGGGACTGGGCTGAACCCTGAAGGGGAGCAGCCCGACCGCACTAAGCCCCCGGAGTGTTCCTCCTCTCCGCTGTAGGTGGGGGTACGGGTACGCTGTTGCACTCGTCCGCGCCGCCACCAGCGGCTGGCCGCGCCTTGTGCAGCCCCTCCCCGAGAAGGGAGACACATCGGTCCCCCGACTCCGAATGTGAGGCTCGCCGAACACCAGACGAACCTTCCATTGCTTTAGGCCCCTTTATGCTGGGCAACGAACTCCCCGAGTCCGCTACACAGGGGCCATGGGGGGCCAGGACAGCATCCACTCAACTGTGAAGTTCAGTGGCTGCTCCCCCAGCCCCCGCGGCGGATCTGATGGCAGGCTCCGCCGCAACACCTAACGCGCTTCCGCGCGGACTCTCCGAAGAGAGTTCCTTGGAGCGCCCACCACGGGCCAACCGCCCACATTCGGTCGCGGAGGATAGGACGAGCGGCAACGACACACCGACACGTCTCTCCCCCCGCGACACTCCTCCCAACGCGCATCCGCGTGGAACGCCCTCCTCGGGTCAGCCTACCACCATCGGCCGGTCCCGTGGGTTCCTCTTAGCTTCACCGTGGGATGAAATCGACCACGGCTACTAGAGCCCCCCCGCCACGACAAGGCGGGAACCCCTTCG
Source organism: Hyposmocoma kahamanoa (assembly GCF_003589595.1). NCBI lineage: Eukaryota > Metazoa > Arthropoda > Insecta > Lepidoptera > Cosmopterigidae > Hyposmocoma > Hyposmocoma kahamanoa. Next base: position 9,932,961 of record NW_020654289.1, read on the forward strand.
GGGGGGTCTGGACGAACTCTTTCACAAGGAGCTCTAACCTAAAACCAACAAAAGGTAAACAAAAAAGACTTTGGGTCGGTGCTTTCATAATTCAATATTAGTTTTTTTTTTATTTAGAAGCAGGTACTTAAATAGAATTTGCTAATAATACGAAACAAATCATTATAATGAGAGAGAATACGACGTGGAAGAGTTCGCTTGCCAGCGTTTATTGTTCGACAGCGTGGCTGATTTTTAACGGATTTTGACAATACTCGCTTGTACAAATAATTCCTTAGTTTGAGATCAAATTTGTACTTAATGTGATTGTTCTGTGTAATTAAAGATCAAACATCTTATTTCAGATCAATTCTTCTTTTGTCTCAAGTAATTTTCCGTTTCGAAATAATAAGAAAACAACTGAATCGCAAGGATTTATTTGTCCATCCTGGAGACATTTGGACGTCGTGTTAACTGTACAAAGTTTGACAAGGTGATCCTGCTTTGTTTAGTCAGGTAACGTTCAGCTGGGAAATCAACATAGGTTTCAAATTAAGGTACATTTTGAAGTTTTCATAATTTGTAATGTTAAATTTATTGAATATCACGATGTTTTACTACCATGATATCCAATTATTTTTTAAACGTCTTCAAAAAAAAAGAAGGTTATGCCTTTGGCTGTATGAAGGTATGATTTATGTATGTTCATCGATTTCTTCGTCAATTGCGAACCAATTTTGAAATAGTATTATAATTAATTAGTAATTATAATAATGTGTACACAACGAAATAAGAAAAAAAGGATCACATGAATTCAGTTGGGAGAGCGTCAACCACGGTATGATGAAGGTATTGGATCGATTCCAGGCGGGTTCAATGAATTTTTCTTTGTGTTCAATTTTTGTGTTAATAACTTTCATGATGCATAATAACAACACGCATTTTTTTACGGTGCTTTCCTCAAAATTATATTGTTATATTAAGATGAATGTGTTAGGTAGAGTAAAGGCCGATATGCATTTCATAGTATGATGTTCATTCAATCATTTTAATGGCACATGTACACATTAAAACTGTTAATACAAGTATTTCATTATTTTTTCCTTTCATAATCATAGATCAAAACTTACGAAATTATGCTTAGTTTCTTAAATAAATATTTAAAACACTCTCGGCAAAAAATAGTGTAATTCCAAAATATTTGTAAAAATACTATCTGTAAGGTAACAACTGCTCGTCGCATCCAATTTACAAGATAGTTCTGCTGTAAGTAGTTGAGATGTTGGGTCGTCTGCAGACTGTCCTAGCTGCAGCATTAGGTCAAACCTACCCCATCATTCTAATGTTATATGGGATTTCTATAGTACACCAAATTTCAAGTTTTTTTTAAGATTCGAAGATGGACAGGACGAACAAGTTGTGCGTCTGGTGGTAAGTGACACACCTGTCCATAATAGTTGTAGTGCCGCTCAGAGCTTTAAATCGCAAAAAGCTGAGGGGTATTGCAATTGCAGCTGGCTGTTCTGTTTTTCTTTTTTTTTAATTAAATGAACTCTTGACCACTACCTAGCCCTGGAGCAAAGATAGGATGGAACGAGCTCGCCGAGAAGCTGCCTATTCAGATATACTCGGATTTTTTTTCCGAGCACATATTGCTCGGAAAAAATACGCAGGCATTCCTGGGTTGTGCGCATAATAAAAGATGATGAAAAGCGCTTAATACACCTGAAGGGAATATCGACCGAGTAAGGATGATATCCCGCCGTACGTCTGGATGTCCGATGGTAAAAGGGATTAGTTGATGGAGCATGGGCACACTCACCGAAATATATTCTGTAGAAAACCTATACACAGGCAACTTTGGTAGCAAAACTATGAAGTTCTGGACGTCCGATGGTAAAAGGGATTAGTTAATAGAGAGCATGGACACAGTCACCGAAATATATTCTGTAGAAAACCGACAGACAGGCAACTTTGGTGGCGAAACTATGAAGTTTACATTCGAGTTCATCGTCGCCAATAAATCTCCTGACTCTGCGTTCAATCGAATCAAGAGCCTCAAGTTGGTACTTCGCTGAGCCATACCACAGGTGACTGCAATACTTCATGCAAGATTGAACTTGTGCTTTATACAAAGTTAAAATCTGTCCAGGAGTGAAATATTGCTTAAACTTATTAAAAATACTCAGTTTTTTGCCTGCAATTTGTGCCTTAGATTCAATATTAGCGCTAAAATTAAGGTCTGTGCTCAATGTTATGCCTAGGAGCTCCAGGCTGTCGGTAAGAGAGACAGATATACCGCGAAAGTGGGAGTCAGATCAAATCGACTCCTTTTACCACCAGATTATCATCTCCCTACTGAGAGACGACACTTAAGGTCAAGTTCGTCCGCTCCACCATAATCTCTTTCAACGAACGGATGCTCCTTTTGCGCTGTCATCCTGAGACATAAGTTGACAAGTCTCATGTGCCTGTAATTTCACAAGCACCCTTACTCTTCAAAACCGGAACGCAGTTATGCTCACATTACTGCTTGGTGGTAGGAATAGGTAAACTGGCTGTACTTCCCTGGACGAACTTTTTCACAAGTAGTTTTACTGCTACTAAAAAGCTACATATAAATGGAAGTAAAATGAGTCATTTACACACATTTTGTCAAAGACACACAGATAATTAAACAAAGGTTTCAAACTTATAACTCCCCCTATTTTGCGTCAGAGGTTAAAATTCACGCTCGTGTAATTTGGAAACTATCTATTTAACGGCAGATTGGCAAACTCCGACTCTTGGTAGAAATTTCCAGACAGTGTCGACCGAATGTCGTTGTGATTGGTTAGTTAATATCTAAAATCGGATCAAACTTTGTGTTCGTGAACGAATCAATCATTCGAGCACATCATTTTGTCTATATTCACTCGTTCTCTCTGTCATTTCCTTTTTTTCACAACCCATTTGCTCTGGACTTTTTCATTAAAATTAAATGCAATTAAATACGTTCAGTAAACCAAAAACATTGCTTTCATTCAGTAGCGGCAGGTTCATTTGTACGTATTGTGCCGTGTTGAGGAATTCAAAGTATTTATTTTATTTACTGACTTCACGAACAATGTCAAAAGACAATACGTTAACCAGCGATCATTGTTTATAAGCTATGCATACAAATAAACATATTGAAAAACAAATTACGGGGTAGGACGGGCGTGGAAATAGCCACACTGATTGGCATTGCGATGGAGTTCGCGCTCCACTGCCTTCGGAAATCTGATCAATCCCCAGCTAATTTGGACGGAAATGTTTGCAATGTCCCCCTGATGTAGTTAACTCTGTTTATTACCTTTTGCACATATGCCCATGATGTATGATTTGCTGTGGAGGATTTCATTTACAACTGAAATATCATACAAACTATATCTTCCTAATACTGGAAGATGCTATGTAAGAAGAGCCAACAGTTGCTTGGAGAACATGCTTGTTCCATGGTTAAATGCTGGTGGCAGAGGACCATCACTGGTGATATTCTATTGAGAATATTCATGAATTGTAATCTCCCGTACGTTCCGTATTATTATTGTTAAACTAAAAGTAGAGGAGCTAAAGAAAGACGATTTTAATATTATATTATTAATAGACAGATAGAACACGATGAGAAATTGCTTCGATTTGACAGGACTTGAATTTGCATCTAAGCTTACGAAAATTTCTATACGTTTGTAGATATTTGTTTCTGGTTTTAATGGATTTTTTACCGTAGCGCCATCTGTGAGAAATCTATAAAAGCTTTTGTTTACTCAACCGTCATAGTAGTATAAAATATCGTAAATGTAATTACTTTTTTTTTTATAAAAAAACGTGCGCATTTGACCTCCATCTCACTGGATGGAATGTGACGATGAGGTCGACGATGTAGCATGCACACCTAAATAATGCCTGTTCACTCACGCCTTGAAAAGGTCTAAGTTAAAGCGTTCGGGGAACAAGTCTGCAGGCAGGGAATTCCACTCCCTCACCGCTCGCCATACAAATGTGGAAGCGAAACGCTTCGTGCGAACCTGGGGAATATTCATAACATAGGGGAACCCTTGCCCAAGTCTAGTGTCCCGATGATGGAAAGAGGAAGGCGGAATGAAATTATGCAATTCCATCGCAACTCTACTGCGGTGTTCAAGGCTCTGCAAGCTTCACCTCTACTAATTTCGAGTCACCTATAAGCCTCTTCGCACGCTTGTCTTTTGAATCCAAGGTGACCAGTTGGTATTTAGCAGAGCCATTCCATAAGTGGCAGTAGTACTCCATACACGACCGGATTTGTGCTTGGTATAGCTGAAGCAACTGTCTCGGTGTGAAGTAACGCCTCACCTTGGAAAGGATGCCAAGTTTCTTGGCTGCATTCTTGGCCATGGATTCAATGTATCTGCCGAAGATTGGACGACAGATCTATTCCAAGTAGGTGAAGGCGGTCGGCTATCGGTATGGATATATCACGAAAAGTCTATCGCACGATGTTTGGAAGAGGAGTAGCCTTCTAAGACCACTCGAATAGAACGTTCACTGAAGAAATCCGAAATCCAATTGCAAAGGTCAGTGGGAAACCCATAAGAGGGAAGGCTCAATTAAAAGGCTTGCGTGCCAGACCCTGTCAAAGGCCTTAGAAATGTCTAAAGACACTGCAATGGCTTTGCCATGCTCTTCTATAGCCTCGTTCCATAAGAAGATCCCCAGTAGATCGCCCTCTTCGGAATCCTTACTGGCGATCACTGATGAGATCGTTGTCTTCAAGGTACGGTTACAAGGTGCTACAGGAGACGGTTGTTAAGTACACGTTCCTTAGTCTTGCAGAGTATGGAAGTGACTGAGATAGGTCTATAGTCGATAGGGTCAGCTCAGCTTCCTTTTTTAGGCATATTTGCAAGCTTCCACGACCTGGGAACTACACGAGTCTCAAGCAAGAGGCGATACAGGCGTATAAGAATAGGAGACAACTCAGGGGCACAGTTACGCAGGACTATTGCTGGAATTCCATCCGGCCCGCTAGCTTTATGCACGTCTAGACTTCGCAGAGTTCTGAGTACCTCTTTTTGGCATATGCGAACTGGCGCCATAGTGCCATAGCTAGTATGAGGTCAAGAAGGTGGTAGATATCCTGCGGCTCCAGACGCGAACTCTCTGCAAAGATTGAGGCGAAGAGATTCGCCTTCTCTTCTGCAGTATGGAAATGTAAAAGGACTTGCTGCCTGCTGGAAAAGAGGCAAGCTTGGCCCCCATGTGGCGCGCATGGTCGAACTTGGCCCTGCGTAACACACTTTTGCTCTTCTTGGCGGTTTTATTAAAGGTTTTCTTCAGATTCCCAGTATTCGGAGCTTTGCGTAGCGTAGTTCAGACTCAACCTCTTAATGGCAACTCTCGAACACGAGCTGGAACACCATTTGGCGACTCGACTGCGTCGGGAGGGTTTCCAGCCACGGCCGAAGCCTACCACCGGTAGTTGTTGCTCTTTAGCACCACCCAGGGGTGACTTGTAGAGTAAACATACATACATAGGGTAAACATACGGAAGCGAGCAACATCAACCGCCATTACAATCACTATTCCAATTGTTTGTTTCTTCTATATTAAGCATATGTAGATCACAAGCGATTGAAGACTTAAATGTATAAAAACTTGCCAGATCTGATCCTAATGTTATTGCGAACATTTTTAGTACTACACAAATACTTTTCGCGGTTGTTTTATCTAACAATAACAAAATAGAGTGTACAAAATGTACGTTTTTTGGTTTTTGTTTTCATTCCTTGTTGTCGGTGAGTTAAACTTAATTTTCAATTCAAAAGTTATATTTAATGAGATCTAGTCTAGACTAGTTCTATCTCGTTAAATGTAACTTTTCAATCTAGATTGTCGCCAAATCAAATTAAGAAGCGGACTGAGGGCGAGCAAGAGACACGTTTTTAATGAGTACAGTTCTACTTTTTTACGTTTGAAGGAGTAAGAGCAAACTTAGTGGAAATAAAAAGTACTCCGACTTAAGGCTGTCATCTTTTACGTATTTCTTTTATCTTTATTTCACCTTGTTAAGGCAAAATTTATATAAGAAAGCACGTTGGGATTTTTATGAACTCGTAATTCCGATTGCGCAGCATTCGGAATATTAAATAGTAGGTAGCGAATTCGATTCTTGGCAGAAATAATTAAAAATACGAACTTTTATTACGTTATTGTTTTTTTAGGCAGAGCTCTGGGATCTATTAAGTACAAGGAGTACAGTATTAATATAACATATAAATAAAAAATATATAAATAACTCAAGTAGTTTCTTTACACTATAGTGGAGATAGCTCCGCCGTTATAGGCCAGTGTCTCAAGTGACAGCGCTATCGCGTTGTAATAATTACAAGTCCCAGTACAGTGTTTTGTAATTTAATTGCAATAAGGATCTGTTGGCTGTTATGAAGGGAAAATAAATTTATTCGTTTTTCAATAGAAAGAGCTTATTTGGTAAAATACAATAATAAATTCTTGGATGAAATTCTTTAATATCTAATGTTCAAGGTTAAGCCAATTAAGTCAAGTTAAAGGAATCTTTTTATGTTATTAACCTAAAAAGGTTTGCAGGTTTTTCTCAAAATGCTTGTTTTGACATCACATTTTTGATACGATAGAGCGGTTGTCATATGAGGGGACATATGCAAAATGCTGTTTTTTATATTATAGGTTTGAAAC
>NW_020654289.1:9939666-9941174 GCF_003589595.1 Hyposmocoma kahamanoa
GAAACGATAGAGCGGTTGTCATACAAATTGACATATAACAAAACCTCTGTTTTTGATGTTATAGGTTTGTTACGGTAGAGCGGTTGTTATTTGAATCGACTTATACAAAACGATGTTTTTGATATTACAGGTTTAATAACGTGGAGTGGCTGTTATATGAGCCGACATATACAAAATTCTGTTTTTGATATTGCAGGTTTGATACGATGGCGTGGTTGTCATTATGAGTTGACATATACCACTAACTGTCTTTTGAAGGCATTAGATGCGACTAGTTTTTCGTTTGACTCATGAATAATTAAGTACTTAGGTGTCAGGTATAATGTTATGTATTTAGTAAAAAATAGGTACAAATAAATCTAGTCTGCAAACGGTGTAACGAAAAATAGCTTTGGTTTGACCTAGATAGTGGCTGCTGGTGTATTACGCGTTCACCATTTAGGTCAATAAATTACAATTTTTTTTATGTAATGGGATAAATTGTCTAAGGGGTGTTTCTTATGTCCGTAATTTGTTATAAATATGCAATATGTATTTTCTTTTGAAGAAATTCGTTTATAAAAAGAAAATATTGATAGATACCTATTCTAACTACAAAAAAAACGCGAACATCTCGATTGAATTTTGAAAGTAGTGAAATTCATAATGCTATACATTTTAACCAGACTTATAAATAGATATCTGCGAATGGAATGAATATATTATTCTGCATCGCATATTAGGATAATAAATAGTTACAAATCATAACACAATTTCTGCTCTCTTGCGAAGATAGAAATTTGAAGATTGCGTAGTTACTTTAAATTTTGATCAATATTTGTACAATCCGTGACATTCAATTTAAGTATTGTTTCTTCTATCCAAAGTCTATTTTTGAAGTCAACTAAAATCAAGTTCTATTTTCGAAAGACGTTGAGCTACGAGTAAAATGTACTCAATTATCCGGAGATGGTATTTTGGGGCACACTAAGCGGTTTTTGATGTCATTCGTCCGCTTAGGAGTCGTAAACGCTCATGTTCTGGCCTTAGTACTCGTCCTATTACCCTACGGGGAGACAGTATGCCTATATAATAATGGTATGCATATTTTTACTGTCGATATAATAAAAAACGAAATCAGGACATCGTTCACAGCTACAGGTATAGGTCGACAATATTAGTTATTTCTTGATTACTATCTATGGAACAGATACGATGTACTACAGTCTCCAACAAATGTAGACTCTTTTAAGTGCAACTGCCTTCAATCAAAATGCAATCAAATTGCAATCAAATTAATGTAAATCATTTATGTTTTTATTTTCTTTTTGTTTTGTTGTGGTTTTGAGTATTTCTTACAGATTTTTTTTATATTTGTTTTCTTTTTACTATATTTTTTATTAGATATTCTTTCTAATTATTACATTTTGTTTTTATGTTCTTCTTCGGTGTCATTTGTGGTAAACAACAAATTTCTTTTTCTTTTTTCTGAGTGTTCGATCTTTGTATTAATAATTATAACAAACTAG
>NW_020654289.1:9941184-9960868 GCF_003589595.1 Hyposmocoma kahamanoa
ATTTCACAAAAAATAATTGAATATCAATTCAATAAAAATTTAATTAACAAATTTCTTTTCTTCCACTTTTTTTTTATACTATCACGACCATACATGCCTGGCTGATTAGCGATCTCGTTGCAGGAATACTATCTAATACACGAGGTGATATTGCTATACATTTTTGTACGTTTTTACCAATTTAAATCTAAATATTATTTATTTATTTATTTATTTATTCATGGAAAACCAACAGCTATAAACATTTAGTAATAAACAGCAATAAAAACATAAAGCCAATTACAGGTTTTCACTTATAGCTACAAGTTAGTTAAACACTAGCATTGGACTAATAAATACAGCAATCCCATACGTGCGCCAACAACCACATGTTATTCAATTAAATTAATTAATGTATCTGTTATTTTACGTTTTAGTACATCAATGTTACAATTAAATATATCTACATCCAGGTCATAGTCACTTAGTACACCATTTAAACTCCTACTAGCTCTACATATAAAACTATTCTGTCTATAGTTTGTCCTCGCTATGGGAACTACAAGAGGGTGGTAATGTCTCATGGAACGTGTTGGAACATTAAATGAGAGTTCACCCAATAAGTCAATGCAATCAACCTTGCCAAAATCGGATTCCAAACTTGGGAGGCATATTCTAACTTACTACGAACATATGTACAATATAGTATCCGTAGAGTTTTTGGCTTTGAAAAACAAACTGAGTTACGCATTATGAATCCAAGAGACTTATCATCAGTGGAGACAATATCATCAATATGAGCATCAAAAATCAGTTTTGAATCATGGATGACACCCAGATCCCTTATCACAGTCTTTCGTTCAAGACTACAATTTTTTAATATATAAGAGGTAGAAATACTTTTTACTTTCCGTGAAAAAGTCATTATAAACATTTGGAGGGGTTAAGATCTAATTTATTTCTCAAACAATAGTCATCCAGACTTGAAAGATCAGACTGTAGGGCAACAGCGTCATCAACCGATGTGATTTTGGCATAAATTTTCATATCGTCAGCAAAGCTCAGTAAGTCGGAAAAGCAGAAGCAATTTCCAATGTCATTAAAAAATATATTAAAGAGCAGTGGTCCTAACAATGAACCTTGGGGCACCCCACTTGGTATAGTAACCCAACTAGATATGTAATTATTAACGACTACTGCTTGAGATCTATTTTTTATGTATGAAGTAAACCATCTCAGAAGATCACCTCTTATACCGATTCTATGGAATTTAGCTATTAGAATGTTATGGTCAATTCTATCGAAAGCTTTGCTATAATCTGTGTAGATGACATTTACTTGATGACCTTTGGCCATAGACTGCGAGATAAATTCTTTCAACAATACAAGATTAGATGCCGTAAACCTACGTCGAAGAAAACCATGTTGAGTGGGATTAAATGAATTATATAAAGCGTTATAGACTTGGATGTGAACAATTTTTTCCATTACTTTAGATAATATACACAATTTAGAAATGGGTCTATAATTAACTACGCTCGTTTTAGGCGAGTTCTTTAAGATAGGGGTAACATACGCGCATTTCCATAGTAACGGCACATAGCACTCAGCAAAGGAACGCTGGAAGAATAATAATACTGGTTTAATGATGAAATCAGCGCAATTAATTAAAAAGAATGTAAATGATCTGGACCCGCTGACTTGCTCGGGTCTAGTGTACGTAACAATCTTGTAAGCACATTGGAATCTACTTTGATACTAGCAATATCAGAAACTGTCTGATAATCAATATTAACGTCAAATTTGTCTGAAACATAACTTGAAGTAGAATTCAAAAAATTTGTTTAGAAATAATCGGAAAGGGCATTACAAATATCACCACCAGTGTTGACAATTTATATATATATATATATATATATTTATTTATTTAGAAAAAAAAATATGCGCTCTTATTATTATATGCATAAATAATAGGGGTTAAAGTATGAAATTGCCGATTTGTACTGAAAATCTAAATTGTTTATTTTTTAAATTTTTAACAAATTTATTTAATCAAAATAGTTGCCATTATTATCTATACATTGCTGCCATCTAATGGGAAGGTTATTAATGCCTTTGCGATAGAACTCCGACGATCTAGACTGCACAAACTGTGTGAAAGCATTTTGTACTGCCTCCTGGGAAGAAAACTTCTTGTCACGTAGATAATTGTCCAAATCACGAAAAAAATGGTAGTCCGTTGGAGCAAGGTCTGGTGAATACGGAGGATGACGAATGGTTTCTAACTGCAGTTCCTGAAGGGTCAAAATGGTTTCTCGTGCTGTGTGAGGTCTCGCGTTGTCGTGGAGCAATAATGGTGAAGATCGATTCATGAGTCGGGGCTGTTTTACTGCTAGTTTTGTCAACATGGTTCGGAGTTCGGCACAATAGACATCTGCCGTTATTGCTTGACCAGATCGGAGAAAACTATAGTGAATAACACCATGCTGAGACCACCAAACAGTTACCATTACCTTTTTATTGGTAAGTTTTGCTTTAGCACACTGTTGTGGCATTTGACCTGGGGTCAGCCATTGCATTTTTCTTTTCCGGTTATCATAAAGAATCCACTTTTCATCACATGTTACAATTCGATCCAATATTCCTTCATTTCTGTACCGGTTCAACAAGGCAACACAAGTTTCAACACGCGTTTCTTTCTGCAGATCAGTCAAATCATGAGGCACCCATTTTTCGTATTTTTTTATTTTATTGATTTGACGCAAGTGAGTCAATATTGTGGGTAAGGTAACGTTAAACCATGCCGCTAATTCCTGGGTAGTTTGACTAGGATCGGCTTCCACTATCTCTCTTAATTCATCGTTATTCACCTGTGTGGGCGGTCTTCCTCGTGACTCGTTCTTTAAGTCGAAATTTCCATCACGAAAGCGTTTAAACCAAAATCGCACGGTGCGTTCATTAGTAGACCCCTCTCCAAACGCAGCATTGATATTGAATAGAATAGAATAGAATAGAATAGACATTTATTGCGGGCTGTTTCTCCCGCGTTAGTTCCGCGTCGGAACTCGTATTCAAAAATCACTCGAATTTTCGCAGTATCCATCTTTCTTGTCTAAATTGAATAACAAAAACAATTGAAAGTCGATATTCAAATGTTTCAAATTTAAAAAAAAAAAAATCACAGAAACCATTTGAAAAAAGTTTCATTCGAAAACCTCAAACCATGAAGATTCTATGAAAATTCAAAGAACCTGTTGCAATAAAACGGCAATTTCATACTTTAACCCCTAATAATATATTATAAGCCGCATAACATTTAGCCTCTATTATTATATAAGCTAAATGTTATGCGACTTTACATACACCGTAATTTCAGTGCGTTATGCGAAATGCGTTATTTACAGACAGTATATTACAATCTAACGCAACTCATGCTTATTTAAGTATTAAAAAATATAAAAACAACATTTTTTTTTCAAGCAACACTTTTTTTTTAGCTCCGTACTCGGGAAACCCTGTATCATGAGTCCCGTAGACACACACCGCATAGACAACTACCCCTGTACAGACAACTACAAATTACACTCAACTTATGAGAGAAATAAATGTAGGCCATACAAATACTTCCCCGGCCAGGTAATCGAACCCGAGAGTTCTGCGTGGCGGACCAGCACGTTAATCAATCGACTGCGGTGCCAGCCAACATTGAAAGAGTGTTGAACTTAGTCAAAAAAGTTAGATAAAAATATTCCAAAAGGCCACCACATTGGAGATAACGATCAAATGTAAAAAAAAATACCTTACAATATTCGTCGCCCATTGGGTGAAAATGTTTTGCGGCGTCATTCTACTTTTGCCTGATGTTTAAGCCCGACACCATCGAGTATATTACCAGATAAGTACAGAATATTTTTTGGAATATACGGAGACGTACGCACAGGTCAGTACTTGGCCTGTCTATATTTCAGTGCAAACGGGAGTTGATATTTATGATATAAGAGCTGTATCGCTAATGTGTTACCAGGAATATATGGCCCTTATTTCGTCTCTATTTCTGGTTATATACTCGATGCCCGACACAAATGAAGGTACTACGAGCTCGTATGAAAGGTTCGTTGACGGTACGGTAGTTGTATTGTTGAATTGTGAAGTAAATGTAAACTTTTGAATTTTGAATCATACTTTTGTATCTAGCTATAATTTTAGGTAATGTTTATAACATCTTCCTATGGGTGTAGCAAATCGCCACCTATATCAGTGGATTATAAATATTGTAAATTATAAATGTTTTCAAATGTATATTTACTAAGAGCAACCCTTTGACTTTCTTGCTCATTGTTCTCAAGAGAATTTGCCTTACATTCGTAAGCGGTAGAGTGAGCGCTAGAGTTTAATCAGTATTACCACTTGAAGGGTATATTGCTTACCTATGAAATAAAATGTGCTTTGAATTTACAATTTTTTGAAATTTTAATTTTTTGTTCTTAATAAAATCCTGACAAAAGTAACAAATGGTTAATTTTAATAAAATGTTTTTGTTTTAGTTCCCAATCAATTCATTAGTAACAGAATATATAATGAAATCGTTATGTACCTAACTAATGATTTCAAAACACAAATAAATTTATTTTAATTCAATTCATTTCAGTGCATAATTAAAACACAACGAAATGAGTCGAAAAACAACATTTGTTTCGATTGACGAGTACCGACTGCCGCCATTTTAAATATTCGGTCGGAACCTACTCGAAATTTTACATTGAAAAAATAATTAAATCAGTGTTGTCACTACGATAACGATTTACAATCCTAACCAAGTATCCCTAAGGTCTCAAATGAGTTGCCGTGCGAAATAGGATATTAAGTGTCTTTGTGTTTATAATTACACTGGAACACAACTAAAACACAGCAGTATAGTATGTGGACGAAATAGATAGAGCGGTGGTAACTACCCACGCGGGTTCTGCATAAAAAAACTATGCTACCACTAGCAAAGTCAAGTAGCGTCAATTACATAGCGATCACCAGCTCGTGGCGATTATGAGCGATGCCACACGATGCGTTACGTCGGCGTAACGTCGTCTGATAGGTGACACTACGCTACCGTACCGTACACGTTGAAACGACGCGTAGCGAAGGAACGCGTGCGCATCGGACAAGGGACCTGGAGACGCATCGAGGAGGGGTGTTGCGATGCGTAAGTAAGCGGCATTGTCTTAAGCCGGGTGCTCACTGGCAAGCTGTAACCGTAACCGTTACATGTCATATAACCAAAAATCATAGTGTGTACGTGGTTCGCAGGCTTGTCGCAAGCGGAACGCGTGCTGCTCGCAGTGAGCCACCTGATTAAAGACTGTTTCAAATGTACACTTTAGAATCTCGTTCCTGTATGTGTCACGTTACAGTTACAACTCGCGATTGAGTACCCAACTTTATTATATACGGATTTGCTCGTGTGTGACACTCGGTGCGTTGAAATGCGCTGCGACGACGCAACGCGCCGGCAGCACCCGTAGTGTAGTTTATACTATATGACTAATAGCTGATTTTTGAATAAACATGAAAGGTACTAATGCTTTTGTTTGTTCATTATAAAAGCTGTATGTACAGCACTGATGTGACGTTTCGTTTCTCTGGAATGATAATTATTTTATGCGCTTGAAACGGCGGCATGCCTCCCTACAGGATTACTGTCGTACAAGTAATTATAGCGACTTATGCGGCGAACCATTTAAGTAGGCGGAACTCTAATGTTTAATTCAATGTGTTTTGTACGACAGAGCTTCTGTCATAGGTGTTACGCTCCAGTTTGGAAGTGTAAGAATTTTGTCTGCTTTGTGTGTAATTTTCATTCTGTTTTGTTAATGTAAGTCTTTATTCTAAATGTGAAATTAACGCATACAGTATTGTCCTAGGTTCTATGTAGGTATGTGAAGATTAGTACGGCGTATACGAACATTGCAAGTTGTGGGCATAATCCTCATCCATTTAAGGACAAAATAGTGACTATATTATTACGTTACTTCGTTGTATAGTATCGAAGGCATACACTGTACGCTTGCCATCGTGGTGAAAGAATTTCCAATAGGCAATTGGCAAATCCTTTCACCACAATGGCGAACATATACATAGTTCAGCATGGCGGCTACATGTGGCATGATCCGCGTTGTGGGCCGCGATAATATATTGTATGCCATCGATACGATAAGAAAAAGACTGAATAAATTCAGTATTATTTATCAATTAACCAATAACATTAAACTTATTTATTAACAAATTGTAATAGGAAAATATTTAACAAAATATCGAAACTTTTATTTTTATAAAACATGGTTTTATAAAACACAAACATAATTACATACACATATTACATTTCCTCAAAGGAAAAAGAAGAATTTGTAAGTAAAAAAATTGTAGTCAGAACGTGCCTGTGCATGTGTGTGTTTGTGTGTGTGTGTGTGTGTGTGTGTGTGTGTGTGTGTGTGTGTGTGAGTGCGCGCGTACGCGTGTGCGTGCGCGTGTGCGTATGTGCATTTCGGGCGGCCTTGGGCGTGCGTGCGTGCGTGAGTGCGTGCGTGCGTGCGTGTGTGTGTGTGTGTGTGTGTGAGAGAGAGAGATGGAGAGAGAGGGAGAGAGAGTTTGAGTGTGTGAGTTTGGTTTCATTCTTTGTCTTCTCGTTTTTTCTTTCGGTACAGTATTCAGTTTTCAGTAGTCATCTAGAGAATTACCGACACTCAAAACAAGTAAGTGTCCTAGGGTCCAACCGATTAACAAGTTTTAATTTCATTCTTGTCTTTGTACGCGTAATTTAAGTTGTAAACCTCCGAATTAATTAAAATGGAATTTACTTTCGAAATATATTTATGAAACCTTACAATTTTGTAATTGTTCCTTGGAACAATTACAATTGTTGTCATGGTAAATATTGTAAATAAGTAAAAAAAATATTATATTTGTGACATAAAACAATCCTATTAAAAAATATCCAACAAAACGATTTCGGAATAATGTTCACCAAAGCCTCTGAGAAAATGACACACATACTTCATCCTCCAGATTAAAAACATCCTTTCAAAATTGAATGTAAATATTTGTACCCAATATTTTACCCTGTACTTTTCAACGAGTTTTTTTGCGACGAGTAAATTTGTATGTCGATTAACGATACCTATTGTGGCATTTGTTACGGTTTACGCTTCTAATTCATATTACGTACAATTTTCTTTAACAGTTTAATAGTGTTTACATGTGTAATTTACATTCAAATATAACTTGAATCTTTTCATGGCAAGAGTCAATTGGCAGCCTTACTTGAACAATATTTTTAAATAATGTTACGCGTTCTATATTTTTAATAATATAATTTATTAATGCAGAGCACACGGTACAAAGTTTATACGAGAAGTGTTGTGGTATAAAACTAGTGTTTTTAAATACCATAAATTTGTGCAAACTACAAGCTTTTCAAAACTACATATTCACCAGGAGTGAGATTATTCAATGCTAGAAAAATTTTAAATTGACGTTTCCTTTGTCATTATATTATGTTTGAGTTTGAAAAAAATATTATAGAAATGCGATTAAATATTGCAATTAAGGGTCTGAGTGCTTCAGGTTTGGATTCCCTTTGAGGTAGGCAGAGACTGTCGATTGCCACTTAGCACATTCCTGGCAAACCTCTCTTGCTTCACTTACATTCAACGATCTTTTCATACAGGCGCTCTTATCCATCTCACTACGCACTCCAGTATTTTTAATAATACTCTGAATTTGATCTGAGAATATTCTTCATGGCTGTCCTGTTCCAATGATGCCTGTGCGATGCCATGAATTCCACATTGGCTCTGTCTATATATTTCTGTCGTTAATCTACATATATTCATTCGCTCCATGCGCCCAAACCACCTCAACATACATACCCTTTTCTATTTGTAGTGACATGCTCTTTCTAACCACATCGTTCACGAATCACAGTAGATATTCTTCACTCTGTCACATAACTTAACTCAAGCGCGCGCTTTCAATGGCGTTCACCTAATTTCTTTGTTATATCTGACTTTTAAAGAGGGTGACTTGTTTTTGCTTATATCCATATATTTTCTAAGTAAACCGCGTCTAGGAATTCCGTGAGCGCATGAGTAATTTATGAGTTGTATTTTACAAGGATCGTTACGGCTAATAAATCTGAGTTAACTTGTTGCGGCAACGCAGGAATTAGCTTTTCTTTATAAAACGCTTCACGCGCGCGCTTTCACCGCTCTTTTTCATTTTTTGCTTGGGTTCCATAGGACAGGGCGCTAACCGTCTAATTATCACCCGCTGTTACATCGTCATTCAAATTGTCAAAGCCTAAAATTTTTTGAAATAATTTTATACTCATTCGCTATGTTAGTGATTCACTATGGAAGGGTTTCTAAAATGTATGTCAAGATTTCTGTCTACTGTCACTCGACTGTCTTTTACCTTAGCCAGCTGCATTTTTTGCGATAAAAGCGGATAGAGTATTAACTATCTATATTATATTTTGCTTTAATAATACAGGAAATAGGAGTAAAAGGATATACTAGCCTTCGTGCACCCAATAGGAGCATGTGTAACGTAACCATAATTATTTTTCCCCTTAGAGCGGGACGCCTGTAAATTTGTTATTATTGTTTTAAAAATAACACATGACACATGTTTATGATAGTCACGAAAGGTTTGATTAAAAACTTAAAAAAAATGTAGTAAATGTATATTAATGTTTATTAATAAATAAAATAAAAAAAAACCTAATCTTGTGTACTTTGATAGGTTGCCTTTATATATTTTTCGCATGAGCAAATTTGCCTTAAGAAAGCCGGCTTAGTTTTTAAATGTGTTCCAAAGTTCCTTAAACTTTTTGAACGTACATTAATGTAACTGGGTAGCATGAGCGGTGTGATCTGATTTTTCTCAATGATCGAAATGTAGCTTTAATATAAGAAATACGAATAGCCTCGTTTTCACCTGAAAATCAGTTCGGAGCGAAATGTCAAATTATATAAATTTTGAAATTCATTCCCCGTGTTTCATTTTCTGGAGTTAAAGTCACTTTGATGTTCATGAAATTGACTATCAAGCTTTCAGAGTTTCTAACCTATCTCTGTAACTTCATGGTTACACATTTGACGTATCTGTCGGCGCATGTTGCACTCGTCATGAGTATGCCCCGCATACATCTCCTACGTGGCTTTTTAGGCAGGATGTGGCCCTTGTGGATGATGCACTCAGCGTTACGCTGGAGGCCGTGCTAAATATTAGTTTCAGTCACATTGGTGTCAAGCTGTACTTCCGATAAGGCGTCGCATTTTAGCTCATGATGGCAGCGGAATTCGCGTGCCATTCCAGTCATAGGCTCTTGCAAGGTGATTTAGCCTTTGCCCGAGCGACGAACGCTCAGACAATACTTGTTTGCAGAGAAATTGGGACGATATTCTCTTTAAGCAAATATACGGTTCTTTGTTGGAAGGCGCTTCAGGTACTGATATGGCTCCCCTCAAAGCCGTCGCCAGATCGGAGTCGGAAGCGTGGTTACATACTTTGCCGTTTCCACAGTTGGGTACTCTGCTCGATGATAATTTTTTGAGGATAGTGGTAGCGTTGCGTTTGGGAAGCAGGGTGTGTGAGTCGCACCTCTGTGTGTGTGGTACAATGGTGATGGAGGATGGACACCATGGCTTAAGTTGCCAAATAGTACGGGTCGTTTTCCCAGACACCACGTCATAAATGATATTGTGCGACGGGCAATGGTGTCAGCTAATGTCCCTTGCGTGCTCGCGCCCCCGGGTCTGAGTCGAATCGACAGTAAAAGGCCGGACGGTTTGACGTTGGTTCCTTGGTGGAAAGGTCGTTGTCTTCTGTGGGACGCAACATGTGTAAGTACTTTTGCTACGTCCCACTTAAGACAAACGTGGTTGGCACGTTCCGCGGCTGAAAATGCCGCGAAACTAAAACATGCTAAATATTCTGCCTTGGAGCCAAAGTACGACTTCGTACCGGTCGCGGTCAAGACGGCGGGGCCTTGGGGTTTGGAAGCTCGGGACTTGTTTAAAGAGTTGGGTCGCCGACTTAGAGACAGGGGCTGCTATCACCGCTCTGGGTCGTGGTTGGTTCAGTAAGTGTCCATTGCCATTCAGCGAGGCAATGCTGCCTGTTCAATGGGAACTTTTGAGCTGGGCACGATACAGGGCCGGATTTTTTTAGGTTAGATTAGTTTTTTAAGTTAAAATCTCTTGCAAATCCGTTTTTTTTTTATTTTAGTACCTATTGACGAAGCCCAGTGCTGATCTTTAATTAGAAATATCAATGTAACATTTGTATTAAGACCTACAAATATACTTTGCAAACTGAGTCCTACATGAAGGACTAAGCCATTATACTTCATAGTCAGTGTCATGATGTATGGCGATGATGCGTTATCTACAAGTGCTGTACGGAACCAATAATTTTTTTACGTGATTCTCTACCCAGCCTGGATACTTAGCACCTTTTTAATTCAAAACGTTGACTTCACTTATATATTCCAGTTAGCTTCAAGTACTTAGGTGCGGTGAGCTTAAACGGGGTCTTGTTCAGGGTAATTTATGGTGCCCACAGTCGGTGTAAATTTTTAACTCTTTCAAAAGACTTTTGCTTCACAAAAGGTAATGTTAATGTATTATACTATACTGTGAATATACGGATAACTTTTTCTAGTAATGAGTTCTTGTAAGAATAATTTTATAAAGACTTTCATCAATGTAATAATTACGTTGTATGTTTTTCATATAAGTCAAGGGCTTTAACGGTGTAGCGGTTTAGCACTATGGACACATCATAAGGTCTTGATGCCCGTTTAAACCAATTTAGTTAATTAGCTTTTGTAAATTGGTTCTGTATCTCTACTGTCAGTTTGTATTTTGCAAAATCATTAGTGACAATCGACACCATAACCTTTAGTAGATATACAATGCCTCTGCCGTGAATTTAGAGGGATAGTTGTTGGTAACGACAAGGTAAAGTAATAATAACGCGCACACGCGCGCAGACTCATAGCCCCGCACTAGGTAAACCCTGTATTACAGGTGCCATGGACACACATATAGACAACCGCAAATTACACCCAAACACACGAGAGAAAGAAGAAGTTGTTTACATATAGTACAACATGATTAATTATAGTTCACGACTTTTTTAACGTTACGATAACAGACTGTCGTGACAATGAGAAGAGCTAAAACGGTAGTCGTCAGACCATAAAATGTCATGATAAAAATGTCAGGACAGATAATCGGTTGCTGTGAACTGATAAATTGTCGCCACGATCTAGTGGGAACAGCCAGACACGACAGTCGTTCAACTATAAAATAAACGTCCACAGTCATGACAGATAGTCGTGATATGGGAATAGATTATACGCGACAGTCACCCAGCGTTAAATAAAACGTTACGATATAATGGGAACGCGCTCTTAGTGTAATATCGTGATAAAGGTACGGGTTCGGTTATATTGGGCTGTACCCCTTTCGATCCATTAACTAGTCACAGTTCAGGTCGTTGCCCTATTGAAAACTTAATAGTATATATGAAACATAGCACGCAGTCTTCAGTGCTGTATACCATTTATTTATTACTACAGGTATTATGTGTGGCAAAATTATTAATAAGTAAAAGAAAGAGGAATTATAAATTAATAAAAAAAAAACATAACTCTCGTTGCAGTAGACCTCCTTGTGAAAGAGGTCGTTCAGGGAGGGACTGCCACTTTACCTATTTCAGCCGCCATCCAAGCAGTAATGTGAGTATTATTGTAGTGTAGTGTTATTTTTTTTTTAAAGAGGTAAGAAAATACTACCATATAGAGGCCGTGTCTCAGACCGAACAGAAAAAGGAGTTTTGTGGTGTCTAAATTATGGGCACAGTGCATATTAAGAAAATGGAAGCGGCGATTGAATGGCACCCCGTATATTAATAGGAAAAATTTTACTGTATTTGCAATTTGGGTTGTATTTAAAATTTACCCTCGAGACCCTACGAGTGACCCTGAGTGGTGCTAAAGAGCAATAACACCACCCACCCGACGCAGACGAGTCGCCAAATGGTTTTTACCGTGTTCCGACTCGTGTTCGGTAGTTGCCATTAGGAGGTCGGGTCTGAATAGTTGCATTGCGTCTGACGACGAGTTGAAGCTGCTTGTACTGCCACACTGAGCATTCGGTTCTGGAGGCTAGCAGGATCCGAAGCACGGTGCACCGCTGGCCGACCGTGGGAAGTTGGGGGCCCAAGTAGCGGGAAAGCCACCCGTGAAAGGCTGCCCCGCCACCCAACGAAGAATCCCGGAATGCTCAACAAATCTTAATTTAGTTTAGTACGCTCGTGACGTTGCAGTCAGCCCAAGAGTCATACCGTCCGCGTTCAGTGATTCATTGACACGACTACTACCTTAATGGTCTTTACATCAAATAGGCATTAAACTGTCACAGACCAGGGTACACCAGCCTTAGTACAAAAACGAGAGCCTTGAGTACAATTCAGGGATTTGAAATTTAATTAGGGAATCCTTTCAAAGGCCGGATTTGGTAACAATAGTCTATTTCACGTTAAATCGTGGTTATTATATATCCAGTCGTACTTTAAACTTATTAATTTGACATGAAATGATAAAATGTTTTTGAAGAATTTTTGATTATTGGAAATGAAACTATTTTTATCCGGATCTAAATCACGTATACGAGGCTAATATGCGTGCGCACCCGACGCGTGCCGAGAACGGATGCACACATTTGCATAATCTCATGATGCCCTTGCGTTGCATAATACTGGTCGCCCCAACGCGTCTTTCATTATTATGCAAATGTGTGCATCTGTACATGGCGCGCGGCGATCGCGCACACATACAAGCCACGCTGTACGGAATTACCATATTTCTCTTATTTTACAATGGCGTATATTATTATTTGTTTTTTCAAACATAACCCATTCGGGCACTTTACAAGTCTTATGGTAATAGCTGACTAATCGCGATAATCTAAGAAGTCGATATTTTAATTCTGTTTCTACAATGCTTTATTCAAATACTTTGTCAATGGAGACTATAGAAAGAAGTAAGGCTATGACATCATATAAACTGTAGATATTTTTATGTTATTATGCTATTTGTTTACATAATGTCTTAACAAAATTAATAAATATTATATAAGAAATTATTTGTTTCCTTAACACGTTAACGAATAAAAATTATGTTGGGCAATTAGAGAGTAATAAGAAATAAATAATTAAGACTGTATGAGGCAGATGGCTGTGCAGAAGGAAACTTGTTTTAAAGACCGTCATAACCTGAAAAACAAAGAAACATCCGTATGTTACAAGTATGCGAGATCGAGAAAAAACAAGGAAAGGAGAGAGAGAGAGAGAGAGAAAGAAAATGCATGTAAATGGATATGTAGGTCTCGTTATTGCCGAATATTAGAGAATACATTAGGATCATCATCCTGTATTGCGTAATAAATTTTCAGCGGTGTATAAATGGTTTTGTAAAAAAATGGAGTACGAAAGCTTATAATATTATAAATACAAATAGCGAAACTAAGATTGATGTTAACGTTTATATATGTGCAGACCTAAACTATAGAAAATTCTTCGTAAAATACGTAGAATTTTTAGGTCTGCACAAACTCGTTGAACATTTTGCTACACTTTACACACGTGATATTTTTAGTGTATTTTAATACATTCCACGTGTGTGTAAAATGGAAGGTCGAAGAAACATAGAGAGCCTGTCAATAGCAGTTGTAGTGCAATTCAGAGCTATAAATTGTAAAGATCAGAGGGACACTGCCACAAGGCCTGTCACCCAGAGACATAAGTTGACAAGACTCATGTGACTGTAATTTCACCCTTCAACATCGGAACGGATTAATGCTCACATTACTTACTGTTTGGCAGCAGAAATACGATGACAGCACTTTCCAGGACGAACTCTTTCACAAGGAGCTCTCTGCTCCTGAAGTAACCACTTAAGGCAAAGCAAATAACCACATTTTTTTATTAACCTACAAGAGTATATCGTAAATTCTGCTAAGCAGCAGTGTGGAGATGTCAAAATAACGAATTAACGGATGGTGAAATACAGATCTCTTCTTCTGTACCCTCCACTCCAGTCCGCTTTGATAGATTCTGGACATAATTGTTTGGTGAAAGTGAAGGTGAATCTAAAAGTGAGACACTATTCAAAAAAGAGAAAACTACTACGAAAAAGATGAAAGAAGATATTATTTAACATCGCAAATTGTTAAAACGAGCAACCCCATAGCGACAAGCGATGGATTCTGTGAATGCCTTGTTTTATTTAAGATCACCGTTATTTCCGATGAAGTCTATTGTTTGGCTAAAGTGGGAGTCTAAAGGAAAGGATTATTCATTCCGTGCCGTCAAAAGGCGTCGTTCGAAAAGTTTCACAACTTTCCATCTGATGAGTCTTAATAAATTTACGGTTGAATGGCTTTGGGCATTATGGAATTGTAGTTTTTGGGAAACGAGGGGTTTTGATATTAGTTCGCCTTTTGTTGTTATTCATTATTTGAATTCAGTTTTGGATTTCCATAACAGAAATTAATACCGTTATTTTTCTTATAGTCGATATATTTGTATGTAAAGTACATACAAAATATATCGACTATATATGTATGGATATGTATGTACATACAAATATAAAATTTTGAATTAGTAACCGGTATATTAACGACATTAAAAATAAATGACGAGTTCATTTTTTGTTCAAGTTTTTTTAGAAACATGCTTGTATATTGCTGTAATATTTATAATATCTTACTAATTCTCAAAATAAGGGCCTGCAAACAAAATTAAGGAGGATTTATTTATCCTACCTTATAGTGTATCTACTACTCTACTGAGCATAACTGTGTTCCGGTTTGGAAGGGTAAAGTTGCTGGTGAAATTACAGGCACGTGGGACAGTGACCCTCAGATCTTTGCGATTTAAAGCTCTGAGTGGCAATATAACTGTTATGAATTGGCGTATCGCTTACCACCAGGCGCACGACTTTTTCCTCCAGTCATTTTGGTATTATAAAAGAAAAAATATATAAAACTTTGCACACGGTTCTATCCGATGCCATCGTTCAGAAACCACATTGTGTTTAAATAACGTTGATTTCTAATCAAGATAAAAGAATTTGGCTTTCACATCAAAGGATTTTGCCACAATTGGTTTTGAAAGGAATCTAGATTGACTGAAAACCATCCCATTAACGTGCATGGATTTTAATATCCGTTTCATCCATTATAATTTCTGCGACATTCAAGCATTATTTGGTGTTTTTGAGCTTTCGATTTTTTATTTTCAGAACGATAATTTTCAATTCTAGTGGGTGAATGATTGGTTCTCGATTAATAGGTAGACACTGTTGGACTCCTTAGTAGTAGCGACATGTACCTATGTCTTCGATTTCTAAGTTACGTGCATATCTAGGGAAAGAAAAACATCGTTATGAAACCTGTCGGACTACACAATTTCCTCAAGAAAGTGTCAAAGTGCGACATACAACCTTAAGAATAAATACTCGCGGTGCAATGTCATTGCGTGAGAGAGCGACTATTTGTCGCTTTTTAACCGACTTCAAAAAAGGAGGAGGTTCTCTTATAATACGCGATTACTCCGTGTGTGATTTGTAAACCGATTTTGATGATTCTTTTTTTTTTTGGTAAGAGTGTACCTCAGCATTGGTCCCATTTAAATTTAAAGAAAATATTCCACCTCTAAGGGTGGCAAACTAGGGGATGAATCGGGTATCACGCACTTTCCACACACAATAATGATAACACAGAAACAAAATCGCGTTACATGGTGTAATGTTTCACTTAAGTACCCGAAAAGTTTTTGCGCTTTTTACCTGTCATTGAAATAAAAATACAGTGAAATCCTAAACAGTCCTACCCTTGTAAATCCAGTTGACATTTTATTTGCGAAATGCTACAGTATTGTGTCTTTTGTGGTGGTTACCCTGGGATTGTGAAGCAAATCGTTTCGTTTTAGCCTCCGATGACAAGAATTCGCGTAACTACGTCATTAAAGTTGTAGGTTTTAATACTAAAGTTAAAAAGCTACTGATTAATAAAGCATACTACACTTTAAAAATATTATACTTGTAAATGCTTACAATGCAAACAAATAAATAAATAAATAGTAATATGTAATATGTAATTCAATAGAATATAAAAATAATGTTTATGGAAAAGATTTCAACTTAATATAAATGTTATAAAACTTGGTAATGAAAAGCTTGTGAAAGCTACGAGCTTTCTTATTTAATATTATAAAATACAAATTATATATAAATTATTATATATAATTGAGAAATACCAAACAGATTTATGATGCGAATGTGGATGGAAGTGTTTTAAGGGGTGCTGTTTGTAATATATAACAACAAATAACACATTTTTAATCGATATAACGCACAACAGATGTAATTAATTTTTGGCATACAGACATTGGACATATTCTTGTATGATATAAAGGTCACTGTGTATATATAATAGACGATACGACTACTATCAATCTAAAAACCGATGGCATAATGTTCATTTTATATAAACACTTCTGATATAACGTTCACTGAGTATGATGTATTATAAATTATAATTCCAGTGGTGTTTAGGTGCAATGGTGAATGAAACGAATTTGTTTGTTTGCATTTCCTAGTTGGTTCGACCTCCTCCTGTGAGTTAGGTTAGTATATTATGATAAAGCTGCACGTTTCGAGCGAGCGTAGGGAGCGTGTGCCGGCAGCGGGCTGCGAGTGCCAGAACCGAACTTGCTTGCATTTACTAGTTGGTTCGACCTCCTCCTATGGGTTTAGGTTAGGTTAGTATTTGCAATTAAATATTCTGTTTAAAGTTTTAATATATACATTGTATAAATATTTTATTACACAAAAATAGTGATTTTTGTGTAATAAATATAGCTTTAAGTGTAAAGCAACATTTGTATATATATATTATTATATATAATTATAAATTATATACATAATTTTTAATTTATATATATATATATATATATATATTGCGATTGCAAATTTTAATGAAATAAAAACTTATCCACCATCAGATAAGTTGACGGATGATTTTTATTTTATATGGCGCTTCAGCTATTCGTAAAACGAAATATTGTGTTACATTATTTAATATATTAAACTGGTAGCACTTACAGCATTTGAATTTATGTCACCTAATATGTAATGTTTATTGAACTGAATTATTATACACATTATGCCTTTTTGATTATATACTGAGTGATTATATCCTTAGAAATTATATATAAAAATACATATACAAGGTGAAAATACAATATTTTTTCTTATATTTTTCATTACACACTTGGTTTTTTAAGAGGACGTCCCAGAAGGACTTACATTGACCAGATCAGTGATGTCCTCAAAAAGGCTGGGATCCGAAGTGACAAAGATAAAAGAAGTTGTATGAAAAGGGTAGTTGATGTATGTGAGCCTCGGGAGTTGTGTCAGGTTAGAGTAAAGTGGCGTTCCGTGGTCTCTGTCTTCCTCTCCTGTGGGACTAGGGCGAGTTTATATATGTATGTATGAGAAATTATTGTTATTTCCTACTGGGCCCACAAATGTACTAATGATTGTAAGATAAAGCGACATTCCTAAATTTCAAAATATTGTAAAGAGTAAATCCTCCCTCTGTAAATATAATTTGCAGTGCCCTACAGGGTCCATAATGAGCTGTTAACTTAGCTTCAAGCCATTTACATCCTATATTATGGTAAATGCAAAAAAGAACTGAATAATTGTGTATATTTAAGTAGAAGTGAAAGGTTTTTGTAACACATTTTTGTATTTTTTTTCATAATCATAATCATATCATTTATTGCTTTATGAGGTACAAAAGGTCTTAAAGCGATTATTTTTACTTTCCAACATAAAGCCTGTAAGGGCACTGCAATTAACTTACTTCACTATACTTATATTAATACTAATAGGTACACATAAGTTCATGTCAACTTAACTTACTATAATATCACATAATTTCATGTATGAGATTTTTAACAAGTCAGGAAAGGTTGCTTCAGAAAATGATTGGTTTACCAAGTGTGTTATAGGTGCCGCTAGTTGATCTTTACATTGTTTTATTAACTTGGGGGGAATTCATCACAGCTGAACTTGATTTATTCTTCAGGTTTTTAATAATGTTTTTTATTTCATTTTGATTTACAGGGCCTAAGTCATTGATTTACTCGAAGGGAATAACCTTGTCTACCCTTGGGACTATTATTCATTTCTGTAGTTCCAACTGTAACAAAGAACTCATTTAGGGTATTAGCAAATACGTCAGGATTTTCTACAGTCGTATCATTAATATTTAATTTAAAATTTTGTGCAATTTTACTTACTTATTTGTTCGCTCTTTAATAATTTGCTACATGGTTTTTGTTTTATTTTTTGATGCTTCCATTCTTTTAATGCAATGTTGTCATTTAGTGTTGCCACTTTAACTTAACTTTAACTGCCTTTCTTGGAACCTTTTCATAACGTTTATAGTATTTATTCAGAACACTGCTATCTATCTGCAAAAGTAATAATTTTACTAAATTCTTAGTTTTACTTGGTTTTTTAAACCGGTGCTTAACCAAAGTTTAGATTTTTCCTTTCTTATTTTTACTGCTTTTTTTAGGAATACAGTGATCTAGGATCGTAACTAACTGTTCGTGAAACGCATTATAATTTTGGTTTATATTTTTGTGCTCTGTAACGACTCTACTCCAATCAATACAGTGCACAATATACTTGAATAATGTTATGTTTCTACGATTAAAAGTTCTTTTCTTTGTGCATATGGCGTCACTTTGGTTTATATTACATATTGGAATAGATATTACGACATCTCTATGATCTGACATTCCCAATTCTCGAACATTGATTGTTATGTGTTCAGTGTTAAAGTTTGTAAATATAATATCTAAACACGTCGAACTAGTCCTTGTGATTCATGTTGGTTCTTTTACATTTTGCATAAAATTATATGTCTTGAAGAGTTCAGTTATACTTTTAGTTTGATCAGAATTATTCAAGAAATTAACATGAAGGTCTCCTCCTACTATTGCTTTTTTCTTACAATACTTAATTGCTACTAGTTTCAATAGTTGTTCAAGGTGTACTTCAAACAAAGTTACCTCTCTCTACTATAGACGCACTATAAGTTTCCGGAACTGGCCACTTACATAAATAATATTTAAAAAATAATTACAACATTTAAAAATGGAACTCTTTGGCTGTAGAATACAGTTCGTTTCATCTGACTGTCACTTGTTTACGTCACCATGGATTTAACTCGTGAAAAATTTTCGTAGTATGATTTTCTACGACTATAAGTGTAAAATAACAGCTCAGCGGAGCTTCGCTTGGCTTCAAACTGCTTTTGGCGATGAAGCACCATGCAAGACGACTATTTATAGCTCGTTTGCAGAATTCAAACGCGGTCGTGTGAATCTCAGTGACGAATTTCGTGATGGCCATGCTTACCAGATTCAACGAAGGGGCGTGAAATTTGGTATAGAACATAGTAACAGGTGACGAAACATGGATTTATAGTTACGATCCCAAAACAAAGCAGCAATCGAGCGTATGGGTCTTTCGAGATGAGCCGAAACCAACCAAAGTGGCGCG
>NW_020654289.1:9961268-9984820 GCF_003589595.1 Hyposmocoma kahamanoa
CGCGCGTGTAAAGTGCCTCTAAATAGATGATTGCTTCTTTCTTTAATAAAACTGGACACGTGGCTACTGTTGCTTTGGACGATCGTTGTACCGTGAATAGTGATTGGTAAACGACCATTTGTTTACCGGAAATTATTGACAAACTCCGTAAACATAACTGTAAACGCCGTATCATCTTGCACCACGATTATGCCAGTTCTCACACGACCAGAAAGACAAATGAATTTTTGGAGGTGAACAACGTTGACCTTACAAGCCATCCCGCGTAGAGTCCCAAACTGGCACCTTGTGACTTTTATTTATTTCCAAAAATTAAGAACCAGTGACGCGGTCAACGATTTTCATGACCTGATGAGGATGTCGAAGAGTAAGAAAAATATATTTCAGAGATTGTCATGGAGGAGAGGCATAAATGTTATCAAAATTGGTTCATTCGTGTGAAAAAGTGTATTAATGCCAACGGAGAATATTTTGAGAAACAAGCAATTAATTTCTGACCATTTATAGTATTTTTTTCTTATTCATTCCGGAAACTTGTAGTGCGCCTCACGTACTATCAGGCCAATATATTACAATGATTATTACACATTCAATTTTGGTGTCTCTATTGCACACATTTCTATAATATACTCCACAGATAGTTTCCTGATATTTTCACATTCTATACACTCTATATATTTCTTTGCTAATATACACACTCCTCCGGCCTCACAGTTAGATTTGTAAAACACACTCGCAACGTTGTACTCTCCTAGGTTTAACAAGTATTTTTTAGCTTCTGTGATCCAGGTTTCAAGTACGCAAATTATAGGTAGATCCTCTTCTTCAGCAAGAAGCTCTATTAAGTGAAATTTATTTGCTATACTTCACATGGTCTGATATAAAATTGTAAAGTTATTGCTGACGAAAGAAATAGTTTTTGTTTCTGTTTCGTGCCCCATCCATGTCATTGTTTTCTGTGATCCGAGTTCTTGGATAATCATTGTCTATTTGTGTTGATATGCTCTATACGTTTCTACTACTATTTTTATTCATAGTGAAATATTTGATAGTATAATCTAACAACATAATATCCAATGTAAGCCACCTGCATGTATTAAATCTGTCCAATTGATTGTTTCTGTGAGAACTTAATCTTTTGTAATGTAAATTCTCTATGTGTAAACTTATTGTCTCAATTTAATTTTCCTTCCACTTCTAATTTAATTTTTTTAAATATATTTATTACTATATACTTCCCCATATATAACATTAGTATTTTTCAATGCACTAACGCAATTATATAAAGCTGATTGAAATTTAATTATATTATCGTCATGTGAACCTGCTAATATAATTACGTAATCATTTTTTGTGAACTCTTGTCGCCCTGATAGGCTGCTCTTTACAACTTGCTCTAAAGTCGCGTGGGGTTTTATGATCGCGGTTACATGATAGTTGTCACCGAGAATTTCCTATAGCTGCCCACGTAGGTGTCTGCCTATGTCGTCGGCGAGCAGAAGTATATTGCGTCTGGTCGAGTTTTTCTCTATATTTATTCGATGTGGCTGCTGATATAAGTTCCCATTATATTCCTTCACGTTATTTAGAATAATTTTCGTTCTGGGTGGGTTCTCTAGTGCCTTGGGGTGTACTTGTTTATATGTGTTTGTGTATTTATTAGTTTTACACAGGGTTTGGGTGTCGAAGTTAACGCAGCAGTTTGCTTAGTCGATTTTTATTTATCTTAGCTGATGTCGAAGGGGACTTGCACACTTCATTTAAAAAACGTTATTTTGCTCATACTCTATAATCATTTTTTTTGTGATGAACTTTGTGGTTTCTTTATAATCTATTTCTTGCTCGGGACTACCTAACTTGTTTTGTAGAGTATTAATTATCTTATTCTTCTCTTCAATGTCATATTTTGTATTTATCGTTCGTTACTTTCTTCTAGAATCATCGAAGAACTACTCAGTATTTCCTCATTCGACAATGACTGAAAGGAGTTTTCAGTGTTTATATTTACAGTAAAATTCTTCTCGGTTACGATGTCACTATCCTCTTTTGTAATGCTCTCTATTATTTTCGTATCATCTCGAGGCGAATCAGCCGATTTGGCTGGTTGCGGTTCTGTTCGCCGCAACGTTGGTGATGGTGTAACGCATTTTGCATCCATCTTTATGCAAGTAGGACAACGCCACTTGTCTTTAGCTTTAGATGTTATTAATCTGAACAGCTTATCAATTGGGTTTTTTAAGCATGAGACATCATAGTATTTTGCGCAAATAGTGTATTTAAGATGTTCTCTGTCGGTAATTTGTCGTTTACAAACTGCACAGTTTTGCCTAATGTTAGATCTAAGAGTAGGTGTCATTTCACTGATTTTGTTTACAAACACTATAATTATGATGATCATCATCACATACTGTATATATACAGGAGTTGCCCTCGGGCGTCAAGTAGTGTTAATTATTAAGTGTGAAGATTATCTTACTGCTGATGACGTACATAATTTTATTGATCGTCACTAGATGACGTGTGTCGACCAATAAATATTGATACACCGGTATTGTCCTCTAGTGTTGAGCAGTGGTAAAAACTAAATGTAATGTTCTATCTTCTATTCAGGGTCCAAAGGTCAATTTATCGCCAATACTACAAAAAGTCCGCTATTAATCTTATGTTCAAAATTTAGTTACTGAGGTTTTAGTACAATAATAAAACTTTTCACATAAAAGTCACTGTATGTTAAGCTAATATAGCATCCGTGCACGTACCAAGAAATTAGTGATCAAAAACCGTCGTAGAATTCAGCAAAGTCAGATTGTATTTTTCTTTACTTATTGTTGCCAAAACACTTCACTAACACTTCTACTGTTTAATTATGTATATATCTGTGATTTATTACAATTTTATAATGAAATGTAGGATTTACTCTTTTTTAAAGAATAATTAATCGCAGAGCCAATGTTATGCCTGGTAGCGCCATCTACCGTTATCCTCCTTCATCCATCTATTTCTTCTATATAAAGCAATTGGTTAACTATTTGTTTGATTTATAGAGTTGGAGCTTATATTACAAAATAACTTTTTTTGCACTTAAATGTAGCGTATATGTGAGTTTAGTTTAAAGCAAAAAACGCAAGACGGTGTAAGAAGGGAATCCGTTATCTCTAGTGCTTTACAAGGTGTGAACACAAGTGCCATAAAGCGAGAGGTGGCTTTACAACTTTCTAAGGAATATTTTTGTACGGATAACGCCATGGACGAAAGTATACAAGGCAAGAAATAGAAACAAATAAATGTGAAATTTATAAATAGGAAATTCTTATTTTAATAAAATTCCAAATTATACTTGTTGTGAGAATACTTGTTACGTCATTTCGCGTTAATTTTGATAAAGCTGGAAGGCGGTAAAAATGACGCCATTAGTGGTGCGACAATCAAAACAGATTACTGCCGCTTGCTACGACAATATGTAGCTGGATACATACGTTTATTGCGTTTGTCGAACTTAATACAAGATTATTATTATATATAGATACAAAAGCCGATTAAATACGAAGAAAATTCCATTGATCCGGTTGGATTCGAACCAGTGACCTCACCATACCGGGGCTATCGCTCTCCCAACAGACTCTTTCATTAGTACGCACGTAGAGCGATAGTCCGGATTTTTTTTTTGTGTTTAATATAAACAAACTAGTGGAGTATGTTCACAAAACAATATGAATATCATGTTAGTAAACATCTCGTTTTCGTTCCGTGGTTTAGTTGGCATAGCGTCTGGCACGGTTTGCTGGGAGACGTTGTTGATTCGAATCCAATCGGATCGAAGAATTTTTATTCGATCTTTGGTTAATAAATTATAACAAACTAGTGGAGTAATTTCACAAAAAATAATTGTATATCATGGTGGTGAAACTTCCTGACATTCAATAAAACTTAATTCCAATTATGTTGTTTATATATAATTGTAACTTTTAATTAAAAATAAGCCGTCTTAAAATTTCGTGGAATTACATCTATTTACCAAGTTTTATCTTTGATCTTTGTCTATTAATTATAACATAATTGTAGTTTAGTAAAGTACTATTAATTAAACCAACGGAAGAAATTTATCATGTAGGTTATAATGTTTCTAATAATTTGTTTTAAAAAAATATAAATTTATTCAATTTATGTATGACTGATGACAAAGATCAACCGAATAGGTAGAAAACTTTTTTTTGGGTCGACACGTCCATGCTGCACCGTCGCATTGCTATAATCATCTAAGCCACGTGTCCAGTTACCGAGTCGTCAAAATCTCCTATGTGTTTTATTATAGATCTTTGTGCTAACTTTCGGTATAATCATAAAAATAGTAATAGAGTTATATCACAAAAAATATCAATAAAAACAATTTATATATTTTTTATGATATGAAGTGACAATACGAATAAAACGTGCACCAGGTGGTAAGCAACACTATAGTTATAATAATACAAGCAGGGCAACGGAGCAATCGGAGCGTAAGGTTCTTACATTATTATTTTAGATGTATCTACAGATTGCAAAAATAATTAAAGAAATATAATATGGGAGTATGATTATGAGATAGAAATTAAACGCTGAACAATTTGGAATTTGAGTCACTGTTGGTCAAACCACTATAAACACAACAATAAAGACGTCTACTTTTTGATTCAATTTCAATTCTATAATGAATGACGTGTGCGATGACACTCGCTGTGCAACGTGAGTGCACTGCGAGATTATGTCAATGTGTGCGTTCGTGCGTCCGCGGTGTGCATACACACAAGTCGCGTTGCTATGTTTATATAGAGTTTATTTTTATTTTATTATATACAACAGTTTAAAACAGTTTTTTATATAAAAGTAGAATTTTTCTGCTTACTATTTTAAAGTTGTAATCTTAAATGATTTTACAATTTGTTTTTACGTAATTACTATATCTAATTATATTAACGCATACTACTGCTCTGAGCAGACATCATCCCCAGTTCTTATTGATCGATAATATGATAACGCTTTATAGTGCTTAAAATCTTTTCCACAATATGTATGCCAAGATTCTTTTCTCATACACGTTGTTATAGTTCGGTAACTGAAATGTATTATCTTTAGGCAATATACGTAGACTTGGTGCCCTCTTTTTTCTTTCTAAATGTAACATTTAAGCACATTTTGTAAGCACTTTACAATATTGAAGCAATTTTTCATAATCATCTCCATATTTATATTATTACAGATACATCACCACTCAGAGCTATAATCGCAAATATAGCTCTAAGTGGCACAAAACTCACAAAGATTTGAGGGGCACTGCCGGTACACCTGTCACCCTGAAACATAAAGTTGACATGTTCCATATACTTGTAGTTTCGTAAATCCTACATTACTGCTTGGAGGTCAAAAATTCATAAAAAACTGTCTTATTAGAATAGAAACTCAATGATAGTTTTTCTCATCGATTAAATGCTTGTCATTCGCAGAGAATGTATAACCCTGAAACTTCTGAGATAAACACTCTCGCATCCGAAATACTCGTACATCTTGTGGAAGGGGACAAATGCCGTGAGAAAATAAGCCTTTATTTTCATAGTCTGTGGAAATTGGGTTCGGTAGAATGAGACTCTCACGAGAGAATTGGAGGATGAAGGGCTATTCGACTTTCTGTTAATGTAAGTGCTCTACTTAATCATGAAAGTGACCTCTTATAGAACGTTTTGTATACTAACGACCTATTTATAGAAATTTCCAAACATTAAATCTTTAATCTCACACATTTTTTCTCCGTGTTTTGTTCTGTACAGTATATTAAAAATACCTTTTGTATGTTTGAAAAGTATTTGTTATTGCTGTCGTATTAACAATATTGTTATTGTACGTAACATTCTGTACTTACAGCTAATTTGTGACTGATGTGTTCTTTGCACTTGGCGCTGGATGAGGAAATCCCGGGTTCGATTCCCGGAAGGACCAACAAGGGAAATATTTTTTTAATTGCTTCTTGTCTCCGGTGCTCTGGAAAGTGCACGTGAGTAAATTTCATTTTCTGGTACTCATACAGGAACTTCCCTAATTTGAGACAAAAAATAGTAATTGATGTAATTGCCTGGCACATTGTAATTAATTATTATTATTTCACTACTCAATTTTTTGTCTTACTGCTGGACAAAGATCTCACCCCTTTTTTCCCATTACTCTCGGTCTTGGGCAACATCTGGCCAGAGTTTTAAAAAGGAGTCCAACTCTCCCGCCATTGCCGATCTGGTATACCCGTCTCCTTTTTGAGCAGTAGGGCTTCCACTCCGTATATAATCTTGGCCCATATCTCGCTCGGCATGCGGCGGACGTGATCAGCCCGGTTCCTTTTTTTTTGTTGACTCGGGGCAATCTACTTACAGAAACCCTGGCCTTGCGGGGTCAGAGCACTAAACCCCTGAGGTGTTTCACCTCTCCGCTGTAGGTGGCGGTACGGGTACGTTATTGCTCGTCCGCGCTCTTCTGCTCTTTTCTCTGCGCGCATTTGCGTGGACTTTTTAAAGAGAGTCCCTTGGAGCGCCCACTGCACGGGCCAATGACTCAAATTCGGCCGCGAAGGACAGGACGAGCGGCACCGACACACCGACACCTGTCCTCTCACGCGGCCACCGCGACCAGCCCAGTCCCAGTTCAACGTGGCCACCTTCCGAGCTACATCGACAATTTGAAATCCTGCCACGATCGATTAATTTACTTACTTTAGCCTATAGCTTAGCGCATAGCGCATTTGATTCAACAAAAAAGTCACAAAAACTGGTTTTGGTGATATTTTTTCGAATGAATCAAAATATACATGAAGTCAATATTAATAACGCGCACACACTCATATTATTGACTTGTTCTTGATGTTAATATATCTACAGAAAATGACACAAAAGAAAAATGGTCCCTTTCATTTGAAATATAGAAAAAACAAGGTCGTTTGTTCTTATCATTCTATCCCACTATATAAGAAGCTTGTTTACACAGTTCATTGCGATTTCTTACACTACCTATACACCGAGTGCCACTAATTATCTATAGGCATAGCTGCATGGAAGATAAATGTGACTGAACGTACTTTATATCACGTCGTCGCTCCATTCTCATTGGCTGTGTATGACGCGGTACCAACCAGTTTCACACACAGTTTCGCACATTCACACGAAGCGTTCCGCTTCTACATTAAGACGAACAGCTATGGAGTGGAATTCTCTACCTGTAGACTTATTCCCTAAACTATGTAATTGTAGTTTCAAGACGAGAGTGAATAGGCGTTATTTAGGGTTGCATGTTCCATCGTTGACCTAATTATCACTTTCCATCAGGTGAGATGGAGGTCTAATGAGTACGCATATTTTAAATAAAAAAACATTATTACCGAAATATGTAGTACAATATTATATTATATACGATATTTCTTATTTCGGTTATTTATACAAGCGTACAAACTAAAGTCATACGTGATACATAATGTAAATTTACCTGTGAAGTTCAGACAGTAGTCGACAGACATATATACAAAGTTAGTACTCATGAATAAAATATGTTTACATCCAGTAACAACACATCAAATTTTTGAAATAATAGCAACAATCATTCATTTTATACCTGTAATAAAAATAAATAGTTAAACTATATAGTCCCACTTCGTGGTACAGGCCTCCTCTCACAATGAGAGGGCCCAAGCCATAGGGCCCAAAGCTTATTGGAAACTTGATACATTTTTCATTCAATTGCGTGTGCAGGTTTCCTGACGAAGTTTCCTTCACTGAAATTTCTAACATTCCATCGTCAATCACCAACATGAGATGAGACTGACGTCAACCGTGAGTCTTTTTGAAATTAATAATGAAACTTAACTTACTTTTAAAGTAATAAATGGTTTATCTTGGTTACTTTTTTTTCAGCCGTTGCTATCCCACTGCAGGGCAAAGGCCTTCCTTCCCTTCCGCCACTCAAGTTATGGAAACGGTGTTAGTAGTAGTAGAGCTCCTTGTCAAATAAAATAAAATAAAATTATTGTTTCTTTTAAGTATGAAAATACTTGTGTCAGTAGCCACCGCTCTTGCAATCCGATACAGGTATTACTTACATTAAGTGCTGATCTTATTTTATGTTGACTAATTAAAATTACAAATAGTGTTGTGTGTGTGTGTGTCTGTGTGTATGTGTTTCTGTGTGTCCGTGTGTCCGAGTGTCTGTGTGTCTGTGTGTCTGGTATGTGTGTGTGTGTGTGTGTGTGTGTGTGTGTGTATGCGTGCGTCAGATCTTTGCGATTTAAAGCTCTCAGTGGCACGTGGCACTGTAACTGTAATGGCAGGCCCACGACTTGTTCATCCCGACACTATTATCAATAAAAAAAGGGTTTACCAGAGCTTTGGGTGTTGATTAGCAGGGTGTACCGCTTGCAAAGTTGATAACGTTGGCTTGAGTCCCTGATGTATTAGTTGGGACTCCTTACATCCACTTTCTTAATTACAATGAAAATATAATTATTTAATTAGCTTAACTCGTAACTGACATTACACATGCGACATTATGTGTCTTTTCTTTGTACAATAAAGAATATATATTATAACATTACAGTACCTATTGTAGGATCCATAAATAACTTTAATGGAGTTTCCCTAATTAGGCTAAATATCAGCCTTAAACCTTTAAAAATATCAAAGACGAAAATAATGATATGTTTTTTGAAAACAGCACCCAATTACATGCTAATATGTGTATATATTCTCGTAAAGGACAAATCATAAAAGGTCATTCTACTAATTCATAAGCTTCAACATAAATTATCCCTAATTTCGCTTCAAAATTTCCACTCGTGTGTTCCCGCAATCAAAAAAGGCTGCTTTAAAAAACAAAAGGCAATTTAAAAACAGAAAAAGAAACAAATGAAAACTCGGAGAGATTTATTCTAAGCGGCCGCTAAATTAACTCTGGAGATGTTATTCGCTCCCTTTTTATTATTTAACACGCAAACCTTGTTTTTCAGGGACAAAGCTGGGGGTTTAAAAGAGAATAAAATTTGTGACCTCACCTTGTGCGAGGCGCAAAAGATTTTTCAGTCGCAACAAAGGATGTGGAAGTTTAATTTCGGCTTGGTGAAACGAGGTGTAAGATGCATGTGATAAGAATAACTGGGGAATAATACATTTTATTTGTTGTTGATTGTGTTTTGTTTGCATATAGTATTTAGATAGATAAATCATGAGTAAATAATATGGATGTTACTTGACCGTTTGAGACTATGTGATGGATTTTTAGTTGCAGTAGTGTTCCTTCCTTCTTTCCTTGTGAAAGAGTTCGTCCAGGGAAGTACTGCCACCTTACCTATTTCTGCCGCCAAGCAGTAAGGACAGCATTGCTGTGTTCCGGTTTTGAAGGGTAAGGGTGCTGGTAAAATTACAGGCACATGAGACTTGTCAACTTATGTCTTAGGGTGACGGGTGCAGTGGCAGTGCGTCTTAAAGCGAACTTTAAAACTTTGCGATTTAAAGCTCTGAGGACACTGCAATTGTTAATGTTGTTATTAAACTGCCTCCGTGGCCGAACGGTTACCATGCCGGACTGCCACGCAGAGCTCAAGTTCATTTCCCGGGCCGATAGAAACATTTGTATGCCCTGCATTTATTTCTCTCGTGAGATTGGGTGTAATTTGTGGTTGTCTATGAGTATGTCCATGGCACCCGCGATACAGGATTTTCCTAGTGCGCGGAGAGTGTGTTGCGTTATTTATTATTATTTATTTCTTGCTTATTGTTAAATAACCTATTAAAGTATTCAGATAATTCGAAACAGCTTCTGCCCAGTTACACGAGGAGAAAGTTTTCGCACGGCCTCCGCGCGATGATCGCCCAATTACCACGCCTTCATGTACAATGGCAAATCTGAATTCTATTTACTAGGCAATAACATTTAAATTCCTCTGAATAATACAACCGTGCGGTGGCCTCCCGGCCGCCGCGTAGACCAAATTCAAGCCAGACTCGCTCGCGTCTCAGGACGCTCATTTAAGTTAAAACGTAAAAGCTAAATAAATAGAGCGTATTTTGCCATGACAGTTGGACGCACGCGGTCGCTGTGCGGCGATAACGTAGACTCCGTTCGGCGACCGTGTGGCGGCCACGCAGGGTGAGCGCGAACAAATTCGTGTCGAATAAATGCTCCCGTACTCACGCTATGGTCACGTGTTGACTACTCAACACTACTACTAGTTAGCCTATTATGGTCACGTATTGAGTAGTATTAGTTCCACTGCTGGGCATATGCCTCCTGTAACAATGAGAGAGCTCGGGCTGTAGTTGCCACGCGAGCCCAATGAAGTGCCTCTACCATGAGATTACAGTGACAGTTTTCGCTAGCAACTACGTATATTACTTTACAATTTTTTTATCCAGCAAATTATCCAGTGCCCTAACGATCAGAAGAAACAACATTTTGTATACGCGGTAGCTAGCGATAACTGTCACTGTAAAGTCACGGTAGAGAAATCGGAACTTCTTGCTCGTTCTTACTTCATACACATTGCTTGTACACGTTTCATCGCGGTAAATTTCACGCATAAATTTTGAAACTTAGAGGTGCAAGTTTGGATTCGAACTCACGACCCTTAGCTTGAGAGGCGGTAGGTCTAACCATTAGGCTACCAGGTTGAATAGACAAAAATGAAAAGAAATTTTACCATGGTGAAAAACCGTAACCAATGAAAATCATTTAGCAAATAGCCATGAAAGAAAATGAAATCGATAAAAGATTGTGTCAACTAGAGAGCAAAATAGCTTGTTCACGGCCAGGATGCTGTATTGAATCTAGAAGCTATAGATTTCTACCAGAGATGAGCAAGGTAGCAAAGGGGTGCGAGGATGTGTTGCGGCGCTGTGAAACGGTGTGATGTTTTCCACCAAAGCTGTGCGAGGATGCGTTGCGAACTCTTTTCAGCTATGCGCGGGCGGGGTACGGTGTGGTGGGGTGAGCCGTAGCGATATGTAAGTGTCAGTTAATCAATTTCCTATACCATTTTGCACACATTCCTCGCTCGCATCCCTCGCACACATTTCTCGCTATTGTGAGTGTACAAATACTTAGCTCCGCTAACCCTTTTCCACCGGAGCTGTGCTAAGCGAGGCTAGGAAAATGAAGTAATCCTATTGATTGATTTTTTCCTCGCACACTGATTCGCTACATCGCACATCTCTGGTGGAAAAACAGCCTTAACACGTTGAACGCCATGGGGGACAACATATGAGCGACAATCAAACATTTGTAGAAGCCAAGTTAAAATTTGGAATTTTGGTAAGTATCACACTTGTGTTTTTTTGGTTTATAGGGTCGGAAATGTAGTAAAACGTATAGATCATTTCGACAATTATTATTTTCTGACTTGCTTTTGCATTAATATTACTGTCGCTCACCCGCTGTCCCCCATGGCCTACGCCAGAAAATCATTGTTCTTTACCTTGCGGGGGCCGCGGGGGTCAAACTGTCGATCCCCCCGCTCCCGCGTAAACGCGGGTGTGTCTCGGACGCGCGAGCCTATGCAGTCAGTGGCAGTTTGGCTTTTGTTATTGTTGCGTCGGCGCACGCTAAATTATAAAATCACGTATTTACGGAAACACGATTACCTATTGTTTGGTAAATATAAATATTTGGAATGGAGGACGATTTCGCTGATTATGAGATAAGTCAAGAAGACTTGTCACAAATAGACCACTTAGAGTTTAATTTACTAAACAGCAGCTTTCATGTTAGCTCGGAAGAAGAAAATTCGGATTCTATTCAACCAATTCGTAATAAACGACGTCGTGTTATGGTATACTATAGTAACAGTGAAGAAAGTGACTCCGATGATCGTCGTTTTGTTCCTGAGAGCACTACCTTATTAGAAAGTGGATGGTCGATGCCCACAGGTAATCAACGCCGAGTTATTGCTTTTACCGAAGTCCCTGGCATGCCTCCTAATCTTCGTGCTTCTATGACTGACAAAAGTCCAGCTAATTTCTTCAAGCTTTTGGTTCCTGACGAGGTTTTTCAGCTAATAGTGGATAACACAAATAAGTTTGCAATTAACAAAATGACAGAACGAGAAGCTTCAAAAGAAGCACGGATTCGTAAGTGGTTGCCAACATATATCGAGGAAATAAAAAGCTTTTTTTCTCTTATAGTATTTATGGGGCTGGTGAAATTACCTAAAATTTCCGATTATTGGTCAAAAGATGAAATTATTGGGCATCCTTTTGCGCGTAAAATAATGTCTCGTAATCGATTTGAGATTCTATTACAAATGTTGCATTTTTCTGAAAACGACGATGCCAATAAATCTGATCGGCTGTACCGGGTAAGAAATCTACTGGATATTATGAATGAAAACTTTAAGAAACATTATACTCCTGGTGAAGATCTGTGTATTGACGAAAGCGTTGTCCCCTTCCGAGGAAGAATAATATTTCGGCAATATAATAAACAGAAGCGCCATAAATACGGCATTAAAGAATTTAAACTATGCACTCTACCTGGATACACGTATAAAATTAGTATTTATGCGGGGAAAGAAAAGGACGAAGTCAATACTACGTCAGCTAAAGTTGTCATGTCATTGTGCAGTGACTTACTGAATAAAGGCCATACCATGTACACAGACAATTGGTACACAAGTACTGATTTAGCACGAGACCTCTTAAAAAATGAAATTCATCTTGTCGGTACACTTCGTAAAAACAGAAAAAATGTACCAAAAGAAGTAGTCAACGCTAAGTTGAAACAAGGCCAACACATTGCCAGGGAGAGTTTAGATGGAATTACTGTATTAAAGTGGAAAGACAAACGAGATGTCCTTGTACTTTCAACAAAACATACCAATAACTTTCAGAGAGTGACAAACAAGCGAGGGAAAGTGATCTCGAAACCGAAGATAATTCTAGACTACAATAAAGCCAAAGGAGCAGTTGATCTATCGGACCAAATGACTTCTTATTCAACACCACTAAGAAAGTCAGTAAAATGGTATAAGAAAGTAGCTATCAATTTGCTTTTGAACACTGCTGTTGTAAATGCGTGGGTACTCCATCAAAAAGTGACTGGAAATAAAATGCAAATTGTAAATTTTAGGAAAGAGATATTGAAGGGTTTGCTGCCAAAAAAAGAAATACCTGAAAAAGTTTCCAGATCAAAAAGATTAAAGCACAAACTCTCTAGAAAAGATGGGCCCAGTAGCAAAACTCGTCGGACATGTCAACAATGTTACAAAGATCATGTGAAAATTATGGGACGTAAATTAGCAAAAAATAAAACAAAAAAAGTCACTACTTTCTGTGAAAACTGCCCAGATAAACCTTTTCTGTGCCTGGATTGTTTTCACAAAATTCATTGAGTAGGTCCTGTTGTTTTTGCTTATTCTCAAAATAAGAAAAACTAAAAGTACCTGTTATTTTTTATATTCAATTACTTCATTTTAATTACTTCAACATTTAATTACTTCATTTTAATTACTTCAACATTTAATTACTTCATTTTAATTCATTGTTCCTAACAAATTGATCTCATTTGATTGATATAAACAGTGATCTCAATTATTTTAACTTTTTATAAAATTTGTTATAAAATAAACAAATAGTTTAAAATTATATAAAACCCGTTTTTTATTCAGCACCAACACTATCAATTTATATTAAAAAAAGGATTTATAATTTACTGAGAAACTCTAAAACTCGAACAATTTATGGATGACGTGTTCAAGGCCGTGCAAACGAAGCCAAATTTTTTAAAATTTAAATTATTTCTTAGAACCAATTTGATTGCACTTGTCTACAGGGCCGCGTCGGTCATTTTAGATTCAAATTTGTTAGATATATGTGACCGTCGGCTCAATATAGAAGTTTAAAAATGCTACTAGCACGCGGTCATATGTTGTCCCCCACGGCCCAAACGGAATCATAGTGTGTCGGTCAGGTTTGTCCCCCACGGCCTCATTGGAAACATGTATAAATATACTTGGCGTTCAACGTGTTAAGGAGAATTTCGGGCGGAGAAAGGGATTCTAAAGTAGAATCATGAGCGTAGCGTAAAATTTTATATAATGAAGGATACCATTTTGCTCCTGAATGAAACACTGTTCTTTTCATCCCCTCAACGAGTATAATAAATATAAGAAGCTTTTAAACATAGCCACCGCCAGGCTAACTGGCTGGTTCCACTTTTGAACAAGCTTCTTTTAATCTGTTAAGTCCCACTGCTTAGTAAAACATTTGGATCAAAATTTATGTTCGAATTTCAAATATCTGTAATGATATTAATAAAAAATGTTTTCTTGCTATCTGTGCGTAAGGACTAATACGTATCCCACTTAGTTTAATTAGGTAGTTTTATTTTTGTATATAACAAACGAGTGTCTTTTAAAAGGCTGATGTGAATGAAGCCGAGGAAACAAGTAGATACGATTGAGGCGATGTATGACGAAGATTCGTATGAGGCAGGCGTAGTGGCAATATTTGCTTGTTGTAGTAATATTATAACATTTTTATAATAAAAAAAACCCGACCTCGAAAGTTTGTGAAATTACATCAATTTGCTAACTTTTGTTGAAATCGGTTAACGGAAAGAGGGTAATATCCATTAAACGCGATTCGTCCCTTATTTTACCACCCTTAGAGGTGGAGTATTTTCTTTAAATTTCAATACAACTACTCCTTTCCAACAAAAACAGAATCATCGCAATCGGCTCACAAATGTCGGACAAAACAAAATATACCTAGTCCATTTGAGAACCGGCCTCTTTGTTTGAAGTCGGTTAAGTATGATATAAATAACTCAGACACTCATATAGACCCGTGCCAGGGAAACCCTGTGTCGCAGGTGTCATGGATATACACGTATGGTAGACAACCATAAATTACACTCAAACAGACGAGTGAAATAAATGTAGGCCATGCAAATATTTCTACGGGCTCGGAATCGAACCCGGGTCCTTCGCGTGACAGACCAATATGGTGGCCGTTTGGTCACTAAGGCAGTAATAGGTAAAATTTACTTTTGAGAATAGTCAAGCAATTGAAAAAAAAAACGCAAGTATACATGGGGCGTACGTCGAGTCTCTTTTTTTGAAATCGTTTAGATATAACTATTATAGTTCCCTTCAAACAATTTTAAACAAAATGTAAAGAAACAAGTCACTGACCCGACCATCGACAATAACCAATTGTAATGCCAACCACAAATCGATTAATTAATTGAACGAATCGATTAGTTTAATTGTGTCATACTAGCAGTTTTCCTTGCATAACCTATAAAAGCATATTAAAAATTTCCGAATCCTTCAAATCCTTACACTTAAATACTCGCTCGATTGTGATTGAAATTCTCGATTTACTAATCGATTACAAAAACTTTGATTGAATGAATCAAATGTTTTTTTCCGTACAGCACTATAAAACCATAGACTATTCATACCTCTATAATAAAAACATAACCTTACTTTTTGACTACCATTTTTCAAATACGATTTTACGGTATTATTCAAATGAACATTGGTGGAAAAAGTGATACCAAGTCAAAATCTTCGACATATACGTGAATATTCTGTTGAATATTGAGTGATTGCTTTAGAATTGTAACTAAATCGGTTTGTTTGCCTTTCGTCTAAAATTATTTGGAATAGGCTATACATTCTCCACCCTTTACGAATCTTTTTATTCATCCCCATAGATTTGACCGTTACGCATGCCTCTATCAGGCCATTTGAGCATTGTTGACGAAATTATTAGAATTATCTGTTACGCCACGAAAATACG
Organism: Hyposmocoma kahamanoa; assembly: GCF_003589595.1. Taxonomy (NCBI): domain Eukaryota; kingdom Metazoa; phylum Arthropoda; class Insecta; order Lepidoptera; family Cosmopterigidae; genus Hyposmocoma; species Hyposmocoma kahamanoa. The sequence goes on from NW_020654289.1 coordinate 9,977,069, forward strand.
ACTGTTATCTTTGACGTTTTACGACCTTTTTTTATTCGTCGTATAAAAAATTATTTCTCACGGTTCCCGGAATAAAATTATTTCTGAGTAATTAAAAATTTAACGCCCTATGCGGGTGAACGACTGCGTGAAATATATCTAAACTTATTTAATAATGTCGTAATTTAAAATTTATGTAGAGTATACGCCTTTTCATAACATACATGTGTGTAACTTACAATTGTGACAAAAATGAGTAATTTATGCAGGAAGCAGTCATAACTGACTAAAAAACAGAGAGTTAGGAATTACACCATTCAAATAATCTCCGACAACATCTTAGTACTTCAAGCCGTAAGCAGTTATGATATCAACTCTGAATTTATGAAGGCCATCAGGCTCTCATGGACGTAGGCACAACCACATAACTCTACCGTGGAGTAAAGGACACAGCAGCTCACATGGCAATGACGTAGGTGATGAACTGGCCAGAAAGCGGTCGGAGATGGAAGTCGTAGGACAAGAGCTCACAGTATCCCTCCATACCAATGTTCAAGGTCAAGACAACTCTTACGGTTTGTAGACAAGTTACGAAAACATTCCAAATGCTCACGCCAGTATATCTTGAAAATTACTTAAAACTTTCTTTTTTTATGATATTAAGTGATGGGATGAACAAGTCGGGCGCCTGATGGTAGTCGACACGCCTGTCCATCGCAGTTGCACCCATCACCCTAAGATATAAGTTGAAAAGTCCCATGTGCCCGTAATTTCACCAGCACTCTTATCCTTCAAACCGGAACGCAGTAATGCTCACATTACTGCTTGGCGGCAAAAATATGTAGGTAAGGTGGCAGTACTTCCCTGGATGAACTCTTTCACAAGGAGCTCTACTACTACTAAAAATTTAAATGGCAAGAGCACTTTAACGGGTAAAGGTCCATATATTAAATACTTTTTCAATTTAAGTATCATATCCTACTACAATACTTGGGCGTGGGCGACTACAGGGAAAATTTTCTTGGAGTGCCGAGGTCGCTACTCGAAGTCTTCAGCCTACCCAAGATAATGCTACATTTCCTGGAGCAGCTTGGGTGGCATGAGCAGGGCTCTGCCGAGTGTTGTAACTTGAAATTTTTGAAAAAAAAAAAACTTGAAAAAAACACAGCGCCCTAGTTTTTTTTTCAGAAAAAGTAAAATGTAATAACTGAAATAAAATAAGACACTAACTTTTATTTAAAGAATATGTGAATATGTGTATATATGTATTTATAAACCAATTTATTAAAATCAATTACCATGATAATTATAACAAAAATTTAATCTACATTTGTGGGGATAAGGGATATGTGCGATGTGGAAAAAAAAATACTAATATCGCTTTTAGATAAATAAATAAGTAGTGTTTTTATCAGTAATCATCAAAGTAGCGATGCAACAGTAATCGATAGATTTAAAAAAAAGGTAAAATGTTAGAATCCCTGTATTTTCCCCACATAGCGTCAATCCCACAAAATGCCCAATCGAGTTGAAATTCCCCGCAATTTGGGGAATTCGGAACAAATTGACAGCACTGTGAGTATTGCTCATTTATTTTGAGCAATTTATCTATGAAGAACAATGTTAATAACAAAAGAGGAAATGTTGTAAAAAAAATACAATTATCATATGTTTATTTTCATGCAGTTAGAAAAAAAAACGTACTCCAGAAAAAGAAAACGGTTTCTTTTCATGATTTTTTTCATTGTTTTTTTCATCTCAGAAAAAACGTTGAAAATTTGAAAACCAAATACAAAGCACTTAGAAATATGAGGTCCTCTGGCTCGTTTCGTGGCTTAGTTGGCATACCGTCTGGCACGATTTGCTAGAAGACGTCGGTTCGAATCCAGCCAGATCGAAGGACTTATTTCTCAGTTTTCGATCTTTGTATTAATAATTATAACAAACTAGTGGAGTAATTTCACAAAAAATAATTGAATATCAATTCAATACAAATGCAATTAAATTACACTTTGGAAGGCCCGTGACGCCATTAGCTGTTGACAGGATGGGCAAAGTGGTTTTAATGTTTAGCTAGTATTCAAAGAAATGTATACTTTATATTTTAGAGAATAAAAGTTCTATATTATTTGTAAAGCGCGCTCTGCGCTGCCCGTCGTCGTTCACCACCGCTTATTAAAACTTCTTTTTCATTTTTGTTAAAAGAAATGTAACTTTACCCTGTAAAAGATAAAGTCTATGTTGGATTGCTTGTTTTAATGCATCATAGTACGCGTCTCCTTGTTGCATCATTGGAATGATCTGATACTGACGTTCTATTTTAATGATACAATGCGTACAATTCAGTATGTAACAAATTTTTAAAAAGGTTCTTTGACAGTATTGGTTATTGTTAATTGAGCAGTGAGTATGTCGAAAAGAGTAGCTATACCCCTGAAACATTGGTGTGGGGGCTGTTAACGTGGTATTTACATAGCTGACGGTTTATATAGTTATATGGTGGTATTTACATAATTTCGCAAAACTACACATTTCTAGGTTCTTTGTCATCAATTTGTAGACTTTTTGTTGAAGTATACTGTTGATTTGAAATAACAAGGTTCCCTTTTTGTATTTAAAAAGGGAAAGTCTAAAATTGGTTGTGGTTTACTTAATGACTAACGCAAATGTCAACTTTTTGTTGTACTGACCACAAAAGCAAAATTTTGGCAGGAAAATAAAAGTTTTTCATATTTTTGTGATAGAACCAATTAGGAAATGATATTGATGACCCAGAGACAAAAACGTTGTCACGTGATTATTATATACCTGTCGATGAGGCTGTGAGGCTATTGTATTTTAAAATTAATATGAGCTAACAATTTAATTTTAAAACCGACGGAACTGTTAAATGTTTCAAATTCTTTATTTTACATTATTTCCTATACCCGAAATAGAAATAAATTATTCAATAGACTCACAGAAATCTAAATTATCTGAAGCAATTATGTTAAGAAAACTCGACCAACTCGCATTGGACCATGGTGGAGGTTTATAATTGAAACCGATCCTCAGGGGAAACGTGCCAGTACGTGAGCGTTTACGTGTTAATGATGATTAAGATATTTAATTAAGAAAATTAAAAGAAAAATCTGAAACATTGATAGTTGACTGAATTAATTATTAATATAAAACTAACTCTTATTGCAAACATCACAATAGTATACAATATTACGATGTTTTACTACCATCATATTATTTTTTTGGTTAAATTATTTGAGTTATTTGTTATAATTACTATTATAAAGATCGAACACAAAAAAAAAATCTTCGGTCTGTAGGACTAGGACGACAGGGCGTAATTTGCGCAAGATACTGCCATTCTCTTAGAGTAACTCGCGGTTTATGTCGCTCTATATGCTAACCTTACTGACAGGACTCGTACCTGTACCCGTGTCAAACCAGGGCGACCGTTCCGCCAACTCAACTACAGATCGAGTCAGCAGAATCGATTATTACAGGTCTCTGATTTTGGTTTTTATAATTTATCACATTAACTCCAGTAATTTCAAAAGCATTCTAATTTAAAATATTGCAGTGTATTTTTGTCTAGTAACAATTCATAGAGCCCAATTTGTTTTTCGTAATGAATCACTACCAAGAAGAGTCTTAAGAGGTACTTAAAACTTATAGCAAGAATATACATATACATGGCGGTATCAATATAGATTTCACTAAAGCATTTCATAAAGTCAACATTGACATACTTAAGCGTTTCTTAAGCAATGTCCGTGACACTTTTCCGCTGCCATCCTAAACTATATACATAGGTACCTATGACATGTTCTTGGGAATTTAAATTCTTCACATACAATAATATACCTATATAAAAAAATGCAAAATATAAATGTATGATATACAATAAATATAAGAGTTTCTCTAAAGGATAAGATTCGACATGAGACCATTCGACAGAGAATAAAGGTCGTCGACATAGATGATAAGGTACATGCGGCAAACAAGGGCCACCTTAATTCATAACTGATTATTTTGAACAATTATAAAATACGAATAAAAAACAGGTCATTATGCTAACATTTGGAAATGGGAATAAACGCGTTCAAATACGAATAGGTATTTTTCACGCCTACCTAGTTTCCCGACGTTATGGCCAGGTTGCGTGACCTCACTCCGTGACCTCAGTATTCGACTTCGGGCTTGTAATAGATTCTCGTTAGTCATTTCTTATTTACCGCCCTTAATATACAATGTATGTACTAGTCTAATTCAAAGTCTATATTTTTCATCTTTAATACCAGTCATGACATACAGAAATATGATACTTTTTGTAAGACGCTGAGCAAACGTCTTATGTTTTCCAACTATCTTACATTGTTGCTGTAACTTTTAACAATATCTAACCAAGTAAACACTATCGACTTCACTAAACAACATCTACTAAACCTGGTGTAAAATAAAACATATCGCTGGTTTTTAAGAATAAGGTTTCCAATCCAAAATAGGTCCTTTTTTATTCATTACTGGCATTTATTCAGGAAATGTGAAATTTTGTTGTGAATGGGACACCGACCTTTTCATTGGTTCAAACAATCAAATGGCAACATTGGGATGGTCTACGATTAATCAAATTTGCACGGCAGACATGTCTCTGTTTATTTTAAAACATCTTTTGAGATAGGTAGGCGTTTGAGATAGGTCACCATTCCAGAAAGCCAATTGATACGTTGGTCATGATTTCAATATCTTCTAAACATATTTAGGTCTTTTTTTAAGATAACCAACGGGACGAACAAGCGCACTTGGTGGTAAATGACACGCCTATGCATAACAATTGCAGTGCCACCCAGAGTTTTAAATCGTAAACTATCTGCAGAGCACTGACTCTGCGCTGGTCACCCTGAGACATAGTTGACAAGTCTCATGTGCCTGTAATTTCACCAGCACCTTTACCCTTCAAAACCGGAACGTAGTAATACTCACATTACTGCTTGGTGGCAAACAGGTAGCAGTACTTCCCTTGACGAACCCTTTCATGAGGAGCTACTACTATTAAAATCTCGAAATACACCACCATCAATCAAATCGGCTTTGTTCAGAGAGAAATGCTCTGCAATGCTCCGAGTTCGATCTCAGATATTTCAAATTGTACCTTATTGCAATTGTAATAACATAAAATATACTTTGATAAGTTTAATGTCCTGTGTCTTCCCTTTCATCGGTTTGCGCTGGCCGTAATAAATTCCTATTCAAAGCACATTTTGGCCAATTTAGATTAAACTGTCAATAATATAAACTTACTTTATAAGTTGTTCGCAACTAGGGTGTTACAAAGGCGTTGTATGAGAAGTATAAATGGAACCCTTGAAGTTTAAAATAATAAAACTACTATAACCCCTGAATCCTAATAACTGTCGCAAATATAGTTAAACATGATCACAGATGACTTTGTGCTTCAATCAACCAAGTACCAGGAAATAACTAATACTGCTCAAATATGCAGATCCGTTACTTAGTAGAAGAGCCGGTACGGCTCGACGAATATTGCAGTTTAGTCGCATAAATAAGTCACATTGTTGACTATTATTTTCATTTTGTAGAATTATTTACACAATGGTTATATTGTTATTGTCATAAGCTTTAAGAATACTACCGCACGCTATTGATAATACCACATTAATAATAACAGCCTCGGCATGAGGCGGTTGGATGTGTCTTGTCGCTTCCAGCACAAATGCAAAAGGGGTCTTGTTCGGTAGGGCACGTATTGTTTGCCGGTTCTTGAACCTGAGTCCCAGACTCCGTCTGACTGTCCCATTGACGACTCTCTCATTTAAAAATTCAAATTTATAATAATAAATATAATTATAATAATATATAATTTATAATAAAAAAATAATAAAATAGATAATAATAATAATAGTTAGCTTTATATAGTCCCGCTGCTGGGTACAGACCTACTCTCACAACAAACATTTTGTTAGTCGTAGCTTCTCTCACTCATTATTGTTTCTTAACTGTCTCCGTGGCCGAACGGTTACAATGCTGAACTGCCACAGAGGTCCTGGGTTCGATTTCCAGACCAGGAGAAATATGTGTATAGCCTTCATTTATTTCTCTCATGAGTTTGGGTGTAGTTTGTGGTTGTCTATGTGTGTGTCCATGGCAACCCGCGACACAGGGTTTCCCTAGTTGAGTGTGTGCGTTATTTATTATTGTATTGTTTAGTTAGAACAATGTGTTAATTTGCGTTAGACGTACATGGGATACTTAATTATATAAACAGTAACAAAATATATGTGTAATAATAGAAATTGGAAGCCTGTGTTCGTTCGATTATAATCGAAATCGGTCTTTTGCTTCGAAACGCCTTACGGCGTACTTGTTCTTCTAAGATTTCTTTTCTTCCAAATCTTGAAGAGTTTTGTGTTCAAATTAAGCTGTAACCGATATTTGGAATGCTAGACTAGAGAAAATTCTGACGCGCAGAAAATCCACAATCTTTATTACACTTCTGCTGTGACCTATATTCACCAAGTTCACTCGGTTCCCTTCAGGCTGCAGTTAGATTCCTTGGCCTCTTTGTCGTAATACAGGTATGTACTCATAATTTCATTTATAAAGAGGTTATTCCCTGCCAAATCATTTAGTTCTAATTTACTGACATTTCCCTCCAAATCGAATCCAGCATGGTCATGTTCGTATGTTCTTTAAATTTGTTCCAACTTTCATTTCAATTAATAACCATCCTATTATTTAATTGTATCTATAACTTTTGGTCAAGTAAATGGAAGACATTCAATGTAATTTAATTGCTTTATTATTCAAAAATCCAAAAGTTCATTTTTTTTATAATGATAAGCTACACGCCTGTCCATAACAGTTGTAGTGCCACTCCGAGCTTTAAATTGCAAAGATCTGAGGGGCACTGTCACTGCGCCCATCACCCTTAAACATAAGTTGACAAGTGACATGTGCCTGTAATTTCACCACAATATAGCACAATATACCTACACGTTTCAATATCAGCGTGTCCCGCTTATTTGCTATTATTATTATGAGTTTGTTTGTGTTTTTGTCATTGGTCAGTTCATCAATTACAGGGAGGTTTTTTGCTTGGGGTACAAAGCGGCCTCAATATTAAGTCACCCTATGAGGCGTCTGAAGAGACATCACCGCTGGGCCAGAGGTTTGCTTGAAGTCGCTTTGGCGTGTTACCTCAAGGCTTAAAACATATTTCTTGCAGATAAGCTTTTATCACCTGGTGTCCTTTATTTTTTTAACTTAAGCTCACACTCACACTTTGGCCACATTAATATTGTACCACATGGTGATATAGCTGTTTTTGCTGATTGCTATTTTATATAATAACGAAGTGGCAGCCGTTTATTGCTGCCACTGGTACTTAACATTTAGTTCTTGAATTTTATATTTAAGTTGTAATTAGAATCTCTGTCCGACTCGAGCTAGTACTATTAACTTTTGTTTTCTGAAATAAAAGATTGAAACTCACTATTTGGCTTTAATTCTAGGGATAAAGAGGGTTAAATTCATAATTGTTGCTGTACTAAAAATGATAAAATGAATGGATATTTTTGTACAAACTTGCAAAAAAGCAGGTTGAAAAATTTTCATTATTCCTGTACACATTTCTACTTACCATTTCATTTTTTTTATTGGCCATTTTGTTCCACTGCCGGGTAATACACAAAGAACGCGAAAACGCGACCACACCAAGCTCTTTTCCGGGTTATATATATATATATATATATATAT
>NW_020654289.1:9984830-10017640 GCF_003589595.1 Hyposmocoma kahamanoa
TATATATATATATATATATATATATTTGATGCAAGTTATTAGCATTTCTCGTTCTTTGTCCATGGTATTATGCATCGCTATCACTATTAAACGTAATGTCTGCCGCGAGCAGGCTATTAGTTCTTCCAATCACGTAATCCTCTATAATACGAGTAGGAGGCAATAAACTGGGTTTGTGTATTAATTAAACTATCAATAAAAAAATTATGACACCTACAGAGCTTTGTTATGATCGCGCGAAACATAATCCCATGCAAAAATATAAACTTAGAGACATTTTGATCAGATTTTCGTAAGAAGTATCCATTGAAACTTTAAAACACACTTTCCCAAAGTGATCCCTACGTGGGCGCTCAAGAGTCCTAGGAGGGCACTAGGGGCCTCGGAAGCATTAAGGGGCGTTGGTGTTGTCCAGGGCGTGCTACCGCATTTGAGAAAAACACCTAAATTGTGTATATAAACTACACTACATAATGAGTAGGTATTTTTTTCCTTGCGGTTTTTTGTGTTAAGGTAATATAAAAAATAAATGTTTTCAATTATTTTTTTGTGGTCAAAAGCCAAAAAGTTTGGGAACTTAAGCTATTAAATAATATACAAGAATCTATCTTAGAAAATGGTTCTTATGTACATAGATTATGCCATTGTAATTTAGCTCACGCGATACATGCAGCCGTAGACGCATACCACACCTACAGGTACCGGTGATGATTTTATACCGATTTATCGGATATCGAAATTATAACAGGTAAAAGAACTAATACTAATTGCTATTTCGGTAACTACTCTAGCAAACCATAAAGTTTTTAATGCCTAGGTCTGTCATTTAAAAAAAATAAACAACTTCAAGAATACGTCACGACTTACATGTGTGTTATGTTTGGGCTGGTGATTTCGGTGTTTATTTATTGAAAACGTACCGTAAGTAACGTTTTTTAAGTTTACCCTGAATATAAATGTTTATAAACTATACTTTAAAGAGTAATTTTATGGTAAACGTTAGAACCACTCAAACGGAATATTATCATATTTATCCAAGTACACCAAAAATTTCATTAGTGCTTTTTAAGTGCAAGATTTGCGGTGTATTACTGCATTTTATTTGAGATGTTTTTGTTGTAGTACGGAGGGTATTTATTTAGCAATGCAGAATAATAATTTTTATTTATAAAAACTTGTATTTAAACTGAATCCTTTTTTAATTTGCGAAACCAAATAGCCGCCATTTTGCGGTAGGCTGAGCGCATCGCGTGAGCGGCTAAAGAACTATAGTGAATGTGCTGGGCAAAGTTTTCATTAGTTTAACTCGTTTCATACTAAACACACCAGCAAACTTAACGGACCAAAAAAGTCGGAATAAATTTAAATAAACAAGAATTAGACATAGAGTAGCTAATATAAATATATTAGATTACATAGAGTAGCTAATATAAATGTATTAAATAAATATCTTTTGACATCGACCTAATATACAGCCTTACTCAATCTGTGTTGCAAAAATCGAAATAAAAAAAAATATTTTACATTTTGTGGCAATAAAGAAACGGCTGGAAATTTCATAATTGTAACAGTTTCGCATTGGATGAATCAAAGTTTAATAAATAAAAAACATTTTCAACTAAAATTTAACCAAAAAATGGAATCAAGCGAATGTAAAAACTTGACTTGAAATAAAAATTTCAAATAACTGGCCACACTTTTGAAAAAACACTGCATTATTATTATTATTATATTGGGGATTTAAAAAAAATTCTGGTGTAAATAAAAGTCACAACGTTCATTGACTTACAATTATATGGACGTCGGGTCCGCGCTAAAAAGTGTCCGAACTTATAGGGCGTTAAAATCGTATACAGAGCGTCATTCACGCTTTAGTCTTCGTTTGTTCGACTGACAGCGAAGCAAGCAAAATTAGATAGTACTGCGATGACATTACAATTTAAATTCTACGTTTTAGCTTTTTCATATTCCTTTACATGTCACTACTTTTAAATAGGTTGACTTGGGACATTTTTTTCGTGGTTTTTGTATTAGACCCGTCGTCCATTTATTTGTAAGTCAATGACAACGTTAATAATTTTATCATAATCTAGTACTGTGTGTTATACTAAATTCACTGGATATGTAAAATAAAACTATAGATATAGATAAAGTATAGATATAGATCGTGTAAAATTTACCGTGAGGCTGAATGTGTATGAGTCTCTGTTTTTTAATTTCTTCTCGTTAAGTACTACCCTTACGAATGTTCAATTACGAAAGTACGTATTTTCGTATGATATGATTTACGAAGCATTGTTATTTTAATTTGAATTTGAATTAAGTCATCCATCAAATTCATCGGTTAGGGCATCCAGAGACAAATTTATAATGACTAAGAAAATAATAATTTTCTAGAAAACTTTGTGTTTTTTGAACATAGAATTACGGCTGCTTTTTACAAGTGTAGTAAACAAAGTCTTGCGATACACGGGCGTTAAGGTTATTGTAATCAGGGTACTTACCATGAGTTTTCTATGACAGTGGGGATCGCGATAGCATAACTACAAAATAGATGCTTATAGAACCGCTGCAACGTTGCCATTGTGGTACCACAGCCGCGTAACTAGTAATTTTCATACAATATTTAGAAGTGCAGTTGCAGCACCACTAGAGATGGACAGAGGGTTAAAACCCATTGAACCCGTCCGGATTTCTCACCGAAAGCACCGTGTATGAATCCATTTCTGCCCAAAATCGTGGGGGGAAACGACGAATACGGAATTTTGATATAATTCTATATTATTACAAATTTCGATGTAAAATATCTTTATTAGACGATAAAGACGCAACTTCACTTGCAATCCTATGGATACTCACTACTAAGGATACACATTTTGATTGGAGTTTATGAAAATCATTCAAGTGCATACGATCTAAAGATTTTTGTATCGATTTATTTCAATGCGATTTTCAAGCGAAGATCCATTCAATGGAAAGTTAAATCGTATTGTCTAGATTAGAAAGCAATAAACATTTTGTAATATTATCATTAAATTTAAACAAATCTCGATTTACAACAAATATTTAGTTGTAAACAGGTTTTACCCTCGATTTCGGTCATTAATGAGTTTTAACCCAGGTGTTTGCCCATTTCTGGTCAATTAGTGAACTAAAAGTTACTAAAGCGCTACAGACGCGCGGATGCTGCGCCACTGCAACATTTCTACTAGCGTCTAATTTCGAAGCGCTCTTATATTCAAAATGTAGCTCCTTATTTGCCACATCATAGAGTTATCCGGACTTAGGGAAGAGTATAGAAGCGCAGGCAGGCAACCAATGCGCTGGACTGCCGACCTTGTCAAAATGGCAGGGAAAAATTAGATGAGGAAGGCACAAGACCGGAAGGAGTAGTGTGCATTAGAGGATTCAACTGCAGAATAATAAGTATTAACGGAGTGCAGAGATGTCTCATTATTATTTTAGTTGTACCTACAGGTTGTAAACATAATTTTAAATGATTAAAGTATTCATCACAATATTATGTGGTAGGCAGTAGAGCTCCTCGTGAAAGAAACTGCCACCTTACCTATTTCTGCCGTCAAGCAGTAATGCTCACATTACTGTGTTCCGGTTTGGGTGCTGGTGGAATTACAGGCACATAGTACTTGTCAACTTATGTTTCAGGGTGACGGGCGCAATGGCAGTGCCCCTCAGATCTACGCGATTTAAAACTCTTGAGCAGCACTGCAACTATTACGGATAGGCATATCGCTTATAACCAGGCGCACGACTTGTTCGTCCCATTTTACTAGGTATTATAAAAAAATACTATGCTTATTGAAATAACCTTTAGTAAGTGCAGTACTTAGGTGTTGATACTTTACCTCGATCGTGGGAGTATAATTATCAATTGCTGAACAATTTTGAATTTGAGTCACTGTTGTCCAAAACATCATGAATACGATAATAAACACGTCCACTATTTGATATCATTTTTTAAACACCGAGCGATCGCTTCAATTATAATGAATGGCGCGTGAGACGACCCGAGCTAAGCAACGCGAGTGCATCGCGAAATTATGCGAATATGTGCGTCGCTACAAGGCGCGCGGAAGGCGAGCACACATACAAACCGCGCTGCTACGTTTGTATGAAGTTACCCTAGTTGTCTTATTATACTATGTTTTCTCTCAGATTTGGGTAGACAGCGGTTGAAAAGAAAGTTAAGTTGTTTATGCGGTCATTAGCGATAACTGACCCTGCAAACCTAATATTAATCGCTCTCTCACGGCTTCGACTAGTAAAAACAAGGTAGTTTTTTACTAATTCATATTTCATTTATATCTAAAATAAAATTCCAAAACTGCCCATCATAGAAACCATCAATTTATTTACATTTCAATATTTACATATTTACAAAATTGTAATTTAGTTTACATACGATAAATACACATCTATTTACATATAGTAGAATCTTCGACAGTTATATGACACAGCGATAAAACAAAGATACATTCAGGATATGTTAACATTAGACTCTAGATGAATGAAACAAACTTAATCTAATTAGGATATTTTAGTATATAATAAGAAGTAGATTTTACCGTGAAATCCTGAGTTAATGTGAATTTAAAAGAATATAATGCCACCCTTGTTGTTTGACGTCAGAGCATTAGATCAACGATATATGATTTAATTAAACCATTTACATGCCACTACTGGTATCCAAGTCCAATGTGGGTTGATTATATATGTCTTCGAATACCGTGAGCCTTCTTTCACATGCAGGTTACGTACCGTTTTTCTTCGCAGTTACAGGGAGAGAAAATGTAATAAACTAAACTACACATGATTTGAAAAGATTTAGCAGCGCGGACCTCTACGTGAAAATCGAATCAAGACCTACTTACTAATTCTTGGCGGTTCTACTCAGTACATGTAAGTTTAGAAGAGTTTGACGTTTAAATTAAATAAATTTTTTTTAGACATCATCACATATTATGTTGTTCTGATCCCATAGCAAGTAACTAAAACATTGAGTCATAGAATTCGAAATCAATGACAGTACCACAAACACCCAGATCCGAGGTAGTAGAGGAAAAGGTAGTTTTTCTACATTGATCCGGCCGGGAATCGACCCTCAACGGCGGCGACGCTATGAAAATCTGTGAGCTAACCACTGGACTACGGAGGTCGTAAAATTACATTACTAGCTTAAACTCTGTTGGATTTTAAGCTATCTCGTTTGCTCCTTTAGGTTTTAAATAACAAATTTTCTCACTTTTTTGGATTTTCATGGAGAGGTCTAAGTGCCTTTTAGGTCCCTTTAAAATGAAATTACTGGTCCGGCACTTGCGTAATTAAAGAAAATACAATTAATTATTATGTTAAGCTGTACAAAAAACGAACAACATACACTGGAACACTATGGTACAAAAAAACAAATGCCTCTGTGGAGTTATTTCTCTACTTATCTATGTATATTAAACATACAATTGTCGTGTTCGTGATGGAAGAATAAAATGTCATATATGGTATTTGTTTATACAATACATAACTATATATTTTCATATTCAGTACTTTTCAATAATAAGAGCATTCACATAAAAAAGATATTTTTTATGATGGAATTAATTAAATTTTTTTATATATACAAAATAGAATAGGTACCATAAACAAGTAATCAAAGTAACATTGTGTGGAAAATTGGTACAAATAAAAATATTTTTTAAATATTTTATTAATACATCTCGACGTAGTTTTTGGGATAAGTTACTTTTTCGGAAAAAACAAGGAACAACAATATGGATATTGTTATTTGTTCAAGAGTCAATCACAAACATGTATGGTGACTCAAATACCGTTTGACAAAATCAGTCAAAGAATTTGTTAATTTTTTTTAAATTTATTATTTGTATAAACAATACTTTTAATTATTCAAAAAATTGACTTGTTTTATTTGTTTATATCAAAGCTATTCTCACCACGTCTGTCTCCCTGTGGCAATCTCCCGTCTGAAAACGTACTAAATGATATAAATATTTTTTCTAACCGACTCGAATAATTAAAAGAAACACAGTAATTTTTACATCAATGAGATTCCAAATTTTTTTGTAAATGATTTATTTACACAATAAAATGTATGTACTCAATACTACATATCAGTCTGCCGTGTAATTATGCTACTTAAAAGTTATCAGTGAAAAGGGACCTTATTTTTATAATACCAACCGATGACATAAAACAAGAAATCATCTTGACGGACCTTGTCATTTAGAAATTTACGTCTATTTATTTTTATTTCATTAATTTTATGTTAGATTCGATTGGCTCCGTCTATGCGGTGTCAAAGTTTAAGCGAAAAATATTTTAAAAAGTATATCAAATTTGAATCATTTGTTACACAACATATTGGCCATGTTGAGCCATGGCCATGGGAGAAATATTTATATGGCCTACATTTATTTCTCTCGTGAGTTTGGGTGTAATTTGTGGTTGTCTATGTGTGTGTCCGTAGCACCCGCGACACAGGGTTTCCCTAGTGCGGGACTATGTTGAGTGTGTGCGTTATTATTATTATAATTATTATTATTATATTGATATTTTGCCAACTTTCAAGTAATTTTAGAATTCCCTTTTCATAAAAATTCGTGTCGTTTGATAGTCGCTTCGTTATGTAAGGGCGCGTTGCCATAACGTCGTATCGTTATTTTATCGTTTGACAGCTGCCATTTTGCACGACAGAGTCGTTTGAAGCTGCGATTATCTGTCGTCACATTTTATCGTGAAGATTTATTTATCGTCGGACGACTATCGTTCTAGCTATTCCTATTGTCACGACAGTCTGTCGTCGTAAGGTCAAAAAAGTCGTGAACGACAGTTAATCGTGCTGCACTATATGTGAACAAAGTTTTTTTTAATATATAATAGACTCACGCTTGGCCACAATCTCACCTGATTTTAAGCGACTATGTGACCGACGATGGGAAAGGAGGAAGCAAAGTGCTTAGTACGAATAGGTGGAATATCAACGACATAAGAATGGAGTGCTCCGGACCTTCTAGTCGACCGAAGGAGGAACGGTGAGGGCGGAGCCAAATTGAAAAGTTCCTGCGCACACTCCCTGAAATGTATCCGATAGAAAACCGATAAGCAAGCTATTTTTCTGCGATGGTCGAGTTTTTAAAGCTTCGACTCCACAAGAGAATTATTGTTAATAAGTCTCTTTGCTTTTCGCTCCACCGAGTCCAAGGTAGCTAACTGGTAATGGGCAGAGCCGTCCCAACAGTGGCAGCTGTACTCCATACAGGATCGAACTAGAGCTTTATACAGATTTAAAAGCTGTTCAGGTGTGAAGTACCCCCTGACCGTGTAAAGCATGCCTAGTTTTGTGGCAGCAGTTTTTGCCAAGCACTCGATGTGTCGCCCAAAGTTGAGGTTGGATGATAAGTCCAGACCAAGCAGCTCACGGTGGACCCCATCGGCACGGATACATCTCGGAAAGTCGGAGCAAGGTGTAGGGGACTCCGTTTTGATGTGAAAAGACACGCCTGTGTTTTAGCCGCATTAAACCTGACCCTGTTAGCATCGACCCAGTCGGAAGCAGCTTTCAGACTCAGGTTCAACCGGGTGACCATCGCCTCTCGCTTACACCGGATCTATTCGCTGTTGTCTCGGGCGTCTGGCACAAAACTCTCTACCACTGTGCTGTCGTCTGCGTACCCAAAGATACCGGGCATCAGCAGCAAGTCGTTGATATGCAACAAGAATTGAGTGGCGGTAGACTTTAGTGCTTTGCGATCTCGAGCATCAGCCCAAGCCTGGTACGCCGATTGCTTTAGCGTTTCCGCAGAAGCACACTCAGCGTTAAACCAAGGGTGAGCTTTGCCGCTGGAGAAGACTTCGAAATACGGAATAAAGTATTCCATAGCCCGAATAATCACCTCAGAGACGGCAAACGCGCAGCAGGTCGGATCGTCAGACGAGAAGCGCAGCTGCCGCCAGGCATAAGATGCAAAGAAATGCTGCATAGCATCCCAATCTGCTGACTTGTATCGCCACATCCACCTAGTACTTCTCGTACTGAGATCGGGTGGAGAGTAGACAGATACAGAGTACCAGACAGTGAGCGGATGTCCCTAGTAGGGACGAGACCGATATTTGATAGCGGTCTGGATCGGTTGTCAGCAGAAGATCCAGGCAATTTGCTGTGTGGTCGTCAACGTCCGGTACCCGGGTAGCGCAACTCACCAGCTGGGTGAGGTCTAGCGATAGAGCACATGCCCGCACCTCTCTCCCAGTGTGGTCGGTTTTTTGGTATGGGAACAACCATTCCTGGTGATGGGCATTAAAGTCACCCAAAAAGACAAGTTGCGCTTTAAGATACCGTTGTTGGACTGTTTCCACCGAGATAGTTGAACAGCCTAGTCGTCTCCGGGTCTCCAGAATGCGACTGGTACACACTGGCGTAGACAATTTGTTCCAGTCCAGTGTCCACCAGAACCCACATTACATAAAGATCGGGGTCTCCGAGGTTACGGAGACGTTTAGAACAGATGTCATCACGAGCGTAAACGCAAGTACCAGCGCGCTGCTTAAATTTGTGCTCCAGAATGTAACCTGGGTAATGCAGATACGCCGAGTCGGAAGGACATCTAATTTGGGTCTCCGTGAGGAAGAGCATGTGAGGCCTTTCAGTCTCAAGATGGTGGTGGACAGATGAGAGATTGGAGTGCAGACATCGGATATTCGAGAGGTGCACTTTAAATGAAAGGACGTGCTTCCGCTGTTTAGCCTTACTCAATTTCCTTAACCTTTTCATGTTAGGGGTAGAGTGAATGGGGAGAGCGAAGGCAGTTGTACGAGACACTACACTATAAGTCATGCGGCACATACCCTATATGGTATGGCGATGGGAAACTAGCCTGGAGCGCGCGCGTGGTGGTGGTCATTTAAATATACAAGCCACGACTGAGTCGTATTCAGTCAAACAATTTTGTAAAGACCGAAACCAGCGAAAATCTGCAAGGGCTATATCGGGTGAATACGTAGGATGAGGTAAAATATTTGTTACCGATTTTGTAAAGATGTCTGTGGTTTGGCATGTCATAGTGAAATACTCCACTTTTAAGATTCACCCGTTCTAAGCGTTTTTCATGAGTTATAAAACTAAAACTTTCTTATCTATTCTTGAAATTTGTGCTAAAATATTATTTTTAAATCGACCATAACACAACATAACATCTTAATAAGAAGAAAGTTAATTTTTTTGTCTAAAATTAACTAGTGGCATAAACCGCACCGACTTTTTGGCCAATCCATTACAAGTATGATAAGTTAATTTTGCAAATTTTATTATCATACAAAGTGCAATGAACTTTCTTAAAGCAAAAAAAAGGGGGAAGAAAATTGAATTGAAAATGAAAAAAATTTTACGTTTAAGAGAGCATGACTTAGACTAGAGTATAACACGTGAAAAAAAGAATTCTTAAGCCAGCAACTCTCAAAACAACAATAATAATAATGTTCTTATTATGAAAAGGTCCCTTTTCCCTATAACGTAGCTTACATCTTCGCGTTACATATATTTGGTTCATCAAGTCCACACACAGATTCACTCACATCGTTCAATGGATCATCCACTGGTAACACTTTAAGAATCGTCGTCGATGACGTCATGGTGACGAGATCTTCGTCTATAGTCGTTAATTGGGAATATTCTGCACGAGGGAAGAGTTTTCTGTATTTTCTGTTTCTTGATCTTACCTGAGAACGAAAAAGAAGATTGAAAACATATTTCCCACATTGTGTCACCACCAAGAACGCTAGTCAGCTGAATTTACAAATATATCGTAGTATGTCGTTCAAATAATAGCTTTTATATCAAAAGGTCATGACCATAATCACATAACCTCATCACAACAATAAAAAACTTCAGAATTATGAGCAAAAAGTAAATCTGATTAGCTACCTTCACGACGATGACGACAGCAAGGGCGAAAAGAAGTGTAGACCCCACGGTCCAACCGAGTAATAAATCAACCGGCAGGATATTGGCCTCCTTTTGGTCGTCAACAAAAAATTGTGCCGTTATATGAGTGCGGACCGTTTCTGAAATGCGACGCTTCCCGGCAGATGAGCCGTTTAAGCAACCTCCTGCAAGACAACCCTTGATTTATTGGTTGAAAAGATTTGTTGGATCCGGTTTTTGTGATGTCAGGCAAATGGAAGATTAAAAATAAGATTTTTATTCGAAAAATGTATTTCGTAAGTGTTATTCAATTTTAGGTTTTTGAAAATTTTGGAGAAATATACTGCCTTTGGAATGAAAAAAAAAACACAAAACTCCACACAGCACAAAGTTTCATGCATACTCGAGATCAGGAAGGTCTGACTACCTAATTATTTGTAGACTCAAAAGGTTGACGTCAATAATCAGATTGTTTTCCATAAAAGCGATATTTGACTTTTATTAGGTTAAAATATCAACCAACCGTGACCATGGGACCTGTAAAACCCGGAATGTCGGTTTGTTTGAAAAAACAAATATACGCGATTTAAATCCGGAAAAATAGTTTCATTTCCTAAGTTATAAAAACTTGTATCAATTTTATTCTTATAAGTAAAAAGCGAAAATGAAGGTAAACAATGTGAACTAAAATAAAATAAAAATTTATATATAAAATACGTCTTATGTGATTTTTTTTCCCTATATTTAATATAAATAAAGTACTAAGTTTTTTTTATAATACTAAGTGACGGGACGAACAAGTCGTGCGCCTGATGGTAACACGCCTTTCCATAACAGTTGCAGTGCCACTCAGAGCTTCTGAATTTTTTCAATCGCAAAGATCTGAAGGGCACCGCCACTGCGCCCATCACCCTGAGACATAAGTTAACAAGTCCCATGTGTCTGTAATTTCACCAGCATATAATATCAAAAATATAATGTTTTATTAAGTATTATTTTTATCAGAAAAAGTAGATAATTTTTAAACTCATTTATCTTTGAAATTTTACTTGTGACTTTCTTTCTCCGAGGGCAGTATAGATATTTAGAAAGATTTTGATCCGTAAAGAATGTTGATAACATATTCGCTAATAATTTATTTTTTGCAATTAAATATAAATAAGTTTGCTCCCCAAAAAACGAGATATATAGAACATTATACGTCCATGAACTTACCTATATCTTTATCGCAATGACAACAGTCTGTTGAATAATTAGTGCCTAAATATGTTGATACCATACTCTCAGTACAACATGGTAAGCATTTATGATTTACCCTGAAACAAAGAAAAGTTTTACTCCAAGAAATAAATGTCTTATTGTAATACTTTAATATTATAAGACTTTTCAAATAGATTCAAGAATTTATCATGTTTTAATAAGCCTTGCCAGAAATTGTTACACAAGTTTGAAAGGTCTTCATTTAGACGTCTAATTCTAAAAGGAGTTGAAATATCTATACCACGAATACGTTACTTATTTATAGATGTGTTTCTTGTATTAGAATAATTAATGCTTCCAGGCAAGCTACACTTCTTTTAGAGACGTGCACTTTAAAAGGACGAAAATAATTTTACAGATATTCTTATCGTAACCCCTCTTTCACTGGTAACGAGAAATCAAGTCCTATTGAGATAGCGATTGAAATTGGCAAAAATTGGGAAAGATAGAAATTGGCTTTTAATGTTTTATTTACCTATCTAGACGAAGCGGATGGGCGCACGTTACGCAGCTTGTTGGACCTGGACCAGAGCAGGATCTACATGAATCGTGACATGGGCGGCAAGTTCTTGTTCTAGGTTCGTAATATTGAGAACTAAGGCATTCAACACATAGACCTGCTTCTAAGGAAAAATGTGGTGGACACGACGTGCATCTCTGAGGTCCAGCACCGTGACAATCCTGACAGTAATGATGACAACGACGGCAACTATCTTCCCATGGAAAGAAGTTTTGTGGACATTCAGGTCTGCATTCCCCAGCCGCTAATCTCCACCCTGGTGGACATGAAGCACACTGGTCTCTTCTCGGTCCAGTACAAGTCTGACAAGACAAATAACACTTCGAACATATCCCCTCATCAGGATAATAACCAGGAGCACATGTCGCTCTACAGGTTCCGGATTGTAATCTTAAGGCACCAGCACAAACCGTGCAATTTAATCTTGAAACACAACTCAAGCACGTATGAGGACATTTTGAGCACTTTCCGGCTGTTTGATAATATCCTTGCCCGCATTCCGCTACGCACCTAAAACCAAACATCTCATAAGACTACTTCAAGGCACATATGAGAAAAGGACCCTCATAATAAAGTACCCTTACCTCGATCCCTGCAATAACAAAGGACTAGAACAAGATAAACAGTCCCACTCATTTGGTCCGCTACATTTTTCACAAGTGGAATGGCAGTTTTTACATCGACCTCCCTCATGATACTCATCTGAAAATAAAGACTTCATTAATTAAAGGCTACAAATAGTTGATTTTAAGGAAATACTACTCACTGGTGTCACATTTATCATTGCCCTCCGGGAGACAATTTCCCCCTTTCGTGAGAATCCATTTTTCTTGACAAACAGAGCAAACGGCACATGTGCAAATAGAACATCCGATAGGGCACCTAAAATTTAAGATATTGCTTTATTGTCCATCGAAACCCTAATGAACTACAGTATAATAAGATGTATAAAATATATCTTACGCTAAGCATTCTCTACGTTGAGCATCTGCGTAATATTCTGAAGGACATTTTGAAACGCAGCGGCTATTGAACACGTAATCTCCAATTCGACAAGAAACGCAAGCCGTTTCATTTGGACCATTGCAAGATTCGCACGATTCGTGACATGGCATGCATCCAAAGTCATCTTTTTGGTAAGTGCCAGGTGGGCAGGCCGCCATACATGATCCATTGTATAAAACATAACTATGAGCACATGACGAACACATATTAGCTTTTTCCGAACAAGTATCGCAGTGTTCCGCACAAGGGAAACAAGCATTTGCATCAGGGTCTTCGTAATAGCCATCGGGGCATTGTTGTAGGCAAACTGCCAAGTCAATTACCAGCAAATGTGCCGGGGCACAAGTGAGGCAAGAATCTTGACCGGCTCCTGCACATGTCTCGCATGATTCGTGGCAAGGCCAACATACGCCCCCTTGATTTACGAAACTTCGCGGTGGGCATCTCGATACACAAGAATTGTCCAATCGATAATGTTTGCAAGCTACACATTGCGTCGGACCTTTGCCGTAACATCCCTGAGAGTCACATTCCGGGTCACATAGTCTCTGGACTTGTTTATCATTAGCATCTGCTAAAACATTTTTTCGCTGAGCTGAAGGAATATTTTTAGGATAACTACGTCTATCGGAAATACCGAGCTCTATCTCCTTCAGGAATTGTGAATATTCAGATGCATCGTAAACATCGTTCACGTGATAAGTTTTATCCTTTTGAAACACCATGTTAGAAGCAAAATAGTTTTTATTGCGTAATCGTATTGGATTTGTTGCCGTACCATAAAATATTAATTGCCATTTCTTTAACACTCCAGGTTGAGTCACATGATTATTCCCGGCATTTATTATTTGAAGTGTCCATCTACCCTCTGCACTTTCGCCCCAGAAATGAACACTCAAAAATGGCCAATCATCAAAGTTAGAACTGGTGGCGTCATATGTTCTTTCAAATAAAAGCGTAGATGTCGTCCCCATTGGTGACGTAAGCAGTATCCGTAAATTTCCTCGCGGGAAAAAGCTGAGTGAAATTTTACATTGAACATGTTCCAAAACTCTGACCTCATTCATCGTGCCGCTACATCCATTTACGTCCATATGTACGGATATCGTATACCCGAACGAAGTTTCTATCGACTTGTCCTCATTTATTTCTTGAGATTTACAAATATGTTGTGGTGGCACGTTCATCCATTGCTCGGCCAATGTCACCATTTGAGCTGCGTCCATAAGTCCGTAGCCGAATTTATGGCTAACTTTTCTTTTTACGCCATTCACAATCCACCCATCCTCTTTTTCTAAAGGTTGCGACCTTGAAGTCATTACTATAAGATGTTGCACATCCCTCCACGTTAATAGGGAATTGGCTTCTAAAGCTAACGCACAGATCCCGGCAGCTAAAGGGGCGGAAGCTGAGGTCCCTGTATGATCGACTGTACAAATGTGATCGGGTCTTAATTGAACATCCATATCTACCGTCGCCACACTCTTATCCCGACCTGGCGTTCCTGAACTATAAGTGGACGCTAGAGTCGACGAACACTCCTCTAAATACCAAGGTTTATAGCCACCCTGTGTTGCGCTTGAAATTGATATCGTAAATATACTATTAGCATAACCGTCGCAGTTACAGGAGTCTGTGTGCCTTCCTCCGTTCCCCGACGCCCATATAAAAATAGAACCTTTACCACCCCGTCCATTAGTGACACCATTTATAAAAGCCCTGAAACAAAATAATTTTAATGAGCTTCCCTCTAGCGAGCGGAGATCTCTTAATCGCATGCAATTAGGAAGTACCTTCTAGCTAAAGGGCCGGGACCGTCGACGGTTTTGCCGTCATCCTCGGGTCCCCAGGACGCACTATAGATGTCTATGTGATGAATGTTGAATCCGAGCGCTTGGGCCTCCACTGCGTCGTTAACAAGGCCGTCTAGCATCCTAACGCCTCCGATGCTGGCATTGTATGCGATACCAACGCCGCAATATCGATTATAGGCAACCGCAGCGACCTCTCCAGCGCACCGGGTGCCATGTTTATTATCCCCATTGTCCTGTGGCGTGGGGTCTGTGTCGTTCCCGTTTATGTCCGACGACGCGGCCGGATCCTACAATATTTGCGTCTCTAATTCAATGTAATTCACTCAGCGAACGTCTCAAAAGAACTTTGTTAAAATTAATTTAGGAATATGAATTTTATTTATGAAATAGAAAGTTTTAATGGGAAAATTAATTTGTTTGTTCTTTATTATAAACTGAGTCACTTATAACATTCTTGTGTTTTTAGTTGGAGAGGAAAGAATTAATTTTAATAAGACAAGTTAATATGAAAAGTATACTATTTATGTACTTACATAATTTTGTTTTAAGTCGGGATGGTTAGGTTGTATTCCATCGTCTAGTATAGTGATAACTACTCCTTTGCCTGTATAGCCTTTTCTCCAGGCGTACCCAACATTCATGTCTAACCCATCCGCTGCACCTCCGTTCTGTAAAGAACAATTTACTTAATTTTCTTGAAATTCAAGTTATTTACAGACAAAGTTCTTAGAATTTATTCAGAAAATTTGCTTAAATGAAAAATTAAAGATGTAAAATGTTTAATAAAAGACGACAAGCTTATTGAATGTCAGTTGCAATTAAAAGTTCGCTAGAAATTTAATTTTACGACTTACAGGCAGTTGTAGAATTGTTGACTTTGTCATGCATTGCATTGTCAAATTTTATATTCAGTATGTAAAAGCAAAATTAACTATTGAAAAATATCGAAAAAAAATTGCTATTATCATCCATATTTGTTTAGGTCGAAGTCTAACAATGACTGATTGTAATGGCATTAACTATTAATGACAACGTATTGACGTAAAGTTTTCGGAAAAACTTCAAAATTGTTAGAAACTTCCGACATTGAATATATTTGTACTAATGTTAGTAGTGTAGGTGTAGTGTGTTTGACAGATGTTACGTAAATAAAATCATTTATTGATTTTTGAGATGGTTAAACTAAATTGGAAAACTTAAATAAGAGGATACATTAGTATTGGGTTCGTTTATGATTACTTTTATTTGTACCCTCAGTTATCTTTATTTTTAGATGTTCCTGTCACCTCTGTGTTGCCTGATACATATTGCTATTTAGCAACATGGCCGACTGTTGTACCGTATCTTGTGTTTGTCTTCTTATTATGGTTCTTTTGTGTGATAAAAGTATTTGTATAATATTTTATCGTGTCATATTTCTGGGAAATAAATCATTCATCAAAAGGAGTATGACGAAATTCGTAAATTTTCCTGTTCCATTGATGGAACAATCCGTGACAACAGAAAATATGCAAAAAATCCTACGTTATATTAGAGCTGGTATTAAAGTACCCATCATTCACTTGTCTTTCTAAATCAAAGCCTCCGGAAAATTCCGCCCTCCGAACAGTCTATTTCGTTAGCAGTAAAACTCACGTTTTGAATTACAATTTCCATTACTTTTCTGCAAGATTTTATGACGACATTCCAAACTTTTCATAGCCACAATTGGTATATTTATGTGTGTAGACAGTAAAAAAGACAGAATTACAGCCTTACTAATTGCAGCTAATATTAATTTCATCTATTTAGGTGCATTAATAAACTTCATAACGTATATCTTATGATTGTGAATAACACGTTAAACATTTTCGCATAGTACAAAAAAGTTGTGATTTTCTATGTTCAAACGGCAAATACCCTTATTTTGAGATTTAGGGTCTACCACAGACTAGGTCTTGGGTGACAGCCTTTAATATTTACATTTCCAATAAAATTTCTTTATAACAGATTAATGTTTACGTTTAGATAAATATATGCAAAAGCTGTCCGTTCCTATCCCCCGTTTCTCTTTGTCGTCGAACTTTAAAGGCCAACTTTAAAGACTTAACTTTAAAGGCAAATCTGTAACTCAAACTTTTATTGGTGTAAAAAAAACACAATTAACTCAATATATTTTTCTGAGGGACGAAAACTTTTAAATAATTATCAATGTTAGAAGGTGTTGTGAATTTTACAAGAATCTTAAAACGTAGTTTCAAATATTACAATTAGGACATAAACACAGAAAACTGATAATTCAAGTGATTTCGTGTCACAAAACGTCTTAAATAATAACGGAATCCAATTTTTATTCTAGAGATGTAGACTGATATTTTATGCTCAATGTACATTCGAGAAATTCCAGTCGTAAAAACTATAGAAGTCATTAAGTGAGAACATTAATTATTTAAAGCGAATAAATTACCTCGCAGCTCCAATTCTTTTTGTCTACTCAGTCTACTAAGTTAACGATCAGTCAATAACATGTGAAAAAAAAAACACCGATTAACAGTAATAAAAACGTTATACGACACATAAACCACATAGCATCAGTCTTCAATAGACAATTACAGAACATATTACGTACATATTCGCGTTGACAGTATAAAAAATCTAATAATGTACTGGGAGTAGCTGCCGTTGTCCTTATGTAATAGGTACGAGTTAAGACCTAATTGTGCAATGATTACACACCGTACTTTTTCATCGAGTAAATTAAAATAATGTAATACAACCATAACACGACCAATATACTAAGATTATTTTATTTACATTGGTTTTAAATAGTTACTTTCTGCCAAATGGACCTTTGTTCCTGTTACGTAAAATTTTGAGATAATATTTAATAAAATAATTTTAATTTTAATAATGTTGCAAATACAGTGACGTTATTCAGTTCAGGAACACAGTGATGCGTTGATTGAAGACCTTTTTAATTAGCAAAATTACGACGTTTTTTTTACACTTATTATAGTTCTGTGTAAAGAACTATAATGAAATTTTTCAGTTCTACTGCGAATACCTTTGATAATATAATTTAGGTGCAGAACTAAAAAGAGATTAACAGATTAAAGAAAATGCAGTAGTAGAAAAAGATATTTGCAGTTGCGTACAACATAGGAAAAAATTTTAAAAGGTAATGAACCTATTTTAACACTTCAACGTTTCGTGACCTCTATCGATCGTCCAGTCAGTTAACAGTTTTGAAGTGAAAAATTAAAATCAGTCTATATAAATGTCAGGCTTGTATTCTCAATGAGGTTTCATTAGCTACGACATCTATTTGCATCAATCTGGAATTGTCTTCTGCGTATAATTTAAACGTAGTAGCACACTTGCATGACCACTGGGCCTTAACAATAAATGAAACATTCAAAAGTAGGCTTACAATTTAGACACGTACAGTAAAGAACAATTTGAGAAAAAAAAATACAAAGGAAAACCAAACACAAAGCGCTGCTGCCGCACTGCTCGTTTGTGTTGCTCAATATTTATGTTATGATGAATAATATACAGGATAAGACCAAAAGTTCCCTTTTTAATACTCCGTTTTAAGTTGAGCCGTGAATGTTGCCGACACTGTCAATGAAGATCATTAACCTGTCATATTTTATGACTTCATCCACGGTCAAGTATGTTATTCGAATTGTGTATAATATACTCACCAAATACCACTGTTCTTTGAACAAAGGGTCAGGGAAGGTGGGCGTGCTAGTTTGCCTCATGACGTGGCGTCTGGAATGGTCCCGCTTCTCTCTCCGCAGCTCTCTTTGCTGCATTACCCATCTCACCTGGTAGAATATAAAGACATAGGCTTTATATAAGCATTGTATAAAATAGAGACTACTAGATCTGTTAACAATAGAGAATATATTATAAATTAATAATAATATAATAACGCACACACTCAACATAGCCCAGCACTAGGGAAACCCTGTGTCGCGTGTGCCATGGACACACACATAGCCAGCCACAAATAAATCCCATACTCACGAGATAAATAAATGTAGGCCATACAAATATTTTTCCCGGCCCCGGAATCGAACCTGGGACCTCTGCGTGGTAATCTGGCATGGTAACCGTTCCGCCACAGAGGCAGTTAAAATTACTTTGGTCAAAGAACTAGAAATTATTCAATAAATGTCGTATATACCTGAATGTTGGCGAAAATCATCATCATCAACGCATTTATATGTCCCACTGCTGGGCACGGATCTCCTTTCTGACGAGGATGTAGGCCATAGTCCGCCCACACTGGCCCAATGCGGGTTGGGGACTTCACACGTTTTTCGAGGGTTGTAAACCTTCTTCAACGTGCAGGTTTCATAACGATGTTTTCCTTCACCGAAAAGCTCATGATAAATTTCAAATTCAATTTCGCACATAAATTCCGAGAAACTCAGAGGTGCGAGCCCGGATTCGAACCCACGACGCTCTGCTTGAGAGGCAGTAGGTCAAACCATTAGGCTACCACGGCTTCTTACGGTTGACGAAAATAATTCATATAAATTACAGGATGTAGGTGTTTACGAACTTGACTGTGAGTGCGGTCTCTCTTATATTAAACAAACGAAGCGAAGTATTTGTACCCGCGTCAAAGAACATATGGCTGATGTCAAACATCGTCGCGCAAACAAGACTGCAATCTGCGAGCATGTCATGGATAAACCTACACATTCAATGAAGTTTGACAAACTCCAGAGGCCTTACCATGAACTCTTACTACGATTCAATTTAGGACCTAAAATGAGTTGTTATGAGACAGCGCTGTATGAAGTGTATATCACCATCCTGCTTTTTTGTCGTTACGAACCTATACTGAACTGTAATAAGGGTTCATGGTAAGGCCCCAGGTCCTTGCAAAAGAAGTCCGTTATCTGCCCAGGATGCTGCGAGAGGCCATTGAAATTAAAAACATCCTAATTTCAACAGAAAAGATGATTTTTCCGTACCACTAGTTTGGAATCCTTCCTCTGATGAAAAATCCCAAACAGGCTTATGACTTCTAATTTCCATTATTAATTAATAATAAATTTAACCTAATAAAAATTCATATTATTATTATTAAAATAAAATAATTTGTAAAACATAATGTAGCGGAATGTGTCTTTGTAAAATTAAAAATAAGGTATATAATTAATAACTTTTGTAACTATAGTGAAAAAATAGGGTAGTTTGCATTAATATTCGACATAATTGGTTGATGATTGAACAACCTTAGTCAATCGTGACCAATGGGACCTGTAAAGGTCCCGAAACGTTGGTTTGTTTGAAAAAATAAATATACGTGATATAAATCCGGAAAAATAGTTTCATTTCTTATCCAAATTAAATTTTAAAAACGAAAGCGAAAAAGAAATTGTTATCACAAATATCAGATGACTAAGGTTTGTACTATTGATTCTGGTATATCTCTGTGAGTGTATTTTATGACGCACGATAGGTAGGCTTATATCTAGGTTTATTGCTTATGATGAGAGTGTGTCTCTTTGGCGGGCTTAAAATTTGTAACCGTGTTTTATGTAATAAACGATTTATGTGAAAAAAGGGAAAATTTTTAATAATTAGTATTTAACTTTATTTAAATTTAGTAGCAATTAATGTTTAACCATAGTTTTATAAAATAAGTTTTGATTGGTTCATAATATTAGTTTGCAGTGCTCTCTAAATTTGTAGCGCCTTGCAAGGGACATGTATGGGAATAATATATTTAAGATCTTTGTAAAACCTTGTGGCAAGCAAATAAAGATGAGTATGAATATGAAACTATTTTAAAAGGGATATAAGATTCTTTAATAGTTGAAAATAACACATAAGGTGGTTTTGGTATTAGGGAACAAACAACAGAAATACTTATATGGTAATCAATACAGGGGCCTTACCATGAAGTCGTATTACGATTCAGTTTAGGACCTAAAATGAGTCGTTGTGAGTATATCACTATCCCGCTTTTATGTCGTTACGAACCTATACTGAACTGTAATAAGAGTTCATAGTAAGGCCCCTGTACTTAAAAAAACCGACCTTGAAAGTCTGAATGAATCCTAGGGGATTACAAACTCGGGTTTGCCACCCTTAAAGGTGGAATATTTTCTTCAAATTTAAATTAAACCACTACTGGGGTACCCTCTTTCCAACAAAAAAGAATCATCAAAATCGGTTCACAAATCACAAAGAGTTATCGCATAACATACATACGAAAAAATGTCGAATTGAGAAACTACTCCTTTTTTTGAAGTCGGTTAAAAAAGAAAAGAGACAGCAAGAAACGTGGAAATAGGAATTATATAGTCGCACAACACAAGCCGATTAAAGTCGGCTTGTGTTCTCCAAAAACAGCCTTTCTAATACAAAAGAGTCTTTAATTAACTTCACTATCTAGGGTTTCGATAAAATCAGACCCTTAGGGCGATTCAAACAAAATGTGAGGTCGATTATTCAAAGGTCGAAAATTCGGGGTCATGACTATTTGGTTCACGTTACGGCGGCCTCTAGCGATCCGTGATTTTATACATTTCCTCACACGGCTATCATTAATAATTAACCAATTACAACAACAATTTCCATTTAATAGCAGTAGAGCTCCTTGTGAAAGAGTTCGCCCAGGGAAATGCTGCTACGCTATAAGTTGGCAAAATATCATTTTTACGGATTCGTTTTATTGCTATTAGAATACAATAGGACAAAAGAGTGAGCCGTCTCGGTAACGCACTTGCCATCTGTATTAATTAAAACTGTAATTGAAACACTTTTACGTATCGGCACTTATTCTAAATTTGATAATCTTTATGCGGAACTAACTTTGTTGGATTAGTAAGAAAAAAGTCAGCAGTCGGTATTTTACGTAACTATAGTTAAAAATTCGACCTGATGAGTAAAGAAATAATTCAAAACTATAATTCAGAAAAAGCATTTAATACACCCACGATACGATAGACCAAGGTCGTTAAGTCCATGTACATTTTGAGTAAAAGAAGTGACAATTTATTACTCTATTGTAACAGAAAGGATAAGCCGTTTCAAGAGATAATATTCATGAGTGCAAATAATATTTCTTCAACTATACCTATATTTCTGTGTTTTGCTTTGAAAGGACAAGTGAGGTAATGAAGGTGATGAAGTTACAAGCACATGGGGCTTGCCAACTTATGTCTCAGGGTGACGAGCGCAGTGGCAGTGCCCCTCATAGCTTTGTGATTTTTTGTCATGCCCACATTAATAGCCTCGCACTAGGGAAACCCTGTAGACAATTACAAATTACACCCAACTCATGAGAGAAATAAATGTAGGCCATACATATATTTCACCTGACCCGGGAATCGAACCCGAAACCTAAGCGTAGCAGTCCAAAATGGTAACCGTTTGGCCACAGAGGCAGTTTTTAGTCGCAGTAGCGCTCCTTGTGAAACGGTTCATTCAGGGTTGTACTGCGACCTTACCTTTTTGTAAGGTTACCTAGTGCCCCTCAGATCTTTGCAATTTAAAGCACTGAGTGGCACTGTAACTGTTACGGACAGGCGTGAAGCTTACCATCAGGCGCACGACTTGTTCGTCCCGTCACTTGGCATTGTCTTGTCTTTGTCCATTTTTTATTATGCACTGATCTGATTCTTATATGCGAGTATACCGCTATGAACGGGTCAACCAATCGTAATTTTTTGTACTTTTAATGATACAATACATGAATACCCTTTTTGATTTATACTATTATGCTTTTTGTTAACAAACCAGCTAGAGGTTCAAGTCCACTTTTTTTTTTACTTATTTGCCATTTATACTAGAAATGCCAACCTCATGTATAATTGACGCTAAATTGGGAAAAACGACCGTAACTGTTATTCAATTTCGTTTGATCGTACCTCATAAATTAATAATTAATATTTTGGAATGATTTGGTTTTTAAAGTACACTTCAAGTTACCCTAAAACCACTCAAAATTTAAACTTTTCAAACAACACTCAAACTATTATCAAAAGACTCAGAATTCAAAATCACACTTCTAAAACTAGAACCCATTAGAACACAAAACCTTTATTCATGTTACATGGCTTCCAATTACTTTTCTAATTCCTATACCTACCACACGCATTAAGTTTACCCTATGAATCATCATCATCATCAACCCATGTATATGTCCCACTGCTGGGCACGGGTCTCCTTTCAGACGAGGGTTTAGGTCATAGTCCGCCACGCTGGCCCACTGCGGGTTGGATTCTTCAACGTACAGGTTTCATCACGATGTTTTCACGAAAGCTCATGATAAATTTCAAATTAAATTTCGCACATAAATTCCGAGAAACTCAGAGGTGCGAGCCCGGATTCGAACCTACGACCCTCTGCTTGAGAGACAGTAGATCAAACCATTAGGCTACCACGGCTTCAACCTATGAATAATTCGATTAAATTATTCAAATCCTATTAAAGCACGATCCTTAACATAGATCAAATCGAGAAAAGTTTATTTTATTTATGTTTTCCAAACTTGGGGAAAAATTAATACGCAATATCTATGCATACAATCAATATACGCATGGCTTGTTATGAAGTGGCTCTATATTGAGTGTTATACGCCCGTAGAAGTGCTATCTGCATTTAATTTATTTAAATGTATTAACTCAAAATACTTAGTGCAAAAAATATAATGAAACAGAATCACGACTAATTTTAAATCATCTCATTTGTGCTAAATTCTGCTAAACACAGTACTTAGCGTGAGTGGTACAGAGGGAGCCCAAACATAAGGTAGCTGTTGTACACTGTTAAGAAGTTCCTTTCATCTGTCTGCCATTTCCACCATCAGATCAGCTCTTGGTCACCATAACATTTTATTTTTTTTGGAATTCCAAGTTTTCTGTGGGCCAAGATTTATTGAAATAAATGAATGGGAAGTGGGTGAAATTCAATAAGCCGGATTCATCACCTAATCCCATAGAGGTGAAATATTTTTTTCAAATTTGAATAGGACCACTCCCTCCTTTCCAATAAAAAAACAGAATTATCGAAATCGGTTCACAAATGTCGGAGTAATCGCGTAACTTCCATTTTTATATAAAAAAGAAATAAATGCGCATTTGACTTTCCATCTCATCTAATGGAAAGTTATGATAAGGTTATGCACGACGATGGATTATGCACATTATAATGCCTATTCACTCTTGCCTTGTAAAGGACCGTCATAGTGTTTATGGAATCAATCTGCTGGTAGGGAATTACATTCCATAGTGACTATGACAAAGTCGTTCACCATGTAAATCTGGAAGCGTAAAATTCAGTACGAATCCTTGGAATATCTATAATATAAGTCCTGCGATGTTGGAAAAGGAAAGGCGGAATTACATCGTGCAATTACATTCCACACTTTTTTTCTGATATCAAGTGACGGAACGAAGAAGTTGTGCACCTGGTGGTAACCGACACGCTTGTTTATAACAGCTGCAGTTGCATGGGGGATCCATGGCTCCGGGTGGCAGCGGGACAGCAATGGATAAGACGATGAGCGCGACAAAGCCTTAACTAATTACATTTTATTTACTAAAAATTTCAATATTTGAGAGAATGATATTCTGAACAACACAAAGGTGGCGACGGCAGGTGAACATAAAAATACAATCGAGCCGAGTCTGCCCGAAGGTACTACTTTTGTAATCGTGAAAATAAAAGGGACAACAAATTTACGATTGACCCCGGGCGGCAGAAATCGACGCTACGCCTCACTTAATATTGCCACTCAGTTAGCCATCGACTATTATTCAACTGCCATTGCAATTTTTTGTGGCACGCCGTTGGCGGTTGGTGTAGTCCACTAATTATTTGAAGATTTTTATTTTTTATAATATCAAGTGACGGGACGAACAAGTAGGCGCACGACTGATGACGATGTTAAGCTACACGCCTTCCGCGCTCTGAGTTGCAGTGCCACTCAGAGCTTTAAATCCCACTGCCACTGCGCCCGTCACTCTGAGACAGAAGTTGACAAGACCAATGTGCCTGTAATTTCACCAGCACCCTTCAAAACCGAAACACAGTAATGCTGACATTACTGCGCGGCGGCATAAGTGGGCAAGATGGCAGTACTACCCTTGACGAACTCTTTCACGTGGAGCTCTACCTGCTACTAAAATTGTTACTTTCCATTCGTTTTTACTTACAGTTTAAGTGCTTATATTAATTATCGAGTTTAATTTTGTAAAAATGGAATAATGCTTACTAATTTTAATGGTAGTCTTAATAAGGCAACGTCGATCGTTAGTGGTTGAATAGATGAATGCCAGCTATTAAACTGACGCTCTCTTTTCTCGTTGAGATTCAAAGTAGAGCAAGCAAGTAGATTTTAGCAGAATAACCTTAATTACATTTACCAGTTGTTTTTAAAAAAATAGGAGACTTGTGACACCTAGAGATTTTGATTCCCGTCTTTTTCATCTATAAAATGAACTATGGCACAAAATTTATTTTTTTAAATGTTCAATTTCGTCACAATACAATTAAGCATACTTAATTTTAAATTATAGTCGATGACAAACTAAGTGGCATAGAGTTGAAATTAAAGCTCAGTTTTCAGGAGAGATATGCCACGAAAACCTTAAATGAAATTGAATTAAACGGTACACAATCCAAGTTTTTGAGGGTATGTGTTTGTTAAACTAGAAATATTTTCATGAATCTTCTGCCACTGGGTAACGTTATAAAATTTCTTGTTATATAAATAAAAGCAATTAAGTATCACTTAAAAACCTTTAGCGTTCGGGTTATAGTAAGGTCTCTTTCAATATTAGAAGCCAAATTTACTGTTATATAAATTTGGAGCGACGTATTTAATTAAAAAACACAAAGACAACCACAGTATCGTGCGTTATACGGGAGACATACAGCAGAACAGGCAAAAACATTTGCCCACCCGTCTAGCTAACTTACGACCTATGTCGTAATTTGGTAACAATCATAATAACAACATGTGTTGCTTGAAGATTCTTGAGCCTGCTCCCCTGACCCCGGGCGTCTGTTCTAGTGGGAGAGACGACAATCTAAAATAGGTTTTTTTTTCATTTGTACCACTTCTCTCATCATCTTGGACCACTGAACTTAGTTTGTATATAAATATATTAAAAAAATACAAATCGGCCACAAGTATAAAAATATTAGTCATCAGCAATGTCGTTACTATTCAAGTTCCTATATATCCCACGCACCCTGGGCAACAATCGGCATGTACCTTACGTCATAGATTGGCAAATCCTTTCGTAACGATAGCATACATGTCCCACATTTCACTTCACTGCCTTCATGGCCGAAAGGTTACGATGCTGGTCTGCCACGTAGAGGTCTCAGGTTCCATTCCCGGGCCGGGAGAAGTATTTGTATGGCCTGCATTTGTTTCTCTGTGAGTTTGAGTGTGATTTGTGGTTGTCTATGTGTGTGTCTATGGCACCCGCGACACAGGGTTTCCCTAGCGCGGGGTACTGTTGAGTGTGTGCGTTATTATTATTATTATTATATATATATATTATAATGGTTGTTATTGATGATGATTTTTATAAAGAAGACTCACCTGTGGATCATTTTTGAGTTTATTATGATAGTCGATGCTCGCATTTGGCGATCGTTTGCTGACATGTGGATGTGATAATAGAAAGAAATTGTTTAAGCTCCCGATCTGTAACAAGACAAAAACAAACAATTAGTATTCGTGAATACGAAAATGTTATAATTTTCCTGTGTTTATTTATTTATTATTAATAATATTTGTTTTATGGTAAATTTTATTGTTATTTGTTATTATCTATATGTACATATATTATTAATATTCAATGTGTAGTGGATTTATTTGAAACATTTCTATTAAAATTCTGTGGTTGCACCCCCTTTCCCACAAAAATTATTAAATAATTATCACTAAAGTGCTTCATGGTCACGTTCCATACAGCCAGTCAACCCGTGACCATGAAGCGTGTAACCGTTCCGAAATACCGGGAACATAAATAACTCATACCATGGTAAGAAACCTATAATTAGTGAGAATCCTTTCGCGAATAATCCTAAGTGCTAAGGTTGCCTGGAAGAAATTACTACCTGGCAATAAAGTCGCCTGTTGTACATTATTTTATTCTGTGATACTTTTCATTTGCAATTCTGTGTTTGCATTGTAACTTTTCAATTTGCCATGAAGAATTTTTCATTCATTCATTCAAAAATGTCTTTACCCATTATTGTAGTACTTTCAAACTGACGCCTTCGAAATAATATTTAATAAGATTAATATTATGCGAATGTTTGGTTAGTTAACAAAGTTGGTTTTTCTTTGCTACGTATGGCTAAGGGTAGCCACCTTTATGAAAGCTCTTTAGCTGTTTTATGTATGGCAAAAATATAAATAAAACTCTACATGAATTAATCGTCCACAAATATATAAAACTACCTTGAAGTGGGGTAAAACCCGGATTCGAAGAATGCATACCATTAATTAAGGCGGAGTGCGTTCAAGTGGGATTTCAATTATCCACATCTTTTGTTTGTACCTTTAGGGTTGACAATCGCATGACCGAATTATTTACTACGTCACTTCGACCAAAACCCTTCCTTACTTTTATAGTCCGCGTATAGTAAAAAAACGTTCACGGAATAAATAAAAAAACACCACGATGAAACCACGGGACAACCAAGTCGTGCGTCTGGTAGACAGTGATACGCCTATCCCTGATAGTTGCAGTGCCACTCAGACCGTAAATCGCAAAGATCTGATGGGCCCCGCCACCTTCGAAATCGTAACGCAGTAATGCTCGCATTACCACGTGGCGGCAGAAACAGATAAGGTGGCAGTACGTCCTTGGACAAACTTTCACAAGGAACTCTACGCTTCTAAAATCACTAATCAAACTGTATTTGAAATTTTTTCCTAGGTATTTGACGATGTTTATCTACTGACCCGAGTGGTAGGGAGTTCCGGGGAGACTACGGGTTCCTTGGTAAGACCAAGGCACGAAAGGCGTCCGGGCCAAGCCCTCCGCCAGTGATACACCTTTGCGGGCGTCACTGGTGCACTCGGACTTGGGTATGGATCCGCCGGGGTTTGTGATGAGCTGCAAAAACAGACACGTTAGTCTGCTCCGGTGATGTGTGGCCGGGACATCTGTCTCGTGCGCAGCTAACGCTTGTTAGTAGCGGTCTAGACGAGGGCCTAAGGCGAGGAGACGTGCGAGACACGTGAATTGCCCTTTAAATTATAAGCTATGTCCAGACATTGTCGCAGGACACTACGACTGACATCTGCAGTACTAGCCCGGAGCGCTAGACATTCGTTGGTCTCTTTAGCCGCGTAGGTTCCTGGAAGCTGGTCAGACGCCTCCAGAGGCGTCGGGAAGTGACTTACAGCTCCGCCACCAAGGAGGAGATTTTGTAGTGGACTTTAGAGTCAACGACCTAGCGGTGGCAAGCGTTAAGTAGTTGTGTAATGCGCAACGGGAAGTGAGCGAGCCTACAAGCTCCGATACCTATCTGGAAAATAGGGAGGTTACTGTACGTGCACCCGGAGCGGCTCACTCGAGGCACTAGTCTCTTGAGAACCTGATGTAGTCAGTGATAACCCTGTACACTGGCTAATCTAGGGTCAGAACCTGAACTTAGAAGTTTCCTGTGCACGGTAATAGAGCCTTTCTCGTATACCCTAAGGGTCGGTACGGAGGGTCACTATAATCAAAACTTATGTAGAAAGGAAGGAGATGTGTTTGAAACTTATGTGATATAAAGTTCAAAAGAAAAACAGCATATAGTGTTAACTATGTACCTTTTCGTTTTATACGACGGATTCTTCTTAGTTTATTAAATATGCAGGCAACCCTACGCTCAACTCCGCCTCGATTCCCCCCTCTTCTGCCCGAGAAGCCCTATTGTCGTCATATTCATGCCCCTACCCTGAATATTTCCAACTGCTCTAATTAAATTGAACTCGTCTTTTTTGTCAGTTTCTTTTAAATAGCTCGCGAACAAATTGGGGCTGAAAATTCTTAAATCCAATTCTTTTACAAAAATTTGCAGCTATAGGAAAATTCGTGGAGGTCGGATAAGTCTTTATCACAGCGTCATTTGCGGGTTAATTGAAAAAAAAAAAATATTAAAAAATATATAATCTGCTCTGTCAAACCTAAATACTGTCAAATCACTTACAGTGTTTTGATTTAACAGCAATCATATTATTTTTCTAGGCCTAATCTATACCCTGACATTTCAAGTTTGGAGGTATTAGTGTTTTTGAATGAGATGTTGCAACTAAAATAAACTGTAAGTTTTAAAATTTATGAATTATTTTGACATAACTCGGTACGCAGCAATACAGTTTTTTGGTTTGACAATTACGCGCGCGAAATGCAGTAGTGTTAAAACTCTACTAAAATTAAAATTCGTTGCGGCTCTAATCTAATAAAAAAACATAAACTACGAAAAGTTCCACTAAGGATAATAAAGTAAATATAACAACGTCTTCACGTTGAAACTTGAAATCATAAGTTTCTTAAATAATTTCGATAGTTCAAAATTCTATTTTACGTTTTTGTTTGACAACCACTGCAGTCCGATGGCTGGCAATGTGTGGCAAAAATTCGATACGGAGATCCCGGGCCCGATTCCTGGTAAGACCAATTTGGGAATTGGACTTTTGTAAATTGGTTTTGGTCTGGATGTTCTGGTATTCATAGTACAGATAATTACCTGGTTTTAGACCTGGCAGTAGGAGTCTGACACGTTATTTTTATTATTTTGATGATAATATATGGATTTTGGTAGACTCATTGATACTTACTAATAGGCAGATTCCATCAAAGAACTATCTAATGATAGATTTAATTGTAATGTTTAATTATATTAATTAACAGAGCTTACAGTTACGTTCCATTACTGCGTTTACAAAATACCCTAGATCAGTCGGGTCGACCAACCTGTCGTACTTTAATAAAATCTAACAGAAACTATAATTCTTCTGACACAATATAAATCAATTAAAATAATGGAATCAACACGGCTAACAAACATTTTCAGGTTCATATTTTCTTTCGGAAATAATAAGTGATAGGATCAAAACGTACGACGACATTTCTGAAATGGACAAAAACAGTTTATACGTGCACGTTTAATGGTAAAACCTTACTATAATCTTAGTAAACGCTAATGCGTTTGCTATACATGGAAATTAGATTTTTTTTGAGTATTAACTCAAAAAATTGAGTATTGAGTATTGAGTATTAACTCAAAAACTCGAAGTACTTATAGAAACACAAAGATAAATTCTTTCGAAACGGCCGGATTCAAACCAGCGCCTTCACCATATCGTGGTTGACGCTATCCGTACTAACATGCAGAAACAACTAGCAGATTGCAGATCTTTGTTTGTAATTTTTTCTTAGGATACCAAGTGATGGGACGAACAATTCGTGCGCCTGACGGTAAACGACACGCCTGTCCATAACAGTCGCAGTACTACTCAGAGCTTTAAGTTGCATATATCTGAAGTGCACTGCCTCTACGTCCATCACCCTGACACGTAAGTCGAAAACTCTCATGTGTTTGTAATTCCACGAGCACCCTTACCCTTCAAAACTGGAACGCAGTAATGCTCACATTACTCCTTGGCGGCAGAAATAGGTAAAGTGGCAGTACTTCCTTGGAGGAACTCGTTCACAAGGAGCGCTACTGCTACTTTCTTTGTGTTCGATGTTTGTATTAATAATTACAACAAAATAGTGGAGCAATTTCACAAAAAAAAAATTGGATTAGGATGTTGTACTACCATGATGGTAGTACAACATCGTGATATTCAATAGAACATAATACCAAAGTATAGTTTTAACTTTTAGGTATTTAGGTATCATTGAGGTTACTTTAATTCCGTTAATTAGCTTCATTACTAATTTATGTCAAATTACTCGAAATAATGTATACTTTCGTAAGTAGATTCTTCAGATTTGTTTTTCACTATGATACGCAAACGATTTCATTTAAAAATTAAGCAATAGTAGGTATGATTTAACGGTAAAATGGCGTGCTAGTGTTTATACGCAATATTCAAACTTTACCTAGTTATAAAAATTGTTACGAAAGAACAAAACAAAAATACAATACAGAATAACACATATAAACTTGATTTAAACAATAGAAGAACTCGATAACGCGGTTGACACGATAGAATGGGGAGACTAACCAAAATCGTGGGCATTTGAACTATTTGGTGCCATTTAACACAGCTGTCTATTACACCGACTTGTTGTTTTGCAGAAAAAAAGTATGACATGGTAATGAGTTTTCATTTTCCTTACGAAAAGTATTACACAATTACTGAGATTTCAGAATGAAAAGAAATCAAAATAAGAAATTACTTTCACTTGTTCTTTTTTAAAACCGCTAATATATACAACATATCTGATTGCTAACCAAGGCAGAATAAGTATCATTTACATTTATATATATGAAGAATGGCATAAGTCGAATTACGTAATATTAACTTTTGCTTAATTAGATAGATAATGAAGTAATGCACGTCCCAATAAATTTGTGTTTCTTTAAACAATGTTGAATAGCAAAAAACTTAAGCCATGTTCAATTTTCAAACAAAAATAAACTTAATAATAATAATGTGTTTTTTATACACCATCCTTATAGATACACGCCATACTTCTTTTTGAAATCGGTCCGTAAAACGGTTCATAATAATAAATTTATTCCTATCCACAAAAACAATTTTGGTTACAAAATATTTGTTACAAAATCAGGTTTTATTTCACGCGATGCGCTCCGCCTACCGCAAAGTGGCGGCTATTTGGTTTCGCAAATTAGAAAAGCATTCAGTTTAAATACAAGTTTTTATAAATAAAAACTATTATTCTGCATTGCTAAATAAATACCCTCCGTACTACCAACAAAAATATCTCAAATAAAATGCAGTAATACACCGTAAATCCTGCACTTAAAAAGCACTAATGAAATTTTTGGTGTACTTGGATAAATATGATAATATTCCGTTTGAGTGGTTCTAACGTTTACCATGAAATTACTCCTTAAAGTGTAGTTTATAAACATTTATATTCAGGGTAAACTTAAAAAATGCTACTTACGGTATGTTTTCATTAAATAAACACCGAAATCACCAGCCCAAACAATAACACACACGATTGTCGTGACGTATTTTTGAAGTTGTTTATTTTTTTAAATGACAGACCCAAGCATTAAAAACTTTATGGTTTGCTAGAGTAGTTACCGAAATAGCAATTAATATTAGTTCTTTTACCTGTTATAACTTCGCTATCCGATAAATCGGTATAAAATCATCACCGGCACCTTTAGGTGTGGTATGCGTCTACGGCTGCATGTATCGCGTGAGCGGTTAAAAAGGGAAAAATCTACAGAAGACTGGAATCTAAACTAGATCAATAGATCTGTGCCTTAGGCTTCCAGCTTCATCAATTCGAACGTATTGCTGTCTTGCAAAAATATTGCTATTGAGTTTACAAATTTTATGCTATAAACCTGCAATGTCATTAAATAACGGCACTATCTCAATTTTCCTATCAAATAAAAAATTTACAAATTATTATAATTTTGTCTTCAAATATATTATGAAATAAAACCATAACACAAGAGGAATCCCGTACGTCGACTTATTTTTACAGCAAAAAAAATGTAAATGAAATTGCTTTGTAAATGTTTAGTCAAACGCTTGTGGAAGAAATGCGTATCTTTAAATACAATGAACAACAAATTCGTGAATATCAATAAAAACGAAATAAGCAACTTTACAACTCAGATAAAATGCTTAAATCTTTAGCAGTTAAGGGATTTGTTAACTTAAACCTAAAGCGTTTGACTTAAAATTTGTTGAAATAATCTGTAAAAAGGTTTATTGTGAAATGCTGTAGACGCCTTTTTTTTACTACGCATACACTCGTAGCCCCGAATTAGGGAAGCCCTGTATCGCGGGTACCATGGACACACAAATAGACAACCACAAATTACACCCAAACTCACGGGATAAATAAATCTAAGCTGTACAAATATTTCTCCTGACCCGGGAATCGAACCTCTGCTGGGCATTCAGCATGGTAATCGTTCGGCCACTAAGGCAGTTGACTTTTAAGTTACGCTTCAATGTAAAAATGTAAAAATGTAGTAAAAAAGTTATGCCTTTCTTCCACGATAGGTTGATACGTTCAGTCACCCAAAGGGGAAACTATCAGTTTCCTACGCACGATGCTCCAGG
>NW_020654289.1:10017650-10108090 GCF_003589595.1 Hyposmocoma kahamanoa
TTTTGGAATATACATACACACAGGTCAGTTGTTGGCGCTATACTATTTCAGTTTTTTAGTTTGTGATTTCAGTGCAAACGAGAGTTAATATTTAAAAGTGATATAAGGCTCATTTGCCTGATGAGTTGCCAGGGATGAATGGTCCTTATTTCGTCTCTATATCTGGTTATATACTCGATGTGGGCAAACATCCTGACATTCAATAAACTTAATTACATTTTAGGTTTTTCTGATTATTTTCAGATTAAATATTACCATATATTACAGTAAGCGGATTATGAGTTTCCAGCAAAATTTAGTTACAACCTTATGTAACTTAAGCAATTAAATATTAACCTCTTCTGTAAAATTCTGACACATTCCGTTAAAGTTTTACCTTTATCCTCAACTCTCATTAAACAAAATTTCGTATAGACACATGAATGTTCTACTCCGGTGTGATATATACCCGTCCCCTCTCTTGCCCTACATAAATATTTGATGTCATTTCATTATTTTACTGCGTCTTTTCCTGCCTCCTTGGATGCCTGCGTTGTCGTA
Source organism: Hyposmocoma kahamanoa (assembly GCF_003589595.1). Classification (NCBI taxonomy): domain Eukaryota; kingdom Metazoa; phylum Arthropoda; class Insecta; order Lepidoptera; family Cosmopterigidae; genus Hyposmocoma; species Hyposmocoma kahamanoa. Next base: position 10,018,191 of record NW_020654289.1, read on the forward strand.
AAAAAGTGCCTCAGACCGGAATATTTTCCTTTCCAATGTAAAGAAACATGTGTTTTTATTTATCTCATTGCGACTGGCTCAATTTCGTGTTTGAAAGAAGATAATATTAACACACACATGCACCGTTTTGTTAGGTAAAAACGATTGAGTTAGATTGTATTCCTCAATATGTTGCGAAATGTCGAGACGAGTTTACTTTGGTGCCAAACGGTGCGCTTTTGACAAGGTCCTCGATTCTCCGTAAGCTTAAGTTAGGAAATCTAAATTGGTTCTGGTCTGGTGTTTTGAGTAGAGGCTTTGGATTTTGATTGGCTTTTAATTTCGTTACTATGTCACTCATACATTATTTTTACTTCTTTCTTGTCGTATCAATGGCATACACTATAATACTGCGGCCTACAATTTATTGACGCTGTCTGCGTCACTAATAGCTGCTTTGCTGAAGTTTTTGTTTTTTCTTTACACACTCATAGCCCCGTACTAGAGAACATATAGAACGCACATAGAGAACCACACTATACACCCAAACTCATGAGAGAAACAAATGTAAGCCATACAAATATTTCTCCCGGCCCGGGAATCGAACCTGGGACATCTGCGTGGCAGACCAGCATGGTAACCTTTCGGCCACGGAGGCAGTGAAGTGAAATGTGGGACGTGTATGCCATCGTTGTGAAAGGATTTGCCAATCTATGACGTAAGGTACGCGCCGATTGTTGCCCAGGGTGCATGGGATATATAAGGACTTGAATAGTAACGTCATTGCTAAGAGGCTCCTTTCGTGCACCCCATTTATCATTATCACCATCATTATTTTGACTATGCTCGTGAAGAAGACATAGGTTGTGGTGACAGCAAAAATCAATAGTTGTGCCTCAGAATTATGTTGGGGCGTAATAACCATTCCCATCTGAAGAAAGATGTGATGTATTGCTGTGAAGGCACTGAATACGCCATCATCATCAAAATTATTCACAGGCTGACGACACTCACAGCTGGGTGTAGGCCTCCCTTAATTTGTGCCATCCACCATGATTCTGCGCGAGTGACACCCTTCTACGGCCCACGACTTTAGCCGTATCGCCTGCCTGTATGTAACATGGGTATGTTGCTGAATGACACTTATGTAAGTTGTGACTCTTATATATTTTAGATTTTCGAAAATAATGTTTGGTTCCTTGTTCAAAGTGAGTGCAGTTAGTCGGAAATGGTTGAACAAATATATATATATATATAAGGACCACGCCTTTTTATTATAGAATACGAGAAACCAAATCATAAAATTCTCAAAACAAATCAAAAACCATATTTTAAAGTCACTTCTGCTCAGAACATTCATGAAATTTATAACAAAGAAAGACTAGAAAGTTCTCAGGCTAACAGAAGGGATGGAACTCTTAAATGTCCCTATTTGAAGTCGAGCCCTTTCGAGATGGCCAAACTTGTCAAGTTAAGGTTACTCGGTCAGTGCACAATGTAGATATTGTGATTAGTAGAGATACCACAAAAATACCCAATAAACTAAATATTTCGTATTTTGTAAGAAATCCTAAACATAGAAGATAATTTATAAACTTATAATACTTATATTGCTACTTTTAATGGAAACAATTTGCAACTATAATGGACAGTCAATAATAGTATCGAATAGATATTACAGCCAAACAAAATTGTCATTTATCTTGTAACACTCGTACGAGAAATATGGAAAGACAGAATGGTGAAAATTTTTGTGAAACCAAGTGAAGGTTAACTCATTACAATCTGTATGCTGCAAAATGAATGATAATGACGTTGAAATCCATTCTAGTAATTTATTTCGACATAGTAAGTTTCGGGGAGAGCTGGCGCCAAGTGTTGTCGTTTATGGTGCACGAAAGGAGCCTCCCCGCACGATGTATGCCTGGAGTATTTTGGGCAACAATCGGCGAGTCGACCTTACGTCGATTGGCAAATTCTTTCACCGCGATAGCAAATATTAAAGTATATGCCATCAATACAATAAGAAGAAGAACTATGCATATAATTCACATACATTTCTTGCTTTCTGCGACAGTAAAAAAGATTTAGCACTCGATATTATTAAATTTGTTACTCTTGAGTTCTATTACTTTAACGTAAGGTTTAATTTTCAGCGAAGAGAGACCTGTTTTCTTTTACTTAGTATTGCACTAAGTGGAAGAAGACAGGGATAATCCTATAATCCCTTCAATGGCGTGCTTGTATAATCTTATTTTTCGTTACCCCTAAAACGGTGGATTCCCAAGGATATGCATTCTTTTACTTTAGTTGCCGTATATTTATTTTTCACAGCCTAGGCGATACTTACATTGTGACACAAGTTACACGCGACATTGCGACTTCATGATCTCACTGCAACTGACAAGTCAATACGGTAAGATATAAGTATTACACACAATCGTCGCTTTGTAAGGTTGTGCGTAAATGGGGTGCGGTTCACTCAACATGTCACCAAAAATAAATGACAAATTGTTGGTCAACATAACTTGGTGTAACGGGCTGGTGTCCGTGGTCAAAATAACGCTCAAGGGTTATAATTATTTAATGGTTTAAAGACATGAAATATTACCGTATGATATGTGTATTCGGTAAAATGAACGATTGATATATCAACTATCAAAACACCACACCGGTGAAATAATGTGCACTTTATATAAACATTGCAATATAAAATGCATTGATAATATAATTATAATGTATAAATAATTATATTTATTTATATATATAATTTTATTTTTATTTTATTTATAAATTTATATATTATATGATCCTAAAGGGAAATTTAGGTGTGACGATAAGTGCTGTATAAAGTTACTTGCGACCGCAAGTAAGTCGATCGCGCGAAGCGAGGGTACCACGGCAGCGGCCGGCGAAGCGCTAAAAACCACATAATCTAGTAAAACGTGGTTCGTGATCCAAGCGAGCGAAGTGAGCGCGTCATGGCAGTGAATGGCAAAGTTGAATTCTTGTAGAGTTGAAGCGTCAAAGTAAAATTTATTGATTTAAAAGCTTCAACTACTTCTATAACAGAATAATGTACTACATTATTTAATACATTACTGCTAAAAGTAAACCATTAATTCGACATATTTAATAATCATTATACCTAACGTTTGTTACACCGATTATTTATTATACCTAATGAAATTATACCTTTCGTTGTTATATCACTTATTAATTATATATCACGAGTAATTACATACTTTCAAATTATTTTAACATCATTATGTCGTGTGAAAATAAATCAAATGTTGTCGAAGCGACATTATGACGCTTTTCCATCGGCGAGATACTGAGCCAGCTCGGGTGGTTATCCCGTCCTTAGAGAGTCTTCCTCCTAGTCACCAACTGCCATGGCCTATCTAAAAGTTTTGAAATAGTTTTGAACTCAGGTTGGTTGGGATAAAGACAATTTATCCAAATGAGAATTTTTGGACGGTTCTAACCTAGATTTCTTGTGCGGTGCGATTCAAACGATGGCCCACATCACATCGTACCATGCGTGCCCTAAAACCAGCGCCGGAATATTTACAATATGTTATATTTTCCCCAGTGATAGATAACTGCAATACACTGAAGGCAAAGCTGGCACTGCCTGAAAGCGAGTTTACTAGTGACGTGGTCGGCGTGGTTTTCTGGGTCACAATAGTAAAATAAGTGTACGCCGTCGACACAGTAAGAAGACCGGCAAGGCGAGACTCGCCGGCCTACTTCTACTAAAAGCTCGCGATTCATATTAATGGACATAGCGAGCTCGCATTGTGGTTATGGATAGTGATAATACAGTGTTGTTGAGTTCGTCTAGCGACAAACAAGCGGCTGTAATAACATGTCCTGTAAATGATTATTATTGTTATTCGAAGAAAAATTAGATGAAGAGATGTCATTTTTAAATTTTAAATCTAAGATATTAATAGCTATCGCGAGCACGCGTGGTTGCGTAACGTGAATCGTGTTCTATTTGCAGAGTAATAACAGTAAGAAGCAATATGGTTCAATATTACATCAACAAATATTTTAATTCCCGTCAATTCAAACTTACTCGGTACGCTTTCATATAAATCCTCAAATTCAATCCTTGTCTATCCTCATCTCGTCTCGTCTCGCAGGTGGAAAAGCACCTCATACCCGCGTCAATGCAATAATGGATAGTCACCATGTGGATACTACCTAAGTGGCGAAACTCGGCGATTATGATGAATAATCGACCTTTTGAGAGAGACGAGAGAATAAGTTCATGAGTAAGACTGTTGCCTGATTATAATACTGAATCAGTTAGCCTTGTGTAGGTATGAAGCCTCAGAACTATAAAGGTAGTATGTCCAAATGTTTATAGCCTCTGACTGTGATAAAAGGTTTTTAAAAAGGGCCCGAAACGTCGGTTTGTTTGAAAAAGAAATATACGCGATTTAAATCCGGAAAAATAGTTTCATTTCTTAAGTAAAAGATTTTTAAACTATTCATTTTACATACTTATTGTTGTCATTGTTATAAACAAATGTGAAATATTTAAAAGGAAACTAAGAAAATTCCATCGATGAAATTTTAAAAATCACACATGTACGTATGTATGTAAACACTTTATTGTATCAAAAAGCAAATTACAAATGTTATGAAACAATATAAAGAGTTGTGTTCAAAGGCGAGCTTATCCCATAAAGGAATTTTTTCTAACTAACATTCGAAAAACTGAGAGGAAAGTAGAAGAGAAAGAAAGTTTTTTTTGTGATACTGTGTATCAGTGATTTCGAGTTTATGTGTTACCGTCATAATCGTGAGAATGTAAGAAATCCTTAAACAATATCTTAAATTTTTGATATTTTTTACCTTTTTAATCGACTTCAAAAAAGGAGGAGGTTCTCAATTCGACTGTATGTTCTTTTTTTTTTGTATGTATGTTACGCGATAACTCCGGTATTTGTGAACCGATTCTCATGATTATTTTTTGTTGGAAAGGGGATACTTCCATAGTGGTCCCATTTCATTTTGAAGAATATCATCCACCTCGAAGGGTGGCTGTTCACGCATGACGATTCATTTTTATAAATAGCGCCTAACTTTAATTTAGGAGCAATTACTTTAATGATTGATTTTGCTATTTCTCCAATTCAAGGCGTTTTTCTCTCAATATACTTTGACTAGTGAGAACCGATTTTTATTATCTCTAGTGTCGTCCTGTATAGTGGCGAACTAGGGGATATTTCAATAAAACTTAGCAAATAGACGTAATTCCACATACTTTTGAGGTAGGTTTTTTTAGTACTTTGTACTGAGATTATTGCTTAGCACATTGTAAACGAGGCGCTATGAAACTGTCTTTGTGCAAATTTACTTTTTGTAAATGGGACTGGGTAGAGATTGAGTCTTTGACTGGTGACAGGTACGGAGGGAATGGTTTGTTTATGGCAACTGCTAATATATAGTATGTATGTACCTGTATAAATAGAATTACAAATGTGGATATGTATAACAATTTGCACGTTTTGTGTTCAAACAAAATTCAGTTCGTGTCAAACTTTATTCGAATAAATATCCTCCTCTAATTGGAAGTCCGGAAAATTATAGTCTAAGTTGAAGCATATAATAAGTAGTCATGCTGCTTTCATTGTATGGGAAGAATTTCATGCTTTTATATTTATGTTTTCTGGCTATGAATATAAGTACGTCTTCACACAAAGTTTCAAAACAGTGCGTGGCTGCTTTGATTATTTTCAATGATAATGGTAAGTCGCGATATTTTTTAACGCCACGAATTGACAAATGGCTAAAATGTATGGGATTGCAGAAAGATTCTTTACATTTTCCGTTTGATGATAATGGCATATCGTGGTCATCCATACGTCGTAATCTCATGTGTTACCTATACCTGTTCATTAAATCGTGCCGTTATCTTAAATTTTTAGTAGTAGTAGTATATAGTATTTTACATTTTTATTGAATTGATATTCAATTTATTTTTGTGAAATTATTCCACCAGTTTGTTATAATTATTAATACGCGAATTAACGAAAAATAATAATTAAAAAAAAAGGAATAATTTCACAAAAAATAATGGAATATCAATTCAATAAAAAATTTAAAATAAAGTGAATAGTGACATCTCTCGCCAGGGCTGGTAACTGAAAGATATCTAGCTGGGTGATAAAACTTTCATAGATTTCTCATAGATGGCGCTACGACTAAAACAGGCTGAAAAAACGGAATACTAAGATACGACGCAAGCACATAGAAAAATTCTTGAGGTCCGCTGGTTCGTTCCGTGGCTTAGTTGGTATAGCGTCTGGCACGGTAAGCTAGAAGACGTCGATTCGAATCCGGTCGGATCGAAGGAATTTTTCTGAGTTCGGTCTTTGTATTAATAATTATAATCCCAATTGTTTAGTCCGCAAACGGGTTCATTCCAGTCAGCCTCGCAAGTGACGTGTCGCTTCCAGCACAAATAAATGCAGAAGGCCGTCGTGCTCGACACGGGACGTATTGTTCGTCAGTTCTCGAACTGAGTCCCTGACCCCGGTCAACTGTGCCATTGGCGGGGAATACCGCCTTTCCCATTTAAAAATTCAAATTTAATCTTTTACGTCTTTAGTGGGAGAGGCGAAAGTTTTTAATACCAAGTGACGGGATGCACAAGTCGTGCGTTTGGTGGTAAGCGGTAAGCGACACGCATATCCGTAACAGTTGCAGTGCCATTCAGAGCTTTAAATCGCAAAGATCTTATGGGCACCGCCACAGTGCCCGTCACACTGAGACATATGTTGACCAGTAGGGTATGCCTGTAATTTCAACAGCACCCATACTCTTCTAAACTGGCAGAAATAGGTAAGGTAGCAGTATTTCCCTACTAGGTCTACTGCTACAAAAATGTTTTTAGTAGCAATTATTACAATAGCCTTCCCCAAATCAATAAAAGAGTACTTATTATGTATTACGAGTATAATAGCTTGACTACGCTCAGACAGCTGTTGGCGCCGATTGCAATCACATGTAAAAAATCACACGCTATTTTTTTTTAAATTATATTCATGCAAACAACCTGCAAACAATCAGACTGGTTTTAATAACCGCGTATTTATAAATAATAATAAAAATAAAAATCATTTATTTCAAACAATGTAGTCCATACAAGTTAGTAAGTTAGTAACATGACACCTTATAACTATGTTAGTATTAGGATTAGTACTCAATCACAAAAAAAAAACCTAATAATTAGTTACATAATATAATAAATATAAGGAACAGAACGAACCCAGCACCCAGCCACCCAGATGGTTCACTGACTCACACATAGAACATGCAACTCAGTGAACCTCCGGGAACACAGTTGCATCCATCCGGTCTGATATCATCTTCAGGATTTCGTTGTTGCTTCCCCTCACCCTTCGTACTAACGAAGTGGACATTTTGCGCATGGTGGCATAGAAATCATCCATGCCAGCACCCAAACATGCCAGATGCGCTACAGAAACGGGGAAGTTTCAACAAGGCCTTTTGAGCAAGGCCAATTTTGGATTACTAGTACCTTTTAAATGGCGAACGCGTTGCCTGCTTTACCATGGCGCAGGTGAAAAGGTGTTGGTGGTCACCACTTCACCATGGTAGTTTGGGTTGAGAATGATAAGCGAGTCGTGGGTTGACTATTATATTATATAGTAGGGGGTTAAATGACTGTGTTATATTTTGTTTGAGCTACTTATTTATACTAATTTGGTACGTTTGTCTTATGCTGATTCACAAGGCATGGTTGTTACTTTTGCTTGCACTAAGACGTGCCTGAATGTCGGAAGAGGGTAAGACATTCTGGCACGTCTGTGGCTGCTACACCTGCCAATAAGATCTTCAGTCTCTTATGTCTATGACGGCTTTGATTCGCTTTACTCTTTAATCTTATAAACGTCAGTGACGTAAAAGACAAAATTCACCAAGACTTGGCTTGAAACCAAGACTTGAAAATGTAAGTGGACATTTGACCTCCATCTTACCTAATAGAAGTGACGATGAGGTCGACGATGGAGCATGCACACCTAAATAACACTTATTCACTCTCTCCTTGAGAAGGTCCAAGTTATAACGTTCAAGGAACAAGTGTGCAGGCAGGGAATTCCACTCCATAACTGTTCGCCATATAAATGTAGTAGTTGCAAAAAAGTTACGGGAGCATTAAATTGAATCACTATGACACTTCTTTGATTGTAAAGAGATTGACATTTAAGATTTTGTGGAAAAATAAGATACTTGTATTTCACAACGCCAAGTTACTACAAGTTTTAAGACTTTTTTATTGTAGGAAGTCATATTATTTTGTAGGAAAAAAATAAAGCGATGATGCTGGAAGATGTATAATTTGTTTTTTTTTTATATCTTACTTCTAGTAACACAAAATACGCAAGCGACGAAACTGTAGAGTCAACATGACACATGCTTAGCATACAGACAATTATTATACAAATTCTAAGAGCCTATGCACATGACGTATTTTATTCACGCCGATGACACACGTAAACGCGATGCAGTCGCAGCGAGTAAATCTTTGCACACGCTCACAAATTCAGTGACACTTATACCTGCCGCAGACGTGCTTCCAACGCGCTTCTCGTGTGCGTTTGTATAGCGTTGTAGGTACGCGCGTTTGAATCGATACAAGCGCAACAATCTGCTTTTTGAGCCTTTACGGCGCCACAAACGTGCGTTCGTGAAACGCACGACGTCGGCGCATATAAAATACGCCATATGCATAGGCTCTAACAGTTAATATATATCAATCAGATGGAATTGAACGTTAACTTAATCAGAAAGTAGGTAGGATAGGAAGGTGGTGTAACAACGGCGACGATATTCTGTTGAAGTATTTTTTTTATAAACACATACTATTACATATACAAGAATCTAAATATATTTTGTGTGGTGCCAGCCGCGGTAACAAAACGGTCACTAACTCAATATTTCGTTACGTTCCCAGCACTGATTTTCAGTAAGGATCCTGAGTTCACTGAACAACATACTTACTTGAATATGACAGGTGTGTATACTACACAAAAAGACATCAAACTTGCACAAAAAGACAAACGTTGTCTGAGAAGCACTTAATTGATGGATTGCTATTGGTACCCAAGAGGAAGAAAAACTTGACCCATCATTTATTTTGCCTTTTGTTTGCCATGACACGCTTCTTCCGAGAATAATACGTTCAAGCTCGGTAATGTAGAATTTTTTAAGAAATATTAATAAAGATGCTTTGTGGTGTATTTTTAAAGGGTTGTCGGCGAAATTCTTACAATTACGTGTATGTAATTTAAAAGCGACTACTTATTATCGAATAAATACCAAATGGGACAGATTAGCTATGTTTTAGCAATCAAAATTGTGTCGTTACTATGACCTATCCACGCAGTTAAGTAAAAATATGAAGTAATTATACTTCATATTGTTACAAACACGCAGACGTACATAGTAATCAATACTGTATAATATAATGAGTCAACTAATATAATATTACTACTATAAGTACATTAAACTAATGCTGAGACTTACGATTATAAAGTAATGTTGTAGTAATTTTTACTTCTTATTATATATAGGGATAAATTGTTATTGGCGGGGAAATAAATTGTTGTAGAGCTCTTTTCTTATTCTTATTTTTTATAATATCAAGTGACGGGACGAACAAGTCGTGCGCCTGCTGGTAAGATGCACGCCTGACACTGCTTTGAGACATAATTGCTGCCGCTTGAGACGTAAGTTGACAAGTCACATGTGCGTGTGTTTTCTCCAGCACCCTCACCCTTCAGAACCGGAACACAGTAATGCTGATATTACTGCTTGGTGGCAGAAATAGGTAAGGTTTAACCCTGGACAAACTCCCTCACAAGGAGCTTTACTGCTAGCTCACTTGAAGAACGCTTCTCAATTGAGAGGGTCGATTGTTCCAATCTTGGTCTTTCCTGATCTACATATGACGTTAATTTATAAGATAAGTACAGTTGTGAATGTGTGAATTAGTAGTGATGAAGAGACTAATGATGAAGAGAAACATTCAGATGAAATCCAAACGTTTAGCCACAGTTTACACAGGTAGTTTACACAGGATCGACTGCCGTCTTTGGTAGACTACTTCCCCTTGACCAAGGAAACGTAGCCGACTCGCTGTACACACAGAATCGAATCGTCATAAATACAAGTTACGCACAGAGACATAATAAATCGTTCGAAATATTCAACAAACTGATCCGGTCGTTCCGTATCGCTCGACAGTGATTACACCTAGTCGACTCCGTCGACTTCGGCAGTGAAATACGATCGTCTAACAACTCAGTGTTTACATTAGGTAGATTACCTCTTTAGGCGGGCAAGCGAAGACGACCTGTCGATCTATATAAATGCGCCATGAAATAGATTCTTCGCTCTTTCCATGTTTCTCCTTCGGCAATAGCGTTGTTCGATTCCTATCTTAAAGATCGCTTGCAGTGTGTTCGCTCTTATGAGGCTTCCTCTGATTGGTGTGACTTAGCTTCGGGGATCCCTCCATGTGGTGTTCTTTCTCCTCTCCTCTTTTCTATTTTCATTAAGTCTGTCACTTCAGTGTTCAAACTTCCATCTCTATGCTGACGATTTGCAGCTCTATCGTAGTTTTAAAACTTCAGATGTCGTTACAGCCGTTGAAGCGGTTAACGCTGATTTAAAAAACATCGTTCATTGGGCTGAGTCTTTTGCCTTGTTGGTTAATGACAAAAAGTCGCAGGCCATGATTGTGGGAAGTGAACATATACGTGGCACTTTGGATATTGATTCTATCCCAATTATACTATATAATTCAATGCCTATTGCTTATACTGCTGCTAATCTTGGTCTGCTTGTGGATTGTAATTTAGCTTGGACTCCATATGCCACTGCCGAAAAGTCATTTCTCCTTGCACTCGCTTAAGCGCCTCCAACACTTTTTGCTTTTAAAGTCCAAGATATTCTTAGCTCAATCTCTTCTTTTACTTTTCCTAGACTATGCTGATTCCTGCTATTTAGATGCTACTAAAGAACTGCTAAATAAGCTTAAACGGTTGCAAAATCTATGTATAAGGTTCATCTTTCGCCTTCGTAAATATGACCGAATCTCACACTATCGCAATCAGCTCAAGTGGCTTCCTATTCGTCACCGCAGGAATTTGCATATCATCTCTGTTCTTTACAACATTCTACATAATCCTTTGTCTCCCAGGTTTCTAATGGAGCGTTTCAGCTTTCTGAAGTCCCTGGATAAGCCTTGTCGCTCTCTCGTTAGGTCCCAATTATCTTTTCCATCATTCAATTCCGGTTTTTATTCTCACGCCTTTACTGTTCATGCGGTCAGACTTTGGAACACACTTCCCATTACTGTACGTGACAGTAAATCCTTAGCTATCTTTAAAATGAGAGTATTCCTTAATACTATTTATCCTCTGTAGCATCCATTTTATATATATTATGATATGAAATATGTATTTATCTAAGTATTTATATAGTCTGTAGTAATTTCGTGTTTTCCTATTTTTTTATTATTATTTTATTACATAATTTTAGTTTTGTTTTTTCGTGCGCGTAAACCCGTTATTGTAATTATTGCGCCCTGTATTTTTGATCTGCATGAAGAAATTTCTTTTAGAAATAAGCAGTAGCCTTTTGTTTATGCTTTCTGTTTTACTAAATGTGACTTATGTTTTCCTGTGCAATAAATGATGATTAGATTCGCGACATTCGGAAAATTAGTAAAGTTCCAATCCCGCGTAGGGCTGCCAAGGCAAATTCTTTTCTTAGACAAGATTCGTTCCCAACGTGGGATGTATAAGGTTGAAGATAACGATAATAATGATGACGAATTGAAAATTATTTTCTGTTGAAAAGCTTCTTATTTATTTCTGTTACATCTATTTACCTGTTGACATAGCCGGATGTCGTAGATTTTTCTTATATTTGTATTTGTATATGAAATACCATTGTTATAACATTATTTTCTCGTATGTCAAGTTTAAGTATACAGGGTGGAAAAAAATAAATGCGTAACGAAGGGGAACTACCTTAAATACTTAAGATAACCAATTTTACTTTAAGGAAACATCCATTTGTTTTTCTTAATATAAATAACTGCATTCACATACTTTTTGAAAAGCTTACCTAAAAAATAAATACTGACTATTTTATTCTACTGATCGAAATGCTCGGTACGAGCGGTTACGGCTCGGTCGGATTGTTTGCAACGCGACATGCAATGCAACGCGAACATCTAAAGATGGTACTGCGCGCACATGGCGCGTACTCCAAGTGTTTGTCGAAAAGTGGACAATCGATGCAATCGACGGATCACAGCGCGAATACGCGTAGGGTTCGCGCAGTGTTGCGAACATATTAAAATATATTTTATGGGAAATGTTGCAATGTATGTAACATGTAGTATTACAAACAATCTCTAGGTACACGGCTAAAAACTCAATGATGAAGATAAAATTGCTCCAATACACATTGTGTCTTGCGAATAAGGATATCCTTCCATCTAAAAAACTAACCTTTACTTAAAACTATGTTTGTGTTACGATATCGAAAATTACTAAAATAAATGAGCTAGTAAAATGATTTCGCAATATTAATCTGTAGAGATTGGAAGAATTGCTTGCTTGACTATTGGCTTCACGCAACTTCCGTTTACCTACGTAAGATAGCATTGTTTTGAAAAGTTTAAATTAAATTATTATTTTATTAAGCCGTGATAGCCTAGGTTTCACCTATTGCCTCTCAAACAGAGCTTCTGAATTTCTCGAAGACTTCTGAATTTCTCGGAATTTATTTACGAAATTTGAAATTTATCACTAGTTTGTCGGTGAAGGAAAACATCGTGATGAAACCTACACGTCGAAGAAGTTTCACAGCCAGAGAAGGCAGTGGGTTAAAACCCAACCAACTGGCCTGGGTTTTAACCCATTTCTGCACGAAATCGTGGACAGAAATAGCGAATACGGATTTTTATAATACTTATTACAAAAAATGGGCTACTCCACAGAAATGCCCACCTTGCAATCAAGTCCCATTCAAGTGCCTACGATCTAATAATTTTTGTACCGATTTATTTCAATGCGATTTTCAAGCAAATCGATTTATTAGAAAGGCTAATCGAATTGTCTCAATCAGAAAGCAATGCACGTTTTGTAATATGAGTGAATGTTGTTCAAATCGAATGATACCAATTTGAACAAAACTCGATTTAAAACAAATATTTAGTTTTTAGGCTCGATTGTGATCATTAATGGGTTTTAACCCAATTTAAATCCGGCGGTAACAAAGCGCCGGGTTAAAACCAGGGCGCTAGCCATCCCGGTGGACAACACTCGGAAAACGTGGGAAGTCCCCAAACCGCATTGGCCATATAAACCCTCGCCTGAGAGGAGATCCGTACCCAGCAGTAAGACGTATAAATGGGTTAATAATTATGTTTATTTATTAATTACACATAGGAAAAGGAACTATTTTTCCAGATTAATAAATCGCGTATATTCGTTTTTTCAAACAAACCAACGTTTCGGCCTTATATAGGCAGCTCAGTCATCAACCAGTTATGTCTAATATTAAAGCAAATCACCCTAATTTTCAAAATAGTTACAAAAGTTATTGATTAAATAAGTTATTAATTAAATATTTAATTAATAACTTTTGTAACTATTTTGAAACTTTACTATTAACTTTATTATTTTTAATTGTACAAAGAAACATTCCAATTTACGCTACATTACGTTTTACAAATTATTTTGTTGAATTAATTTTTATTAAGTTAAATTTATTATTAATTAATAATAGAAATTAGAATAAAATATTAAAACATACGTGTATTAATTAGTACTGCAGTCTTATGTCTGTTTGGGATTTTTCATCGGAGGAAATACTGGATCCCGAACGGGTGGTACGGAGAAACCATTTTCCCTGTTGAAATTAGGATGGTTTTTAATTTCAATGGCCTCTCGCAGCATTCATATTTATTAATTGTCAATTATGTATAAATACTATAATAAATTGTCAAATACGAATCTACCTTTAAAAACAATTTTACTTAGTTTTTGTAATATGACAAACAAAAACTTACTTTCCCATCACATCGCGCACAAGATTTGCAAACCCTTAAGCTATTTACAGGGTCAAAGTGGGGTAAATGCTCAAGACACAATGCTAAGGAGTGTAGGCTTAGTGAGTGTTTTATCCTTCACCCTTTTGTGTTGGGTCACTTATATATTTGTGTCAGTCCGACCATACGTAAAGGTCATTTAAGTAACATGAAGTATGTGTTTCTAAACAAAATTATTGAAAGCAAATTTAGAAGCTTCAGTCACCAATTTAACTGCTTTCGTGGCTAAACGGTTACTATGCTGAACTGCCACGCAGAAGTCCTGAGTTCGATTTCCGGGTCGGGAGAAATATTTGTATGGACTACATTTATTTCATTCGTGAGTTTGAGTGAACTTTGTGTTTGTCTATGAGTGTATCCATAGCAGCCGCGATACAAGGTTTTATTAGTACGGGGCTATAAGTGTGTGCGTTATTATCTTTATTTGATGATGAGTGATTGGGTTATATTAAAGTCATTAGAAAAGGGCTTGGTTGTTTAAATAACCATGTATTTATTTTCAATAAGGAAAAATATCTGCTCTCTTAAAGAAAGGAAAAAACAATACCAAGAAACAAAAAAGGAAGGATAAAAAATAAAAGTGACACTGGTTCAAACTAAAACTAAAAGGAGATCCCAAACAATGACAGTTGGAACCAGAATGCATTTATTTATCTAAAGGCACTGAATAGTTATACTACAGGGTTTAAAACACAATCAACCAAAAGGACGTAAATTATTTGTAGCGCGAGACACATGTATTGCTCTTTCGTTAGTATGAAGATATGCGGTCCGTGGACTTGCCGCACAGAACAAAATGACCATCTGACGTAACGTATGCACCTACACAAAGATTAATCTTATTCAAATCCCATTACCCGGTAATCCGGTAATAGACTCATTTACATATTTTTAAGCCGCACATTTTCTCGCAATCTCTCCTATTGTCGCAGTTTCTTGCAATGAAACAGAGGGCTTCCTGGAAGTTGTTTCATAATTTATAACTACTAATTATTTTATCGTTAAATATAGAAAATCTGTTTTTAAACTGTAATATAAAGAAATATGCGCTAAAACCTTGCTTAAAATACAGGTACATGTTTACTTCGTTTAGGCATCGCAATTACACATTAGGTTTTAATGTCAAAATATATGGCTTTGCTATGAAGATTGTATAATTTATTTTCCTTTATTATTGTTTTTTTTTACTGTATTATATTATATTGACATAAATTTATCTTATCTTATGTGACATCCTATTGGAAATATAGTGCTGCTACATGGATTGTCAAAATCCAGTACCGTCCAAATGAATCTTAGGGTCGTATTCTAGAACTGTACTCAAGTCAGGATTTGAGTATGGTTTAAAGCACTCGAAATCATACTCAAGTCCCTGCCATTAGAGTCGTATTTCCAGTGCTTGTTTTGCCAGTGCAATCCTGACTTGAGCATTGGATAGAGTTCTAGAATACGACCATTAGACTATTTTTTTCCATCCTCTAAGAAATGAGTAGAAGAGTTTAATCAGTATGACGATGTCAAGTGTAGTTTACTTACCAAAGAAATTATTATTTAAATTATTTGACTTTAACTGCCTCTGTGGCCGAACGGTGACCATGCCGGACTGCCACGCAGAGGTCTCAAGTTCGATTCCCGGGCCGGGATAAAGATTTGTATGGCTTACATTTATTTCTCTCATGAGTTTGGGTGTCATTTGTGGTTGTCTATGTGTGTGTCCATGGCACCCGCGATACAGGGTTTCCCTAGTGCGGGGCTATATTGAGTGGGTGCGTTATTGTTATTATTATTACTGGGAATGTGTCCGTTTTGTCGGTCCTATTTTTGTATTGTAACAGTCATTTTAATACTTCGAGCTTTAAAGACTTTAGCGTTCTGTACGTCTGTATCACGTTTGCGTGTATTAGATTAAATGCTTACCACCAGGCACTCGACTTGTTGATCCCATCACTTGGTATTATAAAAAAACCTCAATTAAAAAATATACTTTATTTCGTTGATAAGCAAATTACACTTGAAATCACCAGATTGATTAAACTCTATTTCTCATTCGTAAGTCTGATTTCCCAGAGGAGTATAAGTAAAGAACTTTAGGAGTTACTCTTTAAATGTAAATAAACAATTTGTGCGCAAGTATTATTTACAATATTTGTTTCAAATATCATAGACTGACACAAACTGCAAGAGTTAAACGGGTCACTACCATGGATTTTTGTTATCTAAGTACGCAGAAGCTGTAAAATAATGTAAGCGAATCTGAATTATATTTACTATGCAAGATGCGCAAGATAAATAATATTAATTTCTCTAAATATTTCTCTCAAAGCAATCTCGATCGAAACACACAAAATAACCACCGATGTTTTCTACAATTAGTTTTCATTTTATTTTTGATGCATTCATTGTTAATAAATTCGTTTTGAACCACTCCCTAAATATATTTAAGTCACTTTGGACCTGCGGTATAATAATATCAACAAAAACGAGCGAATCATCGGCATAAAGAGTTACGTCTCCTACAAGTCTAATTTTAGGTATATCGTTGACATAAATCAAAAATAGGAGTGGTCCTAAAATAGAGCCTTGTGGAACACCATAGATTACTTGATGGGGATCTGTTCAGATCAGTTCTTACTTACAAAATCGACTTATATATATATTTATATATATATACATATATTTTTATATATTATTATTATATTATATTAACAGTATTTCGAATTATTTGTATGTGTGAAACTCTAGGTCTTGATGTATATTTATATTATGCATCATTATTAGTAAGGCGGTTGTTTTCTGAATTTCCTGATTTATGTTCAATTACACGTATAAAACGTATCAGATGACTAGCATCAGATATCTAATATGTCCATATAATGTTAATGCATACCCGGCATATATTATAGGTTTAGGTCACTTTATTCAAGGTTGTTTAAGGTACCCCTTCCGAGTATTTATAATATTTAGTTATTTATACCCCCTCTAGACTGAACTTTGTAAATATGATAGAGGATAATCCCAAAACTTGTGTATTAGGGAGTTATTGACGTGCCCAAACTTTTTTAGTACAACTTTGGATAAAAGCCTTTCACACTATTACTTATGGTTAAGCTTTGGCGAGTTATTACGCGATAGAAGCATTTAGGGATGATGTACTTTCGGATAACTGTACTTTCGTTTCATTGAAAATCTATGACTTCAAATATAAGGTGAGTGGGTGTTAACCTTCTAAATATTAAAATAGAAATAAATTACTTAGTTTTATTTATGAAAGTTTGTAAAAGTTGAAAACAGATATCGAATATTTACTAGTTGTTGGTATCAACTTCTCATTATATCTGTTTATATCACATACGTTCCCCAAACCCTGTAGGCACGGGTCCGGGTTGGATGTATAGTTAGGTTCTTTAGTGAGCTTTTAACTTGTAGCTTTATATTTATTATAACGACATAAACGTTCGTAATTTGGGCAGGCAGTTTATGAACCGTTTATTATTTATTCTGATTTAATTCAATTATTTGAAAGAGCAGTAGTACACTTTCACAGTTAACATGTATTCTTCAATATTCCACGTTGCATATATGTATACGTAATATACAAGACTGCTAAAGTAAGGGGAGCGGCGAATCCCGGTGGAACAAGTTATCAAGTGATAATGACTTTGTTAAGCGGCAATAAGCATTATCAGGAGTTCAGAAGAGATATACTTCTAATTATCTTTTGTTATAACAAGTCATTGAATGTTCCAAATTTGTCAAACATGTGATATACTTGAAGTCGCACTGGTACAAAATTATAAACTACAGCCTAAGAGTGGTTGCACACGGCGAGTTTTAGCAGCGATGCAAACGCGTGTCCGTGAAACGCGCAATTGCATCGCTACACTTGCGATTTATACGCGATTGCATCGAAACGTGCGACTGCGTCAATACAAACTTGCATCGATATAAAGGCGTCATTGCATCGATACAAACGCGCGTTTGCATTAATGCAATCACCTAAAAATTCCAAGTGTAGCGACGCAATCGCGTCTTTGTATCGATGCTGTCGCGCGTTTGCATCACTGCTCAAAGAAGACGATTAGCTACTGCATCGCGTTTGCATCGCGCTTGCATCGCTGCTAACAGTCGACGTGTGTTACAGCTCTTAAACCTTGTCTTTGGAGGACATAAATTAAAATTGTAATGTCTTCGGATGTTCAAATTTCAAGTCGATCGAATAAGTGCAAATAAACCAAAAGAATCATTTTGTGATTGAGATTCCTACACCAACTCAGAAAAGAGCGGATGATCTATATACATCTGACAAGATAATCATTAAATATAGCTAAAAACCAGATTATATAGAGATAAGGTTCCAATTTAATTTAGCTATTTAGCTGTAATTTGCAAAAATCGACAGCAACTTGTTATTGTGAGAAGAAGTCACCGATTGACGCAATGCCGGAGGAAGAGGCAAATTCTTCACGAACCGAAAACGATGAAAATACTATAATAATTTACATCCAAAAATCGTAAATGTTATAAGTTCTCGTCCTGCCTTTATACGAACTTACTAAGCCAGTAAGTAAGTGGCTACATTTGTTTCCTTGTATTTCGTACGGCGCACCGTGGTAATTTTGTTATGAATATATTTTCTATTCGTAGACATTTTCTGAATGTAAATAGTATATTTCAGAGTATTACCGTTTATTATAACGAGCTCCTTTCTTGTAGGTAATATCAATAAAAAGGCTAGATATCCGTTAAGGAAAATGTATACCTTTATTTTCTTAATATGTTAGTAATAAGAAAATAATATTAAAATGATAATAAAATAAATAATATTGAGAATGAAAGAAAGAAATGAGAAAATTTTGTTTTTTCAAGCCTAAGAATTAGATTAATAAGGTTGCAGGTGACGAAATTTTGTAGGTATCGTAAAATAAATGACCGTTTTACACGCGTATGGTTAGGCCTGTATGTGACAAGTGACGAACGAACGAATCGTGAGTCTGGTGGTAAGCGACACGCCTGTTCATAAGAGTTGCAGTGCCGCTCATTGTTTTAAATCACAAAGATCTGAGGGGCACTGCCACTGCGCCCGTAAGACATAAGTAGACAAGTCCCATGTGCCCGTAATTTCACTAACACCCTTACCCTTCTAAACAGGAACGCAGTAATGCTCACAATACAGCTTGGCGGCAGAAATGGGTAAGATGGTAGTACTTCCCTGAACGAACTCTTTCACAGGGAGCTATATTACAAGGGGAGGGGGAAGGGGGAGGGAGGGAGGTATATTACAAGCGCAAACAATTATTTAGCACAATGACAAAATTAAGCACGTGTATATAATAATTTTTTAGTGCTGTGTAATATATTATACAACACTAAAAATTATTTACAATCCCAATTTTTTTTTAAAAGCCCCAAATTAGGGAAACCCTGTGTCGCGGGTGTCATGGACACACACGTAGATAAACACAAATTACTACCAAACTCACGAGACAAATAAGTGCAAACGCCATACAAATATTTTTCTCGGCCCGGGAATCGAACTCGGAACGTCTGCGTGGCAGATCAGCATGGTAACCGTTCGGCTACGGAGGAAGTTAAACTAAAAAAATGTACTCCTTCAGCTTTACTTATATTCACACTTGCTCCTGCACTTACATATGTAATGGATGCACCATTTATACTTTATTGTGTATTTTATTTCAACTTATACTTTACTCGTAGTTATATTATTGCCTACAAATAACTTGGTCCCTTTCGTTGGTCCTGATTGAAAACCAACGCCTTAGGAAACTTTGGCACAAGCTGAGCCAGCACCCTTTCACCGCTATGACAATACTGTTATGTTTTTACTTTTGTATTTAATCTGTATTTGTGCCATATAGTCAATAAAGTTTTTATCTATATGGCTCTGTTAAATATCAACTGGCCACCTTGGACTCAATCGAGAAACGTGCTAAGAGGCTTATGCGTGACTCGGAACTAGTAGAGGTGAAGCGTAGAAGAGTAGAAGTAAAATTGCTTGAGTATCGGTATTCTACAGGATATATCACGGAGAGTGTGGGACGGAATTGCATAATTTGATTCCGCCTTCCCCTTTCCATCATCGGGGCACTAGGCGTAGACTGGGGTTCCACCCCTACGCTGTGAATAATCCAAGGATTCGCACGAAGCGTCTCGCTTCCACATTTATATGGCGAACAGCTTTGGAATGGAATTCCCTGTCGCAGACTTATTCCCTGATCGTTGTAACTTGGACCTTTTCAAGGCGAGAGTGAATAGGAATTATTTAGGTGTGCATGCTACATCGTCGACCTCATCGTCACTTTCCATCAGGTGAGATGGAGGTTATTTGACGTGTCTCACATGTTTTTTATAAAAAAATCTATCTATCTAATTTAGCAATTGTTTTCTTGTGGTTGAGTTTCTAGCCTTGATATGGAAAAAATGGAAACTTAACAAAATAAATTTATAAATAATACACAATATATATTACATATATAATAATGATCCGCAACATATATATGTTGCGGATCATACACGAAATAAGTTTAGGATGATTGACAAGGGGCGCGACAGATCTGAAGGTTTCTATTGGGAATATAAGTATCATATATTATTTATATCGTTCATTATATTTTTTATCATAAAAAAAATATTGACAGTAAAATTGTGTTCTAAATATGCTATATTTTTAGACAGTGTATCAGAAATCAAGCTTCCATAATTTTTTACTGTCAAGTTTTGGACTTTAGAATTTTTCTTTGTAATTTCTAACTGGACAGTGATTTCTTTTTAAGTGAATGAACTTGCTCTTGACCACTACCTAGCCCTGGAGCAACGATAGGATCTACGATGGAACCAGCTCGTCTAGAAGATACCTGTTCAGTCGCACCACAAAGATGCTCCAGTTGTATATACTCGGAAATACAATCGCAGGCAATGAATTTTATGCCTGGGCTTTGCGGCTAATAAAAGACGACGAAAAGTCTGGAGGGAGTATCGACCAAGTAAAGATGATATCCCGACGTACGTCTGGATATCGGATGGTAAAAGGGGGAAGCGGGATGAGCTGATGGAGCTCATGGGTACACTCACCGAAATATATTTTGTAGAAGTGTCCAGTAGAGTGCCGAGGTTGGCCGAGTACCTATAATCTTTGCCTGTACTTGAACTCCTTATATGCCTCCGTGGCCGAACGGTTACCACGCTGGACTGCTACGCAAGAGGTCTCGCGTCGATTTCTGAGCCGGGAGAAATATTTATATGGCCTACATTTATTTCTCTCGTGAGTTTGGGCGTAATTTGTAGTTGTCAATGTGTGTCATTGGCACCGAGACACAGGGTCCGTAGTGTGGGGCTATGGGTGTGTGCGTTACTATTATATTATTATTGTTATTATTTTCGAAGATAGTGCTAAGACGAGCGTAACTATTTCTAACTTCTTCCTTCTTATAGAGCGACACATCTTGTCACCTTTGCTCTTGTGCAAAAACTGCGATACATCAGACAAGTATTTATAACAGGCAGCCGGATAACACTATTAATTATTTATTTCATGTTTTCTTTTTTTATGATAACAAGTGACAGGACGAACAAGTTGTGCATCTGGTGGTAAGTGACACGCCTGTCCTTAACAGTTGCAGTGCCATTCAGAGCTTTAAATCGCAAAGATCTGAGGTGTACTACCTCTGCGCAATCACCCTGAGACATAAGTTGGAAATTCCCATGTGCCTGTTATTTCACCCTTACCCTTCAAAACCGGAACGCAGTAATGCTTACATTACTACTTGGCGGCAGAAATAGGTAAGGTGGCAGTACTTCCCTCGATGAACTCTTTCACGAGGAGCTCTGATACTACTAAAATTTTTGTTGTACTGTTTCCATTTTGTTTTATTATATTTTAGCATTTAAAAAGCCTACATTTTTAAATTTAAACATAAACCTTTAAAACTGTCACTTAACCTTTAACTGTGTAAACAGTTAAAGGTTACATGTTACTAACTGATACTTAGTGTTGTTAAAAATCTCTTAAATAAAATACTACCTATTTATTAAAAATAATAATCTTTCAGACATTTTTTAAATTTACATTATTTGGATCATCTCTAGTAAGCTGTTTAATAGGCACGGAAAACATTTCTTTCAGATTCTACCTCCATAATAGTTAGTTACTCTCGGGATTACGAATTTACCCAAGGTCATCTACTTTGTATTATAGTTATTATCAACAGCGTTCAACAAAGCGCCACACATACGCTCCTCTGCTCTATGGTTATTGACCGCTAGAAGATGTTTATGTTGTAAACTAACCAGAAAAATTTCGAATAATTTATTGATCTTATATTAATAAAATGAATGAATATATAAATGTCATATTAATGTTTTTCTCCAACAGATATTTGGAATTAATCTTAACCATCTAAAATCCAGGAAACTGTAAAAGCGCTAAACGCCTAAAGTACAATTTTTTTAAATATCAAGTTACGGATCGAATAAGTCGTGTGCCTAGTGGTAAGCTACACGCCTGTACCATAGCAGTTGCAGTGCCACTCAGAGCTTTAAATTGCAAAGATCTGGGGGACACTGCGCCTGTCACCCTGAAACATGTCCCATATGCTTGTAATTTCATATGAACATAAAAACCCTCAGTTTTAAATGAAAAGTGCAATCGGAATTTCCCAAAGTATTTTTCAAGGTAAATCATGGCTTATGAAAAGTTTATAATGCTAAATTTGAATGCGATATTTTTATTTTAATGTGCACTGGTATTTTACGTGATCATAGGAATAATATTACCAGGGGCCCTCAGGCGCCACTTTACAAGTTACTCATTATTTTATTATGTACAATTTGATGTGCACGGTGCCTAGGACATTAATAAAACAAAAACTTTACACTATAGGTTATTATACAGATTTTGGATAACAAAATTCCATGTTACCCGTTTAGTTTTCGCAGGTTGTTTTGATCGATTATATTTGAAGTATATTGTAAATGAAAAATGTATTAAATGATGTTTATTTACAAAGAACAAATTCCAGAGTATTTTCCTTATTTTTCTCATGGGAATCGGCTTTACGAATGACTAATAGAGTTTAATAAATGTGACGATTTCAAGTGTAATTTGCTTACCTACGAAATAAAGTTTGGTATTATATTTGTCTCATTTATTGTCACATGTACACATAGTCGGGTGTTACAAAGGGATTACATTACGACTATAGTGTAGTACAAGACCCTGAATAGGTCACTGCAAGTCAAGATATTGAATACAATAAAATGAAACAAAAATTTAGAGTGAAAAAGGAGAGGCATAAACAAAAAATGTCAAAATTTTAAAATTGATATCAAAATAAATTAAATTTTTATTGAATTGATATTCAATTATTTTTTGTGAAATTACTCCACTAGTTTGTTATAATAATTAATACAAAGATCGAACACTCAGAAAAAACACTCAGAAAAAATTCCTTCGATCCGGTCGGATTCGAACCGACGTCTTCTTGCATACCGTGCCAGACGCTATACCAACTAAGCCACGGAACGAACCAACGGACCTCACGAATTCTTCTATGTGCTTGCGTCGTGTCTTTGTACTTGGTCTTTCAACGACTTTTTAGTCGTAGCGCCATCTATGAGAAAAATAGATAGATATATTATAGAGGAGGTCGAGAGAACGCAAATTAATTATCGTCTCACCAAAAATGACGTAAATATAAACTCATTATCAATTAATTATTAAGTATTTATAGTTTCATTCATTCATTGTGTTCAATTGGTGTGTGATTATTTAATAAAATATTTTGACATTATTTAACCATTTATGTAGTCTACAATTGTATAATAATAAATAATAGTTTTTGTTAGTTATACATATGTATATTTTCTTAAACTTTTAAAGAACAAGTATCATTCGCTTCATTTTTTTTATGAGATAAAGTATTTTATTGTATATTTCTATTGCACGTATGTGTATGTATGGGCTGTTTTGGTACATTTCTAATTTTGGTTTGAAAAGATGCAGTTAATTAATTACTCCTTCTCAAACTCTTTACATGTTTCATTTCTTGTATATGCTTCCTAATGAATGATGCTAATACGAGTATACAGCGAGGGCAAAGACAGAAGATTTTCTTTGATAAAGCATGGTCGGCAGGTATCTTGGGGGCCTAGAAACATGAGTATTCAAATGCATTTTTTTATAACATCAAGTGACGGGACGAATGTCTCTTTTATTCGTGCTACTAACCCTATATGCATGACGCCGTACTTTAGCCATGCGTAGTCGTAGGCGTAATAGCTCTCAAATGCCGCTTTGTAATTAGTGCTCATTTTGAAGAAATTAGCATACTTAGCGTAGGTAAATAAAGATAATTTTGATTTTAATGCTTCAGTGTACATTTTCCAATTTAGATGGGAAACGATGTTTAAATCTAATGAAATAAAGTTTTCAACTTCCTCATTGTTTAACATAGTAACTACAGTTTTAAGGTCCAGTTTTCCCTTTTAGTCAGATTATTTGAGTTTCTGTTTGAGTTTAAACGTTTTGTGGTGATGGTCTGAATAACAAATACTTCTTGTACTGTATGTTCGGCAAAGTATGTAGTCTGACTTATGTGACTGGATGTGATGAAACATCCGACGGGGCGAAAAACGTGCCGCGTTTATAACATTCAGTGACAGTGACGAGTAGCTAAGGTGCTAGCGCTGTAGCTAATATCTTTTTCTAATGAAGCAATGATTGCGATTGCCTTAAGATGAAGAATAGCTGTTACAAGGAAAAGGATATGGTCTGTTCACTCGACATGAATTATAGTAATATCAAATTGGTTGGGTACAACAGAACACACTCAGTAAGTTTTTCGTCATCAATATTTATGCAACTTAATGCATGACACGTCACAACACGGGCGGGACGGCTCCCGTGTAAGTCATCGTCACATAAATTTGAATACTATACTTCTATATTATTTAATGATAGTAACAATAGTTCCCTTTTCGTCTGGGATGATAAAAATCACATTACTACCTTTACATGACATGTTACATTAGTTTACAACTAGAACAAGACAGTCTTGTATTCATTAAGTAACGTGCATTTTTAAATAAAGAATTATTTATACAATCAATCAATACTGGGTTATTGAGACGTTGAGGCGCTTGTGACCTCGACCAAAGAAGGGCAAATGATGCTACCGAAGAACTTGTGCGTATTCATTTTCGAAGACAGAGAGATAGGGCGGGACAGAACCGAACCACCGAACAGGATTGAAAGCAAGGCTTGAACCCAAAAGCGGTCGTTCAAAGGGTAATTTATTATTTTTATTAGAGGGTCAAATCAGATCGTGAACTCAAAAGACAGAATAATGTATTTATGGATAATACTGGACAGCGTTTTATACCTACATAATAAGGTACTTATTGTGTACTTTACCCAGAAAACCGGCTAACATGTTTTGACAGTAAGGGTTCCCACAAACTAATCGAGGCGCAATCGGCTTTACCGCCGAAAAAAGCTTTATGTCTATTTATAAGTATGTATAAACCGGTTTCGTCGTCGGCCGGTGACAAGTCACGTAGTCAGTGCCGAAGCAATGCGAATGACGCCGTTTACATTTTTATTACCCTGGATGTTTATCAGTCTGACCGGCTCAAGCCATTTTTATGTCGATTTATTTGATGGAGTCCTAAGAGCTTTATCACACTGGCGATTTGAAAACGACGCGACAGCGCGGCGAGAACGCTGTCAAATCGCTAAGCGGCCGCAGCGTTGTCGTTGCGTGCACGCTGCGCTGTCGCATCGCTTTCAAATCACTCGCAAATCGCTAGTGTGATAAGGCTCTTACTCGAAATAGGTATTACGTTTTGATAATAAACTAGGTGATAAAAACCCAAGATGCCACATCTAGTGATTAAATAAGAGTTACAAAATTTTCGAAACTCGGGTTAGAAAATTATAAAACAAAAACAACGCCATGACTGACAGGGGCTCGAGGGGCTTGGACAAAGTGCGAGGAGGGAAATGATGAATCGGTTTATAAGTATTGTGGCTGTGTTATTTGTAGGTAATTTTGGTTGCCAGCAGTTAATGGGTATTTTCAAGGAGTTACAGGATATATAATGCCACGTTCCGGAGGCATGGTTTTCGACCGCTTTTAGCCGGTACGTTCTTTTAGGATCTTATCCGGTGTAAAGTCTTGTAAAGACTTTATTCTGTTCTCTTCAAAATCTTCTCCTAAACATCCACTTTTTCTGGTCTAAATTGTTTGTTTGTAGTTTTCTTTATCAGCAATAGATGTAACAATTATTTCTACGTACCGTTATGTATATTTGTAGAAAATATTTGAATAACATTTTTAATATAGTATTTTTACACGCAGTACATAAATAAATATACATTTTAATTAATATAATATGTCACTATATAATGTAACATAAGTATACTTTTTTTTAGTCTATTAAACGTTGTAGACTAATGAATAATAGAATACGTATCAGCAGTATAGAATATGTGTCAGCAGTGAACCTATAAATCGGTGAATTTTGGCGACCTCAGTGGCCCAACGGTTTATAATGTGAGCGCTGGATGTGGAGGTCCCGGGTTCGATTCCCGGTAGGACCAAATTGATAAATGAGCTTTTGTAAATTAGTTCTGATCTGGGTAATCCGGTTAATGCCCCGAAGTGAATTCCGTTGCTCTGGTACTCAAAGCATATCCCTGTGCTTTTTATTCCAAAGTTTAAGACCGGGCATTTGGTGTGGTTATCTGACACATAGTTATTATTATTTATTCGTAGCTGTTTAAATTTTTCTTTAAGACATTTTAGAGTCAAGTTATTTTTAAGTTCATTATTCAGCGAAGTGGAGTGATAGTGGGCTCAAGTTGGTCATAATTTATTTTACATCAAAACAAAAACACATTCAGGTTTTGTACAACAGTGTCAAAAGACAAGAAGGCGAAACTTCCACCCCAGAAGTAAGTTCTTCAAAGCACAATGTCAAAAAAATGTGGTTCGAATAGTGTAACAGTGAGTAAAAATATAAATGAAATATAAACAATAATCAAAGCTGTTGAAAAAATAGAAAAACAAAATACAGGGTAAAAGTCAAAAACAGAATGTATTTAAAAATAAAAAGAAAAGAAAACAATTGAATGGAAAATTACAAAACAGTACAAACAAAACCGTTAAAATACATGCTATTTTATTGTCACCGGTGTACAAAGGTGCACGAAAGGAGCTTACCCGTACGACGTACCATCGCTTTCCTGTACGTCATCGTCATGTGCATCAAGGCATCTCTAAGCTCTAGGCATCAATCGGCGTGTACCTTACGCAGATTGGCAAATCCTTTCACATTCATAGTGTATGCCATCGATACAATAAAAAGAAAACCGCTCTAAAATTTCTACATAACTTAATATATTTGATTTACTAAATATTCATTCGTAATTTTAGTTTCACTTGTGTTTGTGCTTTTTTAGGTTTATGCATCATCATCCATACATAGCTCAGCTTTTAGCTCCTTTATTAGGTACATTTATTATACATCATCATATCAAGCATTAAATATTTACCACCAAAGCGAATTTGATGTTCATCTTTTTAAAAAAAAGCATTAATTTATAGATAGCAATGAATAACGGCTTTATTTATTGTACTTATCGATTCGATCAATGATAAAGATAAAATATCTTCATTAAATATTGGGTCAATAAAATGGTGAGTGTTTATTTTTGCATTTTTCGTTGATTCGATTCCCGACTAAGGTAAGCCCGAGTAAGATAAGAAAACCTGTGAGTATAGTCGTTCATATTGAGAAAAATAATAGAACGTCTTCTTTAAATAAAACTAGCTGTCTTAAGCGTACAAGACTGTCCCATATCTCATTGATTTTTTCCATCCTGTATATTTACAGGTAAAATTGGTCGTTTTAAGAGCTTTACATTCTTTAATGGCACAAATAAAGGCATATGAATATCGTCATCAAATCAAAATTCATGGAATTTATGTGAAAATCTCAATTCCAAATAAGCCAAAGAGCATGGAAGAATGTGAAAAGCCCTTTTAAACGAGAAATGTGTACAAAATGTACCTATATATATTAATGGGCTTGATAGTTAACCTTTGTGGGATTAGTTTCTACCGCACAATCACTAACACTAACACTCTTTTTACATGACGATGGTAAGTTATAAACCACAGTTAACATAATGTCATTTTATCTAAATTTCATTTCATCTAGAAATAGGATTATTCCCGAAAAACGATATTCCTAATATTAGAAACCAAATCAAACCAAACAAATTCCATTCTGTTTTTTTTTATGTTCTAATCTAACCTAACCTACTGAATGGGAGCCGCAACCAAAATTTGACCTATCTAAAATACGTTTGTTTTATTTAAACCACCAAGGAAACAAGTGTCTAACAATAATAATTCTGTCAAAATAAAAATTCAGCATTATGAACTATATTAAGGGAAACCACTCTCCCTCCATAGCTCCAGCTTTTAATTTTTTTAGTATAGAATCGACAAGTGCCGTGGCGAGTCGAGTTTAAACTTATTATTTATGAAAAGTGATATTATATCACGAAAAAATTATCTAAACTGACAATATATTAAATAATTGTTATATAATATGAGCTTTATACATATTTTTTTTAATAAAATGTGAATGTTATATCAAGTTCAATTACCTACAGGAAGTGAAATTGGTCGACATAAAAATTGTATTAAATGAACGGTATTTGTTTTAAAATTAGTCTATTTGATTTAATTTGACACACTGTAGAGCGACGATTATTATTCCTATGATAGAAAAAAATGGATTTTATGAAACAACGACGACACTAAAAACACCTAGATCCGAGATAATGTAGAAAAGTTTGTTTTTCTACATTGACCCGGCCGCGAATCGTAAATTAGAGATGGCGACACCATGAAAACCGGTGTGCAAGCAGCTCGATCACGAAGATCGTCCTATGATAATAATCATAGTCATCGTCAACACGTTTTACGCGCCACGACCGGGCACGAGTCTCCTCTTACGAGATGCTTTAATCAACCTTTATAACGTTATCCCAATGTGAGTAGGTGTCATCACATATTTTCCAAGGATTATGAATTTTCTTCAATATGCAGATTCCGTCACGTTGTTTTCCTTCATTGTTAGCGAGATATTACTACTAAGTATTCATACATAACAAATTTATGTAACTTCAAAAAAAAAAAAAATGTGTCATAGGCAAATCTAAACTGGAATTAGTCACTAATTCCAGTATAGATTAGTATCGTAATTTTTATTTTTTGTGTTTTTTTAGAGTTGCTGCAACGCCATAGTGCATACTGATATGTTACATTTTTTTTTACTGAACAAACAAACAAATATCGCCCCGGGGCGCGATACCTGGATCTCGATATAGAAACAATTTTTTCCCACTTGGCTACCATTGCATTCAAAATATTATTATATATATTTGTAAATATTTTACTACTGATCAATTATAATTTTAGGTCATAACGACGCAAACTCGTTAACCCATGTATTCAGGCAACTTTTTATTGTATTAACACTTCTGCTTATACAATAAAGTTCAAGTGCATGATATCCTTAACGTAGCAGATACGCTGTCGCGGCTACAGCCTTTTGGAGGACGTTGAATTGATTTGACACGATTTATTATATGACTAGTTTTATTAAGGGCCGTTTTTGAGATGAAATAAATGCGGATATGGTTAATTAAAAAATAAAAAGTGTGTACTACAAACAAAACAGATAAAAAATATTCAAATGTTTCATTGATGGAAACGAACGAAATTAATAACGGGTTTTAACATATCACAACAGATTTTTTTTTGCTAAGAAAAGATGTTATGACTCTGGTATTACATAAAAAGAGAGAAGCGTGTTATCCCGAAATCCAACTGAAGCACGATTATTACAAATGTAACTTGAGTTCAAATACTGAATTACCATATTCAATTTTATGTTGAATAAAACTCGAATCAACCATTGTCATGAAATAAATGCGTTCCCCCTAAATCAATTTCCGTGAGCTTAAGTACGGAGTATTTTGGTGCCAAATGTAAAAGAAGTAATGGTTTTACGACCACATAATAAAAAAAATTCTCTCTCAAATGAATAACACATAAATATAATTCTCAGTGTCTTATTTTTGAACATTTCCCTATAACGTTTGAAATATTGTTTTCCTTGTGGGAAGTCACAGCCAAGTTACACGCATACGTAACGTATAATTAATGATAATTTTAAATTTCAGTTTCCTCATGACAAGGAAGTTTGTGCTATGTTCTGTTAAAACCCATATAAGTCTCATTTGGAGCCGAGTGCTAAAGCCTTACCTGTCCATGGTTGACGAAGCCATGTCGATGAGCGAGCTCTGTAGCCTGATGGTACCCTCCAGGTACATGGACCGCGAACTGATGATGATATACATCGTAAGAAGGTACACAGTCTACCACTGTCATCAACACGATCACGCCGAACGCGAACATCACGCCACACGCGCATTGCACGTTACCTATCGTCTACTTTCATACTAACTACTCGTTAAAAAATTGAATTTCTTAAAATCACTCGTGCTGTTTTGAAACCAGTATTTTGGAAGTAGAGACGTCTGTTCTGGAGAACGCCTCTCTGAAGACTGGCCGTTGGTACTGGACGTGTTTCCTTCTATTTTGCAGGGCGCATGCGTTAAAGTTGGCGCCCTTTCTTTAGCCTACTTGATGTCCTAACGTATTGTATTCTTGCCGCCAATTGACTTGGAGCACTTAATTGTTGGGAAACTTTTAATATATTTTCACGATTTTTTTTCTACGAAAATTTTTTATAATTAAAAGGTTCCCAAATTATGAAAAAAGGTTCTCACAATGAAATTCAAGCGTTTATGATGAAACTAATTTGGTAGTTAACAGAGTTTGAAAAAAGCAATTACGGTTTTTGCGATACAGTCACTAATTTTAAATTAATCTTCAGTTATTAATAAGAGTGGAAGAAATTTTTGGTGGTACAATACCAGCAAAAATTACAAGAGCAAGAATATGGTTTCAAAGATTTATTTTGCTCATTTACTAATTTAACCCTTTCAACGGTACTTAAATAGAACCGCACATAAAAATGTCAGTAATTTTCTTGCCGTAGTGCTTATATTGATTCAATATAAAATGTTCAATGTAAGTAAATCATTAAATTTTGTCAGTACGTTGTTTACATTTATCTATGGAAAAGCAGTAGGCAGCAACTACACAAAAATTGGAAACCGCCTTCAAAGTCCGTAATTGGTTTTTTCAGATCCATATAGCGAAACGGGTACCCCGTACTATAATATTTTAATTTTATTTTACGATAAATGCTGTAATTGTCTATGAACGGGTTAATTAAATTTAAATTTGAATGTAATGGGTTTTTCTTTGATATTCAATTAAATTAAACATTCAGATTTTGCACTAGCACCTTGTGACTTTTGTTTATTTCCAAAAATTAAGAACCAGTTACGCGGTCAGCGATTGTCATAACCTGAAGAGGCTGTCGAAGAGTATGAAAATTATGTTTCAGAGATTAACACGGAGGAGTGGCATAAATGTTTTCAAAATTGGTTCATTCGTATGAAAAAGTGCATTAACGCTAACGGAGAATATTTTGGGAAACATTAAATTCATTTCTGACCATTTATAGTATTTTTTATTATTCATTCCGGAAACGTATAGTGCGCCGAACGTATGTACGAATTAAGAGTTGCTACCTTAGCTTGAATTCAAATTATTCCAGTACAAATACGGTTAATTTTGCTTGTGTCGAGTGGCAGGGACACTGGCTTTATTTCAGATTTTTTTTTATTTATTGACATATGAGAAAAAAACAGTTACATACTAAATATATAACAAATATTGAACAAGCAAGATAGAAATATGAACCAACAACGTGTTCCAGAAATGTGTGACAATTAAGTCATTCTACGACTCGCGTGACACATGTGCGTAGTCTTGTGGAATTATATTTCAAAATGTCGTTTTATATTTATAGGGAGGAAAAAATTAAGTAAAATAATAAAAGAAATAAATATTATACGTTATATAGCCACATAGTTACGTTATATTCCTATATACATGCATATACATAACAGTACATAAGCAATCAGTTACAATAAAACTTATAAATACCATAGTGATCAGAAGGAGCCACTATCCAGTATGACAGAAACTTCACATTATCTGTACAGAGGGGTACTAAATATATACGGCCTGTGGGGTGATTCACGTAATCAAATCGTTACGATATCGTAGCTATTTACTTGTTGAACTGTTTTTTTGTATTCACGTGTGACAGTGATCGTCAACGAGTCCAATTTTAAAGTCGTTCGATCCAAATGTCTTTAAAGCGTATTCTGGTATATGAATCGAATTTAAATCGACTCTAAACGACAAGCCATACGTATTCTGCTAAAATTTTGACAGTTCTTTCAATAGACTTTCGACGACTAAATGTCAAATTTCAAAATCCAAGATGTCGTTCATTAGTCGTTACGTTTCGATTCTACTCATATCAACGTTCGTTCAAGTGATACGTGAATACCCATTTTGGACAGGACTTCGATCGAACGACTACGTAACTTCAACGACATTTTGATAGCTTGAACTTACGTGAATCGCACTACTGAAAATAATAATTATAATTGCAACATATCTTATAAACTGCAGAGCGTTTGCTGACATTGGTACGACAAAATGGGTGTGAGAAAAGGATTTTATATCTTAGGTGTGAGAAAAGGACTTTATATCTTAGGTGTACGAAGGGGCACTTTATATTTAAGTTTGGAGATTAGCTCAGAACGATGAATTTATATTTTATAGAGCAATGTGGTCTCAAGAAGTGCTCTACTCTGTACAAGACTTGACATACCAAACTCAAACAACAAGCTATTATAATTACAACGGTAACCTGTATCTTCAGAATTTTTTTCTGTATATTTTCAAGGGAGTAAAAATGTATGTCGTATACTATATGGTGTTCTGTTTAGTTCAGTTGATATAAAAGAAACAATGGTATATGTAAATACAGCGGTTTTCTTGTAAAATTTTGATAGTTTTTGATAGTTCGTATTAATGGAGGCTACGAGGCTTACGAATTTTGCCAATGAAAAATGGATCGCTTTTAACGGTGAAGTCTTCGGTAACCAAACTGGACTGCCGCGCAGAGGTTCCGGGTTCGATTCCCGGGCCGGAAGAAGTATTTGTATAGCTTACTTTTATTTCATGACACGCGCGATACAGTTTCCCTAGTGTGGGGCTATGACTCTGTGCGTTAAATACCAGTTCTACGCGAACCAAAGGACAGAGGAGTGGGTCGTTTGGGAGGACACTTGTAAGTTTAAATGTACTGCTTTACTTACTGACTTACTTACTTACTTACTTACATACTTAGTTACTTATTATTATTATTAAAAGTGTTTCTTTATGGTATTAGTAGTATTTTACAAATAACCCTGTGTAATCATCACTGTTACCAAACCCTGTAGGTTCCATCCAAGTGGATATAATCGATATAGAGGCTGTAATCTACCATGCTAATGCAATGCGCGTTACGGAGTACAAACTCTTATAAAACCTTTTCGGTATTCTGGTTTCGTAACATCACCTTTAGCCAAATCAAGTGGTAATTTACGTCACACCTCAAACACGCTCTCCTCCGCACACATTTGCACTCACACACTCAAGGATCACGCACGTATTCCGTTTCTTTGTTTATTATTTTATTTTAAATTTTTGATGTCATAATTGTCGTTTTTTGCTACCACAAATTTATGTACTAATCTTAAAACAAATTACAGTCTCGTTACAATTTGCGGAGGATACAAATATGTTTATAAATCAACTTTTTTTTTCAAACAAACCTGACTGGTTACGACTGACCATAACACCTGTAAAGGATCCAGAAAAGTTGGTTTGTTTGAATTACAAGTATGCGCGACTTAGATCCGAAACATAAAATCTTTATAAATTAACGTATTTTAATTTATTAACTTTCTAAATTAAATAAGAATATCGAACGGTAAATTTGTTGTATCTCGGTGAACCATTATGGGTTGGCCAGGCTAAAACGGGCTTCGTGTATCTCAATTTAAAAAAAAAAGGATATGCAAGGTTTGGTATATCTCGTTTATTACAAAAAAATAGCAAATTTTTCTCATTTACTTACACCATTTTTCTGCATGTTTTGTCAAAAATCCTTGCCAAAAATCATCGTCACATAACGAAAAAATATCGTCGTAGGATCATGACTCCTAGATCGAAAAATGCGGATTTTTTTCTGATACGAAGTATTTAAAAAGTAATTTTTAAAATTTTTCGATGTACGACAAAATTACTTCCAGTGTCGATATGTTTTTATTATTGTAATTTACTTAACGTAGCAAATCCAGGTCCGTAGTCTAAGTGTACTGTACCCCACTGGAAGACGAGCGCCATAGTATGTAAATATGCCTGTAGTAAACTTGCAGGGGCTATTATTAGCTCGTAAAGTGACCCTTACAATCCTCCTTAGCCCTTCCACCTTTTTCAATCTGCTGATGCCTGCGGCATACCTTCAAGGTAGGCGTTTAGATTGTTGTGACGTCCTTTATCTAAGTCATCGCATTATTACAAAATTATATTCGAATATCGTTGTGAATAAATTGAATTAGAATCGGATGGAATTTTAATGTAACAATTTTAATGAAAATTATATTACAGATTTTCGATAATAATTTGTGCCATTTGACGACTTTACTAAATCAGCGGTTCAGCCCAATGGACATGAGAATTACCTCAGTTTGATTGTCTTTGGACTAAGTAGAAAACTAACGTTTTTTACTCAAGTGTTTTATTCTGGTCTCAGGGTCAATAATTTCTTTTTACAGGCACTCGGCTGCCCGTGTCATAATTGACTAATATTTTTGTAAGTTTGAACGCGCTACCTTTGCGAATTTGTGGCCTAACGATACATGTCGTGAAAGGGATTGGAACCCTCGAACTCTCAATTGAGCATTAATCACTCTCCAACTAGGCTACCATCGCTTTTAATCGTTAACAGAGTATACATAATAAAAGAACATTATTTAAGGGTCATGTATAAAACATTACAAATATTATTGGGATATAAAAGAAACAACAAGGCTGTTTGCTGTATTTTATATTCGTTTCACAGGGGTTGATTGGAAGAAATTGTTGCTTGACAAAAGCGCTGCCTGTTACGATTTTTACGAAAACTTTTGTTAACATTTGATTGATTTTTATTTAAGTAATTGTTTTTTCTCAATATATAATTATAATTTTCTCATCTCAATCTCAATATATTTTTTTTATTTTATATACCAATTGACGGGTCAACAAGTCGTGTGTCTGGTGGTAAGCGACGTAATAATATTATAATATTACAATATTCAGTTTTTAATGATATTTTATTTCAATTTTAAATTTACTTTTAATTGTATATTATTTCGTTTATTTCATTACATAATATTGATCTATAACTAACCTGGTACCTAATGTTTCTGTAAAACTAACAAGTGGACTATGTTGTCTTAAATAAAAAAAAAACTATTATTATTATTGTTATTATTACAGTTTCAGCGCACTTCAGAGCTTCAAATCGCAAAAATCTGAGGAGCACTGCCACTGCGTCCGCCACCCTGAGACATAAAACGCAGAAATAGGTAAGGCAGTACTTCCCTGGACGAACTCTTTCACAAGGAGCTCTACTGCTTCTAATATTTATGTTTTTGGACAATGTTTTTTACTTTGGATCATTAATGTTATTCCCTTATTTAACTCGAAACATTATGTATGTATAAGTAGGCACAGACGAATTTCACAACAGTTAACGTTTACGAAATTATACTGAGTTTGTAAACTCAGCTTTACTATGCCTTCACTAAAGCAATTCAAAATTCAAGAGCTGAAATTCAAATGCTATATTTGTTTTACGAACTTTTCAACTCGGCAAAAGTTTCACATGAACTCAGTTCGCAGTGGGTAAACAGGACTGTATTTTTTCAGTTTGCAAGAAACTAGTCTCTTTTGTAAGTTGGTTTGTAAAATAAGCAGATATTTTAATAAAGGAACTTTTGGAATGTCTTTTAGGAGTTACATTGTTGCCCAATTATATTTTGTAGGTGTTAAAGTTCTCTCTGTGTGTAGGATTCGACCGCGCCGTACCTATTTCTACCCCAAACTGGTTCTACTGCTGTGTTTCGAGAGTATATTGTGGGGAGCGCCAACAAATTACTGGCAAAAATGAGAAATCACACATATACATAAGTACTTATTTTTTAAAGACTTCAAAAAAGGAGAGCATCACAATTGGATTGTATTTTTTATTTATTTTCTCTTTTTTTGTTGTACACGATTACTCCGCCATTTGTGAACCGATTTTGATCATTTTTTCTTTTTTGTTGGAAAGGGGTTAAGTAGTAGTTTCATTCAAATTTGAAGAAAATGTCCCATCTTTAAGGAGGGGGCAAATTCGGGGTTGAATCTGGTTTATTGCATTTCATTCACTTTCCGTTAACCGATTTCAATAAAACTTGGCAAGTAGATGTAACAAACACAGCGAAAGCAGATAAGTACATTTTTAAAATCGTTTTTTTTTTAACAAAAATTTGTAATTTTTAAGAATTTGCACTTAAAACAAGTAATTAAAATAAACAATACGCACAACAATGACAACAATTTAACATCTTTTCAAGACGAAATTTTTAAGAGTCCATAAACGAAATCAGTCAAAAAGTTATGTTATATCAATTTGCTTTATATACTTAATCTTATAACATTCATGTGATAAAAGCCATTTTGACATCTCGTCACATATT
Source organism: Hyposmocoma kahamanoa (assembly GCF_003589595.1). Classification (NCBI taxonomy): domain Eukaryota; kingdom Metazoa; phylum Arthropoda; class Insecta; order Lepidoptera; family Cosmopterigidae; genus Hyposmocoma; species Hyposmocoma kahamanoa. Next base: position 10,055,204 of record NW_020654289.1, read on the forward strand.
GCCTTATTATACCAAATGTAGCGGACTGTATCAATAGAGTTCGAGTGGGTGCTATCAAAGAGTGAGAAAGACCAAAAAAAATGTACTAACAGTTTGTTTAACAAACAAAGCACAGCTATCAACCAAACCAGAAACAAAAGTCACAATAACAAGAAAAGGCGCCAAAAACAAGTCCATTTAAATTTAGAATTTCAATCTGAAACTAAACTGCTCATAATCTCAGTACAGAGTATTAAAAAACGAACCACAAAAGTTGGTGGAATTACATCTGTTTGTCAAGTTTTATTGAAATCGGTTACCGGAAAGTGTGCGAAACCGGATTCATCCCCTAGTTTGCCACCATTGGAAGATGAAATATTTTTTTCAAATTTAAATGGGACCACCACTGAGGTACCATCTCTCCAACTAAAAAAGAATCTTCAAAATCGGTTCACAAATGCCGAAGATATCGCGTAACATACATACGCCCTGTTCATGGGCTCTTCGGGGGCCTCACAATCTCTCGATAAAAAAGAGCCAACGTTAGATACAACTATTACGTGCTATTAGATTGACACTAATAGGGCCTAATATTTGCATAGTAATATTACATATCAAACATCCACCCTGTACACAAGTATGTACATAATACGGCTTCGTAAGGGGTGCGGATAGCGATGTAGGATGAAAATTTAATACATTTCGAACACTTATGCCTTGATGCCCAGAATAATAAAGCTCGTACGTTCAAGATGATTATTTTTTTAGGAAGAGGGTTACTCAGCATTGGTGTCATTTAAATATGAAGAAACTATTCCACCTCTAAGGGTGGCAAACCAGGGGACGAATCGCGCACTTTCCGATTTCAATAAAACTTTGCAAATAGATGTAATTCCAAAAACTTTTGAGGTTGGTTATTTTTATATTTTGTTATATTTAGTTATTATTTATGAAAAAGTTATAATAATTTAATTAAGAAAATGTCATCTATATCAGTGTTAGTGCCTGTAAAAAATATTTATTGGCCCTCAGACCAGAATCCGAGGAAATAAAACACTTGAGTAAAAAACATTAGTGTTCTAATTGGTCCAAAGAGAATCGAACCAAGGTACCTTTGGAACTAACCGTTGAGTCAGTTAAGTCGTCAAATGGCATAAATTATTATCGGAGATCTAAAATATCGTTTTCAATATTAGTTATAATTATCTCATGAAATTCATAAAAATAATAAGGACTACATGCAACAAATGTATACGCATTTTTTCATTCATTCATTCATTATTTCATATATATAAATATATTCGGTTCATAAAACTGGATACAATTCTAAAATAAGGTGAAAGCGTTTGATACACATAACGATCTGAAAATAATGTACCCTACTTGATGTGAACACAATAATCTAACTTCATTAACAAAAAGTGCATAAATGACAGTATTAGGAAATTTGCATTTGACTAATACTTGAGAAGACAATAAATAAAACAAAATATATCGCAAAGTCGGCACGTAAGAGACTTTTTAATTGAGTTCCTAGCTGAGGCCACAGAACCAGAGAAGATGTCAAAATCGAATCTGATAGCATTGTAAGAAGAGCACATGCGATACAGTGGGCAGTGTTGACCGAGATTGGTTTTACAAGTCGGAAGTGAAAAAGTTTTACGATTATGTAGGCGGCTACCGGGACGAGTGACGGATAGGCACAGAAATTCGAGGACGTCAGGTGCGTCTATTACACCATGAATAACTTTGTATAAGAACATCAGATCAAGTGCTTTTCGGCGCTTTTGCTGTGAGGACATTTTAAAGTAAGAAAGCCGTGACTCATATGAATATAGCTGTTTACATTTTAAATTATTATAAGCTAAATGATATAGAAAACGTTTTTGAATACGTTCAATTCTATCTGAATTAACCTGATAAACTGGGTTCCAGGCAGTGGAACAGTATTCTAAAATACTACGTATAGAAAAAAATTGATATTGTTGGCTTATTAAAAATTTTCATTAGCCTAGATACAAAACCGGTTAACCTTGAAGCTTTACTGATAATTGAGTCAATATGATTACGAAAGCTTAAGGTAGCGTCCATGACGACACCCAAGTCTCGAACACTGGTAACCTCCGTTAAAGGTGCATTGTCAATAAAATAGGTGACATCACAACATCACTGATGGACGCTGTTGAGATCATTTTGAAGTAGCTGGGCGTCATCAAGGGAGTCAACTGATCTGTTTAGCTTCGGGTCGCAAGCGTACATTTTGAATTCTGAATGTAGTGAGAAGGCAACATCATTGACAAACGTGAGAAAAAATAGGGGTCCCAGGTGCGAGCCCTGAGGCACACCAGATGGAACACCCTATCAGTTCAGACCTGAAGCCACAAACAGCAACCAACTGAGATCTATTTATATTCCAATAATATTAGTAATGTTTTACACATGACCCGTAATGTTCCATTATTATGTATTATACTCTATTAACGACTCAGAGCCTAGCCTGAGACGACATGTACTCTGAATATTTCGATATTTGTATTAATAATTATAATAAATATTGTTTCACATTATTGTCGCGACAGATGAAGACATTGCGCAGTTCATCCCATAGTCAAAATTATTTCATATTACTATGAAATAATTTTGTAGTATATCTATATAGTATTGTCGAACTGGTGTTTGTCGCGCTGCGTTATTATGCTAACTGTCGTTTGATTACAGTTATCCTTAACTGTATATAAATTTCAACTGGACTACATAGTGTGACTATAATATTGCAGTGTTTGTTCATGACAACGAATCAATTTTAGTAAATTTATCTTCCTGAAAATTAAGATTTGGTTAAGGTATTTTGTTTGTTGTATCGTATCATTGCAGGTGAAACTAAAGGCACACTCAACTTTATGTCTCAGGGACACTGTGACAGTATTCCTGAGACTTTAGCGATAGACGTGTCGTTTAACACGGCGCATGACTTGTTCGTCACATCACTTGATATCTATTAAAAATGTCCGAATTTTTTTTAACCCGAGTGATTGGGCACATTTTGCAAGGAATTATATAATTATTATACATACTATTACTTAATTTGGTGTTGGGAACCTTTGTTTTTTCTCCTAGATGTTTCATTACGACCTGTTTATTAACAATATACAGAAGTGTACATTCTGTTCAGATCGACAGGCAAAAAATATTGAAGATATAATGTTAAAATTCCGTTTGCCTGCCGATCAGTATCCTTCCTTAGTTTTGTATGGTCTTTGCTAAAAACTTTGTAATTTCTTTTATTGTACAACGAAACAAATCAGAAATTTTTTAACAAAGAAAAATTTAAATTTTTTTAACCAAAGCTTGTTTCGAAAATAATCTTATATCGAAGGCAATTTATCATTTTTTTAACACATCAAAAGTGTTTAGGGATCAAGTGAATATTTTTGAAATAAAAATTATTTAAGCAATATTTACCAAATCCAGTCTTCCAGGACGACTTCTTACTTTAACGCTTATGTTTTATTTAACCGCTTACCCCTATATTTAATTAAAATAAACTAAAATTGATGTTTTTGCAAATTGTGGGAAAAAACTGAAATTAACGGCGTCAATTAAATGACAAAAAAATGGCGAAAATGATGATTTTGCTCATTTTTATTGTAAAGATAAGAAACTTAATAATCTGTATTTCCACCATTAACACGAATCACACAATTACAGCGATTTGGCATGCTTAAGATGAGTTCATCAAAATCACTTTGAGGAATGGCCGCCCATGTGTTTTGTAACAAGTCAAAATATTGTTGTAGAGTATGTACGGTATGCATACTCGGCACAGCTCTTCTTTGAAGCATATCCCATGCGTGCTCAATTGGATTGAGGTCTGGCGATTGAGCAGGCCACGGCAGAACGTTGATACGAGCTTCGGCAAGAATGCGTGTTACGACTCTAGCCGTGTGTGGACGTGCGTTGTCATGCATTAGTTGAAATGAATCACCCAACTGGCCTCGCAAAGGGATGATAACATCTGAAACAATCCTCTCTGCGTAAACTTGAGCATTGAGGTTACCCCTGATCCAAATGAGATCGGTTCTTCCGCCGATCCAAATACCGGCCCATATCATTATTGTTCCCCCACCATATGGATGAACTTCCTGACAATATCTCAAACGTTCATGACGTCCAGATGTTCTCCAAACTCGAGTACGTCTTGTATCCGGTCTCATACCGAAGCGGGATTCATCCGAAAAGCACACATAGCGCCAGTCTTCTTCCTCCCAGTTTCTGTGTTCGCGAGCCCATCGTAAACGGGTCCTGCGATTGCAGGGTGCAATAGGTGGAACTCTGAGCGGCCTTCGGGATCGCAGACCCACTTCACGTAAACGATTTCGGATTGTTTAATCGCTTATTAGCAACCCTGAGGAGCTGTGGAGCTTCGTAACCAACATCATGGCGGTCATGGTACGATTCCGTCGAGCAGTATTTTGGATATAACGGTCCTGTCTGCGAGTCGTGATGCGAGATCGTCCTCCATGTCGCTCGCCACGCTGCCCGTCATGCGATAGCGCGTCCAGAGGCGACTTATGACGCTCTGTGTAGTGTTAAGAGTGAAAGCCACAGCACGTTGCCTGGAACCAGCTTCCAACATTCCGACGGCTCGCATCATCACTTCTCGGGTTAAATGATGTCGTCTCTCCATAATAATGTAAATTGTTTCGGTTCCGATGCAGATATTGTAATGATTTTGTCAAAACGCTATAACTCATTTTTATACAAAACCACATTGACAATCGATTTTCTTCTTATTATCGAATTTTAAACAATATTCCTTATTTAAATGTTAAAACTCACCAAAAAGTATCAATAGCGATACAAAAAAGTTAATATAATTAACCCTAATTGCAGCAATACTCTTAAACGTACTTGATCCCTAGACACTTTTGATGTGTGTATATAATACCAAGTACCGGGACAAACAAGTCGTGCGCGCTGGTAGTAAGTGATACGCCTATCCATAACAGTTGCGATGCCACTCAGAGCTTTAAATCGCAAAGATCTAAGGGTCAATGCGCCCGTCACCTTGAGTCATAAGTGGACAAGTCCCATATGTAATTTGACCAGCACACTTACTCTTTCAAACCGGAACGAGTAATGCTCATATTACTGCTTTGCAGCAGAAATAGGTAAGGTGGCAGTAATTCCCTAGACGAACTCATTCACCAAGAGCCTTTACTGAAACAATAAATTCACCATCATTACAAAAACCTGTTCGTGTTTCGATGAATATTTGGATAATTATCAACTAAACAAAAGTAATATTTGTGAATAGTTGTGTGTGGTTACAAATTTAAAATTCAATCACACATGAAGCAAGTGGCACTAAAAGTTATAACTGGCTAGTTCGAATGATTTATAGCTCCACTACTAAGCGTCATATCTCTTTGAAACGCTTAATACGGCCAGAGCCCATAAATCAAATGACGAAACACAGAAATAGCTACCCCGGTTTTTATTGCTCCTATTATATGAGGAAGAGCGAATTTAGTGCGAGAGGGAATTTCGCCTTAGTTTTATGCGAGTGAGAATTTGCTGAGTTTAGGGATGGGACTACGTGGGAGTACTACTCGCGAGTATAAATTATTTTAGGCCTATTAAAAATGCGCAGGTAACAATTCAGGCCATTACATAGTTTGAAAAAAGGACGTTGGTCACTTTTGTATGTAACATGCGGCGCAAAAGTAACGCCATAATGTGTATCGGTTACCACGTTGTTAGAAAAAAATTGCTCTGTTTTGTTTGTTAACTACTTATGTAAAAATGGGCTTCGTCGCTCTTTATGATTTTGGATATAAAACCAGCCTCTCCTTGCACCAAATTTAACAAATGTACATCAACTCGGGAGGTGGTAATTTGACCGATATAATTATTTCAACTTAATGTTATCAATTTTACATCTTCATAAACTTGTCCTGAAAATAGAGCTCATTTTTTCATTTCTAACAAAATGGTAGCCAATTCACATTGTGATATTACTTTTGCGCCACCTTGTACGCCAGTGACAGTGAATACGCCAATTAATCGAATAAAAAATACCAATTACTTATTGCTTTCTACATTTTTCATTGTGATGATGGTCGTCATGATATGTGCCAAACTTGTAGCAAAGCGAACAAAAAATATACGCGTATCCGCTCACGCGATACATGCAGCCGTAGACGCATACCACACCTAGAGGTGCCGGTGATGATTTTATACCGATTTATCGGATATCGAAGTTATAACAGGTAAAAGAACTAATATTAATTGCTATTTCGGTAACTACTCTAGCAAACCATAAAGTTTTTAATGCCTGGGTCTGTCATTTAAAAAAAATAAACAACTTCAAAAATACCTCACGACAATCGTGTGTATTATTATTTGGGCTGGTGATTTCGGTATTTATTTATTGAAAACATACCGTAAGTAGCGTTTTTTAAGTTTACCCTGAATATAAATGTTTATAAACTATACTTTAAGGAGTAATTTCATGGTAAACGGTAGAACCACTCAAACGGAATATTATCATATTTATCCAAGTACACCAAAAATTTCATTAGTGCTTTTTAAGTGCAGGATTTGCGGTGTATTACTGCATTTTATTTAAGATGTCTTTGTTGGTAGTACGGAGGGTATTTATTTAGCAATGCAGAATAACAATTTTTATTTATAAAAACTTGTATTTAAACTGAATGCTTTTCTAATTTTCGAAACCAAATAGCCGCCATTTTGCGGTAGGATGAGCGCATCGCGTGAGCGGTTATATGAGACATTATTATCTTCGTAGCATTGACCATAGCTGCAGGTCCAGACACCGTTTCCATAATCAGTATGTAACAAGCCTTGGGTAAGGTAATAAGGTCATGATTTATTAGTAGCCCGATAAATGTTAAAGATTTTTGACATAAAGCTGTTAGTGGAATGATTTTTTTTCCAATGTAAAATAGACATAAGTTGTCGTAAAATATTGAAATAAGTTAGTTTTTTTGTAGCTTATTGAAAAGTATTAATACGATACTCAAAACAAAAATGCACCCACAACTTATTTTCAAATTTTAATTAAAACACACTTCATCAAGTAGTTAGTAACTCTTCATCATCATTATCATTCACAGTCTGTTTTCACCCACTGCTGGGTATAGGCCAAAACACACTTCGAAACAAGCTTAGGTTGAAGCCTTAGCAAAACAGAAACTTTTCTTTGTTAAAAAATTTTGTAGCTTAATACAAGGCAAGGTAAATGATTAAACAAAACAATCAGTACACAAATAGGTTGTTTATCAGGTCTTTGGACAAACATTTGGTTTAGGGTTAAAACAAAAACAAACAAAACAACAACATCTAACAAAACAACACAGAACATTTAATATCTAAGCCATCTGTCCGATATTCAGCTTGAAACATCCAATATTGTTGTAAATACAATAGGTATATATACATTTGTTACACTTGTGCACCCACACAATTTAAATTAAACACAAAAATTGTCTAACACCAACGCACAAGGGTCAAAGTGAGTTTATTTTGTTACCTAGTACTTTTTCACAGTTACAAATCACGAATACAAGTTCTTCATGACCATTCCTTAGTTTTATGTGCGCGTTTAGGGGTTAAGCGCGAATAGGAATGTAGATAGGTGAACGTTCGACGGGATTGCCTTGGGCCGTTTTGAAATGCGTTTATGAGTGCCTCGTTGTCACTTTACGGTCTTGCGAGTGGTGTTTAGTTTATTTGGTTTTAGTCATAGATAATTTGATTTCCATGTTCGAAAAAGTTTGTATTTTGTATTTTTAAAAAGTAAATTATTTTTAAATATCGAGTAGAATTATCTTTTGTTTATCTTATGATACCAAGTGACGGGACGAACAAGTGGTGCACCTGGTACTAAGCTACAAAATTTTTTAACAAAGAAAAGTTTCTGTTTTGCTAAGGCTTCAACCTAAGCTTGTTTCGAAAACAATCTTATATCGAAGGCAATTTATCATTTTTTTTACATAATAATATCTAGTGACGGGACGAACAAGTCATGCATACTGGTACTAAGCGCAAAAATTAGAAGGATCCTGAGACCTAAGTTGACAAGTCTAATGTGCCCGTAATTTCATCATTCTATTTTTAGTTATAAATAATTCGATCTCGATGCTTGAAAATGATAGTTCGAAAACGATTTACTTTTCAAAAATATAAAATACGGACTTTTCTGAATTATGAATGAGAGTCACTTCATTTAGTGATAAATCGTTTATCTGTTTCTGAATTCGATGGGCTTAACATAGCTAATACGTAAATATTAAAGAAAATTATTATAAATGAGAGAAAACAAAATTAAAGTTTTATTTCCTTTTTTTTAAATATTTCAATAAGTGTCATTTAGAATAGTTCATTTTTACACTAATTAAATAAAATTATAACCTTATTGTTTCTTACTACAGCACGAGCGTATATTCATGTCTAGAACTATTAGTAAAAAAACGGAAAATTTATATAATTATTTACTTAAGGTGCAATCTGCCATACGTTTAGGTAGACGTTGCTGACCGTCGATCTCTTACATGTGTCTTTTAGTCGCCGTCTACGACACTCTGGGCTGTTTGTGTAGCTCCTAAAAATAATGTAAAACGGAGCGTAAACTTTTACGAAAAAAAAGCAATTAGTAGATATGCTACGATCAGTCGTAGCAAATTTCGTAGCATATCTACGATAAACGGTTAGCATTTTATTTCGGTTAGACATTTAGTATTTATTTTTCACATTTTTTAGAGCAATTATACGACTGGTGACATAAATTTGTTAAAATACAGGACTTAGCTTAGCATAGCACTCAACTAATATTATAAGGTAAATAATATAGCAGCAATAGGGGTGAAATTCCATTAAAATACAACGTTTACAATAGACATGTCTCTATAATGGCTCTCATTGAAGCCAACAATACAATATCTTCGGATCTATAACGCCCATTCATGAGAACTGTGCCTTATTCACAGGTTCGGGTAACCATTGTTTAGACAGTACTTATTTTAATTAAGTAATAAAGTTTGACAATTTAAAATTTAATTTTGATGTGTTTCAAACTAAGAATAAACTTATACATTTCATTTAAGTATTGATTACGTTTTTTTTTTGCCATAGAACAAAAGTTGCTTTTTTACGTTTATGTCTTTGTTTCGTCTTCTTATGAAGTATTACTCTGTATGCCTCTCGGCGATTGATAGGTTTTAAATTTAACGTGTCAGTAACTACAATACTGTAGAGCTAGCACAAGAGAGCGCAACTAAAACGCGAGATATCGCTATTCTGGCATAGAGATGCCACGCTTTATGTCCCTGTCGCGCAAGTCGCGGAGTGTCCCTACTGTTCTCTCGTTTTGATCAAAGCAAAAGTGTATATTTTAGATTTTACTGTATGTTTTTTACAACCGCTTCAATTACCTGGTCTTGAACTATATGTAGAAACCCCCGTACAATGAGTACTAGAGCAACAAGAAATCGCTCCGGGGTACTACGTAGAACGCCTCGAGCAAACCCAATTTATAAATCGTCGGGGTTTTGTAACAAGGGCGCACATTGGTGCTTTGTATGGCACCGCGGAAAATATTTTATTTTATAGTAAAACAAGACTGTTGGGTTCTTTTAGGGTATTTAAGGATGAAATAAAGATTTTTGTGATAATAAAAATATATGTATAATTAACATCTCGTGGTGCACCTTTTATAACATCAAAAAACAAAACAAGAATATTGGGTTTTTTAGGGTATTTAAGAATGAAATAAATATTTTTGTGATAATAAAATATACGTATAATTAACAATTTCGGCATTAATAATTTTTATTGCAAATGAGAAAATATTTCGTTTAAATTATAGATAATTATAGATAATTAGATTATATTATACACCGTTGGTTTTGAGGTTAGTCAATGTGTTCTCACATCCAAGGTGGCAGTTAAAATTTATAATGCACAAGTATTGACAATTTGTTTTTATAGTTTTTGTATCTGTGGAGTGTATAGTGTTGTATGTATAATGTAAAATTTGTTTAGATAAATGTTCATAAAATATACTTTTTTCCGCTAATGCACGCTGTGAGACGAAAGAGATATTTTGTAGATTTTTTTGGGGAGCACGTTCTTGTTCAAAATATTTACATCCGGTTTTAAAATTCAATTTTAAAAAGAAAAACTTAATTAAAACCAAAAAGAATTTTAAATTAGTACATAAATATTTGAAAACAGTCGTTAAACCTTTTGGTCGAGCGCCTATTGAACTAACCACCGCGTCACAATAATCAATATCACTTTAAAATTAATTGTATTTGCTATCGGTTACAAAAAGAACTAGAACTTTCTATCATTATTACCGTAGAATCACGGTGTAAATAATCAAATTTAGTACTTAAACTTTAAACTGCATTTTTTATTATATGGTAACCCTACTCCCAGGGATTTTCTTAGACAGAAATGAGAGAGGCTATCACAATTCATTATAATGCCAGATAGCTCTATTGTGAAGGGTCCATTATATACTCATTTACCTTTAAGGCTGTGTGTGCACAATGGATGAGGTTTTAATTAAACCTTTATGTAAGTTTAACTCGAGATCCCATTATGGAAATGATTTGGTTTCATGATAAGATTTCGTTCTTTAGTAATTAGTTGTTGAAATTTAAAAATGAAATCATTTTATTTTATCACAATTTGAACTTTAATTTGATATAAAAATGCGTTTTTATTCAGACGACATGTTTTTTTGCGTCATAGCAAAAACAATTTTTTTAAATTTTATACCTTAGTTTGGTTTACGCCATTTAATTAATAATTTATTTGATAGACTTTCAGCGACTTGCAGATCTTAAATTTATTATATCATTAAAAATATCGGAAAAGGCAGATATTATTAATCTAAACTTTAAGTAACACACATAGAGTTGATAACACCTCTCTCGAAAATTGAAACAAAATAGTTACAATTAATTATGAATACAACGATCGAACATATACGAAAAAATCCTTCGATCTGATAGGACTCATGCGTTAAAGGTACTCAATTATCACATAAAAGACTCAAAGTACACCGTTTTGTTACTAGTTATTGGTAACCTATTTTTACTTATTATATTTTATTATACTTGTCTGCCTCCAAGGCCAAACGGTTATCATGCTGGCCTCTCACGCAGATGTCCCTGGTTCGATTCGCGGGCCGAGAGAAATATTTGTATGGCCTTCATTTATTTCTGTCGTGAGTTTGGGTGTAATTTGTATTGTTTATGTATGTGTACATGGCACCCGCAACACAGTCTTTTCCAAGTGTTATGAGGTGTGCGTTATTTATTATTATTTATTTACTATTAGTTGTGCTAAATTTCCTATTGCTTTTTTTTTTTTATTGCGACTCGGCAAAATGACTGCACCGCTTATCTCGTCTCTATAATCATGAGTAATTTAGACGAGAACAAGTTATTTACATGCTTTGATTCATAATTTCACGTTGAGGTGCTTATATTTTTTTATATAAAAAAAATCACATTATTATACAAACAACGTAACAAAAAACGGCAACCAATTTCTACTTATTATTTATTATTATATATATACACTTATATATTATATATATATATATATATATATATATATATATATACTTGTGCTAAATTTCATATTGGTTGTATCATGTCCATAATCATGAATGAAAGCAACTCGTTAGACGAAAACAAAATATTCATAATAATATACTTCAGTTCACGTTCAGTCAATGTCAAAGTCAAAGAATCATTTATTCCATAGGTAAAACAAATTACACTTAAAAACGTCATTTGAGAGATGATAGATCAAATAATATTAATGTGCCAGACCATCCAATGCCATAATTCTCTGCACTGGGACACTACCCAGACCACCTACACCAGAACCAATTTAGAAAACACTATTTCCCAAATTGATCCCACTGGGAATCGAACCCGATACCTCCTCATCCAGCGCCTAGAATACTAATTAGTAATGGTACTTTTTTTTATAATATCAACAAGACACAAGAATAAGTCGTGCGCCTGATGATGAGCTACAAAGTCAAAGTCAAAGATCATTTATTTCATAGGTAAAATAAATTTACACTTGAAAACGTCAAATTTACATTTCATTACGTTAAGCTACTGCTCGTTCACTACGCTGACTTATCTGAGAAGAACGAGCAAGAAATTCTAGGGATTGCTCATTGCAAATAAACTTAAATGCTATGGAATACACTTTGAATCAAATTTGTATAGATTCTGGAGCCGTGTCGTCTTTCCATACATCTTTATCTAACACGTAGTCTTCAATTTTGTAATATGACTTTTCGATCAAAATATTTTTAATGTTGTTTTTAAACTTAGGAAATGATAACCTTAATATATGCTCCGGAATCTTATTGTAAAAACGTATACAGTTCCCCATAAAATAGAAGTTTACCTTGGTTAAACCAAATCGTGGTACCATGAGTTTGGACTTAGCTCTGAGGTTAATATTATGGATATCTTCTTTCTTATTGAAATTATGTATATTTTTACGGCCATACAAAATATTTGAGTAAATGTATTATGATGCCACAGTCACGATACCAGTCTCCTTAAACTTTTCTCTGAGAGAAACCCGAGAGCCTAGACGGTACACAGAACGAATCGCTCGTTTTTGCAATACAAATATGGTTTGAAAGTCTGCCGCTTTACCCCACATGAGAATCCCGTAGGACATTATACTGTGGAAGTAACTAAAGTAAACCAGTCTAGCGGTACTAACATCGGTAAGCTCACGTATTCTGCGGACTGCGTATGCAGCGGAGCTTAATCTGCTGGCCAGGGAAGATATATGTGGAAACCATTGAAGTTTACTATAATAGAGGGCTGTAGCTCAGACGCATTGCGAGAGGTACTTTTAATAATATAAAACCGGGATCATTTTAAAACTTTGGTTTATTTTACCAATTTACATGTTTAGGGTTACAAATCAATAATCTTACTATTAATGTCAAGATCTTCTATTTTCTTAACATTCTTTTTCAAAGAATTCTAAATACAAACTAACTCATTCAGCCAGCAATTCTACTCATAGAGTACGGCCTAGTCTACATCCCTCTTCCTCACAGCTGAAGGGGTGAACATCCCTAGCTAGTGCTCTACCTATGATAGGCAACTTACATCGGTGATCAGCCTTCACTACAGGCTAGCCACACACTGCTCGGAAGCTATCAACTTACCAACAAGTAACCACCGAGGAGGCTATGGCTTTGGTCTGCCAAAAACCTATCTAAAAGGACAGACCATGATCACATCCTAAACAAACAAAAAAATATAATTACTCGTTAGCTATCCTAACTAATTAGGGAACCTGACTAAACCCTAACACTTTATTTTATCGACCCTAAACTGGCTGAACGACCCTAATAAAAATTCTAAACATCACTACAAGTTCCTAACTATCTCAGCCTAAGCTATCTCCAACGTGGATGCTGCTACAACGACGACACAGGCTTGAACATCCATCGGACGATCACTGGGTTACATCACTATTGATCTCCCAGCTGCCTTAGTCCTCATTTTGCAGCTATCACGTTCCATCAGCTTCACTTGCTATCTTTAACCAAACAAAAGCCAACCCACATACAACGTCAACAACACATTCTAACTACATATTCCAAGACATATATGGTATGAGGGTATACCACATGAAGAATTTCTAATAATTAAATAAATATATTTTCCCCGAATGCAGACAGTTGTTGTTCATCTTGAAGAGTGAGCTCGAACTATGCACATATACCGGATAATATATCTATCAAATTAAAAAAAGGGAAAAAGAAAAATTAAGTTAAATCTTTCTACGATATTCCATCATCATCCTCCCGTCATTCCAAGTCTGCATTGCCGGAAAATATTAATTTTTCTTAAAATATTCCTCATAACGCCAATGTGGTTCCACATGAAAAATAAATATAAAAATTTAATTAACCTAGTAGAAACAAACACATTAAATTATCTCCTAAAGAACTTTTTCATCCTATTCACATGGAGTAGATTCTGCCTACCCAACCTTTTCCTATTCATACTTAATCTGCACATAATACAATTATTCCTACTAAACCAAATCACTACCCTAACCTTCGCGTAACATACCTCTTTTTATATATCAAGGCAATCCTGTCTTTCTTATCAAATAACCGCTTCCGTCACGATTGTAAACTATCTATACATTCTTTATGTGGATCGATCGAAGTTGCCCGCTTTATAAATTCACTTTGTAAATTCTCCATATTATTTACGCGAACACGTTTAAGAATGTCACTTTCCGACTTACATTTTATACTTACTTTCGGCGAAGCATATTTATAATTATTTTCATTGAAATCATAAACTTGACGTAATTGACACGTCTTATCACTCACGTCAACATCACTTATCATCTCTGGCAAAACCGAAAAGCTATCTAAACTTTTTGATATCGGTTTCAAAGGAGACTTTCCTTTCTTTGGTCCAATATCTATCATGGACTTAGAAGAAGAAATTTTATTGTCAATTTCCACTTTTGACAACTCGTAATTACACTTTTCCAAAACATCTCGACCCAGAACCAAATATTTTTCAAGATCGTCTACAACCAGCAACTTCGAAGGATATTCCCTTCCATTAATCATTAACGACACTTTGGTGGACGACTGCACATTTGTTGGCGTTGCACCCACTGTACGTAATGGAAAATTTGGAGTATCATCGATACGCAACTGCAACTTTTCCGCAAAATAACGAGAAATCACAGAAACTGAAGCATTACTATCCACCATCGCCTCGCAACATACATCATTAATAAAAACAGATACAAAAGATGCCTTATCTACGCTAAAACTATCGATTGTAGACAAATTTTCTACATGTTCAGCTGCGCTTTTCTGACAACCACGTTGAGGAGATCCCGGCGAAGATCCACTACTATGTGCTCGTGAATACCATTGACTTGGCGTATCCTGCTGCACAACTGGTGCTTGTGGCACTAAATCTTCCGACTGCTTAGACTCGGGTCTAATTATCGGTGCAGAGACATCCTGTGTTTGCCAACAGTGAGAATTCTCCATTTGACAGTTTACTGGCAATACAATATCTTGTCTCACATTATAGCTGTGATTAAATACATCATCTACTTGAATAATTGTTTTCCTCAACTCCTCTTTAGATAAATATAAATTACTAGCCAGCATCCATTTAAAATTGGGTAACAAAGACTTCAAGAAATGCTTAACAAACTGAACATCTTGAATATTCGCTTTCATCGCTAATTCATCTAAACTATAAAAATAACTTATCAGCGATTCATTAGGCTCCTGTCGCCTATAATAAAATTCTCGTGCGTAATCTATTTGTGAGGGAAATTCCTCTCGTAGCTTCTGTGCAATCACATCATACGTCATGTATGAAGAAAAATACGTTTTGTACCATTGTAGAGCTGGCCCCTCCAAATACAATGCAAACACGTATTTCTTCTGCACATCAGACCAATTATTTAATATACTAATGGTCTCAAATTGATTCAAAAATTCGTCAACGTCGTTGAATCCATTAAACTTTTGTGCCGACATACTATATATATTTTTCTCCTCGCACTTTTCTCTGGCACCAAATATAAATCAATATTAAATAAGTAAAAAAATATAAATTACGACCTTTGTTACGTTTTCGTTGTGGTTGTGTCGTAAAAACATATAAAAATATTTTCCAACGGAGTTCTCTTCATTGGAACTTTTCCATCATTCGCAACACAAGCTTTTGTGTTGTGTTGTGTTCTTCATCACCATCATATTGGGATCCGTGCCTCCACCATTTATAATAGAGTCCGCGCCTCCACCATTTATAATAGAGGGCTGTAGCTCAGACGCATTGCGAGAGGTACTTTTAATAATATAAAACCGGGATCATTTTAAAACTTTGGTTTATTTTACCATTTTACATATTTTATACTTTTGGGTTACGAAACAATAATCTTACTATTAATGTCAAGATCTTCTATTTTCTTAACATTCTTTTTCAAAGAATTCTAAATACAAACTAACTCATTCAGCCAGCAATTCTACTCATAGAGTACGGCCTAGTCTACATTACTATCTAAGGTCACTCCCAAGAAGACTGCTTTATTAACAAGGTTTAACTTTTCACCGTTTATTTCTATGCTTAGGCTAGTCGATTTTACGTTTTCACATTTTGTCTTGGCATTAAGCAATAAATTGTTACCATTTAACCAACAAACTAGCTTAGAGAAGTTATCATTAATGTGATCATAGTTAATGTTATGTCGGTCTGTTTAAAAAATCAAGTATGTGTCGTCAGCAAACAATACTATTACGCAATGTTCCTTAACAAAGAATGGCAGATCATTAATATAAATCAGAAATAAGAAAGGTCCAAGTATTGAGCACTGCGGAACACACATTTTTACCGGAGAACCTAAAGAAGTCACTCCATTTATGTCTACTTTCTGTATTCTACCGTTTAGATATTACGAGACAAGTTGCGACGCCTTGCCATTTACACCGTAATATTCCAGCTTCCTAGTAATATTACTATATTACTAGGAAGCTGAATTAATATTGATGCTGAGGAATTAATATTATTCCTAGTAATATTATTTGATCGCGTTGACCATATGGTCAACGCGATCAAATGCCTTTGAGAGGTCACAGAAAACACCAATAGCATTCTGGGATCTTTCCCAACAGCCTGTCTGTTTACACGCCTGTTCATAACAGTTGCAGTGCCACTCAGAGCTGTAAATTGCAAAGATCTAAGAGGCATTGTCACTGCGTCCGTCATCCTGAGTCGTAAGTTGACAAGTCTCATGTAACTGTAATTTTACCAGCACCCTTACCCTTCAAATCGGAACACAGTAATGCTGACATTACTGCTTGGCAGCAGATATAGGTAAGGTGGCAGTAATTCACTGGACAAACTCTTTCGTAAGGAGCTCTACTGCTACTATACCTTGTGAAAGAGCACTTCTAGGGAAGTACTAACGCCTTACCTATTTCGGCTGCCAAGCAGTGATGCGAGCATTACTGCGTTCCGGTTTTGAAGGTTAAGGTTACTGGAGAAATTTAAATTACTGGCGCTTAGGACTTGCCAACTTATGTCTCAGGATGACGAGTGCAATCGCAGTACCCTTCAGATCTTTCAATTGAAAGCTCTGTCATGGACAGGCGTGTCGCTTACGACCAGGAGCACGGCTTAAATCGTTCCGATGGGTCATTGAGGTCGTCGTATTGTTAATGAAAACATCTTATTTATTAAAGATAATACCAAAGACTATAGATGAACAGGGACTACTCAAGTTAACAGAACGAACTATAATGTAGGAGAAAACACTGCTTCTGACAGTTTTCAAAAGATTTTTTGGTGAGAAAACCGTTTTCTAACACATGAAATACAGTACAATAATCATCAACCCAAATATACTTCCCACTGCCAGACACGAGTCTCCTCTCATGCGAGGGCTAGTCCGCGACGCCGGCCCAACGCGTTTCTGAGGTTTGTGAACCTTCTTTAACGATGTTTTTCTTCAGCGAAAAGCTCATGGTAAATTTCAAATTAAATTTCGCATAAAATTACAGTATAATACAATTTAAATTTATTTATAGTTACACTACGACTTGATGTAAATAATGCAAAATATTGTTTTAGTCAGTGTGTATTTGGTCAAATAAATCTAACACCAACGAACATAAATAACTGGACGAAAAGTTGCACCAAAAACAGTTCGCTAAACCTTTTTTTCCCCGTGAATCCTTTTTTCTCGCGTCCCGGGGAGCGTATATATCGTTGTTTACGCAAAACAACTGGCTCCCTGTACGGACATAGTCGTCGCAGTGTTGTGATAGCCCCGCGAATTATTTTGCCCTCGGGGTGTATTCAATTAACGGTCCGTTGGTCTTTTGCTTGGTTTCGCGTATTCGATCGTATTACCAGGGCGCGACGGTGCGTGGATTATGATTTTATTGTCTCTCGAGTTTTAAACGTAGTGCACATCGTCATATACAAAACTTATGAATATGACTTACAATGTTGCAGAAAATAAATTATATAAATAGTTCCATTTGCAATTTCATGTTCTATGTTGTCCTGTGTAAAATTGTTAATATTGGACTTGGAGTCTTTATCGATCAACATTTATTTATTTAAACTTTTTTGCACAATGTATAACAAAGTGCAAATGGCGGACTTTTTTTATAAAATCAAGTGACGGGACGAACAAGTCGTGCTGATAGTAAGCTACACGCCTGTCCATAACATGCAACTGATGCCACTCAGACCTTTAAGTCGCAAAAATCTGACGGGCACTGTCACTGCGCCCGTCACCCTGAGCCATAAGTTGACAAGTCCCATGTGCCTGTAATTTCACCAGCACCCTTATCCTTCAAAACCGGAAAACAGTAATGCTGACACTACTGCTTGGCGGCAGAAATAGGTAAAGTGGCAGTACTTCTCTGGACAAATTCTTTCGAAAGGAGCTCTACTGCTTCTAAAGGAATGAATGCCATTCTCTACCATTGGGCCAAACAGAAAATAAAACAATAGGATGGTGTTACACTTAAATGAACTTGTAACTTTCTAGTAACATGCTATAGTCCAGAATATCCTACATGTTTTTAAATTGGAATTTACGACCAATCTATAATTGTAAGTCAATGCCAATCATAATCAATTTTTCATAGTGTTTAACATTATGGTAATATGTGTTTAGGCGACAGCGGTTGTGATTGTAATTGGGGCTTAAGACCCTTCCATTGTTTTTTCTTCCGTGTCAGGCGCTGTAAGGCAAATGTGTATTTTGATTTTTAATGAATAAAAAGAGCGGGCGTTGGCTGGGATCCCTCGGCAGACCGGGTCACGAGTTTAAAAGGAACGTGTTTGTTTTATTAATAAACAAAACAATGAAACGAAAATTCGTGTAAACATCTTCCCGCGACATGACATACTTTTTCACTTTATTACAACTGCAGATTAACGTTGCCGAAGGAACTTTTATTGCCCATAAACTCCCTACGTAAAACCGAACGTTAAACCTAAAGACTCACTCTAAATTAACCGGAAAAAACTATGTAACCTTGTAACGAACGTGATATTTCTTTTATGTGGTAAAAAAAACGAACTTTATCCAATATGTAATATTTAGTTTATCACGATGTTTTACTGCCATGATATTCAATTATTATTTTGTGAAATTACTCCACTAGTTTATTATATTATTAATACAAAGATCAAACTCTAAGGATTTGAGTATGGTTCAAAGCACTCGAAATCATACTCAAGTCCCTACCATTAGAGTCGTATTTCCAGTGCTTGTGTTGCCAGTGCTATCCTGACTTGAGCATTGAATAGAGTTCTAGAATACGACTCTTACTGACGATTTCTCACAGACGGCGCTACGGCATAAAGTCATTAAAAAATGAAAAACAAGGATCTGCAACAAGCTTACTTACTACTTACTTACTTCGGTGGCGCAGTAACCCGTAGTGGGTTTTGGCCTCACACGTCAGAATCTGCCACGCCTCCAGATTCTGATCCTGCCCCTTCTAACCACTAACACCAAGGTCCTTGAGGTTTTTCTACACTTCATCGCTTCAGCGGAACTAAGCTCTTTTCGCTTCATGATCTTCTCCCATTCTTTACGCGTGACTGAGTCAGCGGAATCTCGCAGCTTTAGTTTAGGCCCGGAGACATCAGATTTCAGATTCAATCACAAGGTTCTTCCTTGCCCTCCTGCTCTCATCCCATTTCTATATGCAACAAGGACATGGAAAAATTCCTAAGGCGTGCTGGTTCGTTCTGTAATTCAGTTAAGCATGGTGTGCTAGAGGTGTAACTTCCAAGAATCCGTCCATTTAGATCCAATAAAATAGTTTAATTTCCAAAATATCTATACACCGAGAGCAACCTCTACATTATGAATAAGATACTGATGAATCGCCATATTAATGAGTAGCAATTAATAAATTTTACGTTTTCGTATCGTATCAGCTTACACACATCCCCTGCTGAACATAAACCTCCCCTTGAGCACGCCAACTCTCCCGGTCTTGTGCCGCCGGCTTCCAGCCACTGCCGGCCACCTTGCTCAGTTCGTCCGTCCATCTTGCCGCAGGGCGTCCCACATTACGTTTTCCTTGACGTGGTCGCCATTCCAGAACAAATCTGCTCCATCGGCGTGCAACCCTCCTGCAGACATGCCCGGCCTATTGCTACTTAAGCTTACTGATTTTGCGAGCTATGTCAGGCAATTTTGTTCTCTGGGGTATGACCTCGTTATACGTCTATACACGTATAACGTTTTCTAGAAGTTCCAATTAAGTGCGTTTTAGGAAAGGCGGCTACTGACTGAATAATTTCGGTGTAACGTAACATTCGGGGCGAGCATGATACTTTATGGCTTAGCCGTCTGACCGGTATCACTGCTCGTTACGAACTGTGCGCTCGGCTGTGCAGCATTCGCAGTCGAAACGTCGGATGACCAAGTAGTGCTTGAAATAATAAAACTGTACATTCTTTATATTTATCAATAAATAACTTATTTCGGTCCCACACTATCGTTTTAAAAAAAACAGGCAATATTCCGGCAATCCCGACAATGCGCTCGCGACATTTGTCCGACCAGTACTGACCTAAATTAGGGCGTAATGTAACACTCAAATGATACCGACCAGGGATAGCGATTGGCCCGCCTCGCTGTACTGAGCATGCGAATGCTCGTGTTAAGTTACGCAGAAATGATCCGGTCAGTCTTCGCATTTAGCTCATCTTATGATACAAAACATATTTAAAGACGACGAGTATTTAAATATCTATCGATCAACACTAGAATCATATGAAAATTTTGTTTTACTGTTTTTAAAAGAAATTAAAAAGTAGCGGGTAGCAGCGAAAAAAGGTTTTAATATAACCTATATTAAATAAATTTTTGTTTTTCAGTGATATTTTACTCCAAAAAGTCATAAATTATTATGAACAAGTTTTTTCTAAATAACAATCACAATGTGCAATGACCTTCTTTTTTGACGACACTTTATCCAATAAGATTGTGATTCCAATAAAATATCAAATGATATTTTTTTGATGTCATCGGAAAAAGCACATGACGATTATTTTGATAGGTAATAATTACAGAAATAAATAGCAATCGCATCCATCACAGCAAAAGTCTTCATCAAACACTAAACGTCAACAATCATCAAACAATAGCTTTTTTTCACATGTTCCAAAGACATATCGTAGAGATTTCGACTTTACTAGTATATCAAGTATTTAACTGTGAAATATTAGCAAAAATTTGGAGTGACGACGTGTTACAACACTAAAACCATCGCTAAAACAGTTCACCAATCGGGTGCTGTTATTTACTGTTAGCTATAGAGTAACTGTTGCCCATACATTAACGTTTGGTCGCTTTAGCTACCAGTAACTGTTACTCAACAGTTACTAATAGCTACACCAATTTGTGTGATGACTTATGTTTAAAATTGAACGGAATTGGGACGTAATAATTGACTTATAGGGTAAGATTGCGTTAGTCGTACCCTCTAAAAAAAACCGCTGTAATATTTATGGTTATTTAAATTAAACAAAACCTTTAGCGTCTACGGGATCTTTATTTATTTTACTATCAGTGTGTTTTAATGAAAATACCAAAAACGTTTATTGAGTCAGGTTTTGACAAGATTTTCAAAAAAGCACCTTTGGTATGATTTAGCACCTGGTCGCCGAATTCGTACCACCTGTAACCTAAGTCGTACTAAGAATAACACATCAGTCAGGACATCATAAACTGTATAGTACAGTACTAGTAAAAAGAGATCATAATAATAATTAAAATCTAGAAACAGGTTCTAAGGTGGTTAAAATAATAAAATTCTTAATATTTTTCAAGGGAGAGAACAATCCCAAAATCTTATATGTAAGGGGGAACACAGAAAACAAAAGTTTCAAACTCTTAGGAAATACAATTATAAATTCTAATGAAATAAAATTATAAATTGTAATGAAATAAATTTATGAGTAATTTTTTCTGAAATAAAATTATAAATTTTAAAGAAATAAAAATAAAATTCTAATGAGAAAAAAATTGTAAGAAAATTCTCCTGAAATATACTTGCAAATTCTAATGTAATAAAATTATACATGCTTCGGTAATCAAATAAAGGCACTACAAAATTAGTTTTGTTGAACACAAATTTATTATTTAGTTGCAAAAAATAAGAAATAACTTTCATAAATTCCTAACTCGTACCGGTACGATTAAGGAATTTTCCACGGGTATGACTTATGCAACGACACTCTGAAAATTACAAATCAAAATTACTGTTATAACACAAAAAATCTGCCGTTTGCTTGTGCTTAAATAAATACTAATATACGTCAAAAATAGATGAATACCATAAAAGTAAGTTTACCATCACATCGTTCCTTGGAATAGCTTCCGAATGAATGAGAAATTTTAAAGAAAACAGTGTAAAAACCTATTTTTTCATACTTTTCCCAACACGAACGTCGGCCGGCCGCCGATTTGTTTTTGTTTACTCGCTTAACTTAATAGTTCAAATTTATATTACTATATATTACTTCTCTCGCATGCGAGACCAGATATCGCTGGAGTACGACTTAGGCGGTGGTACGACTAACGCAACCTTACCCTAAATGAATTCATGCATTTATAAGTAATAGTAAATTTATACATCATAGTGTTACCGACTTCAAAAGTTTGCTTATCCGCTTTCGCTGTGTTTGTTCCCGCTGATTCCTCAACTTTTTTTTTTATGGTAACATGTGACGGGACGAATCGTATCAATAAATAATTCATTAAAACATTCTGTGCCAAAATAAGAATTACAATAAAAATTGAATTAACTACATTGTTTTTATTATGGAAAATATCGTGCGCATTTTTTGTAAACCCGAATGTATACAACATGTTAGTGTCGTTTGTGATTATGGACGATCGATCCACATCCGTATTGCTTTTCCATTTATGTTGGACATCACGTAAATAAGGTTTATGTTACTTTTTAACCGACTTCAAAAAAAGGAGGAGGTTTTCAATTCGACTGTATGTTTTTTTTGTTTGTATATTACGCGATAACTCCGGTATTTGTGAACCGATTGAAAATCGGTAACTCTTTTTTTGTTGGAAAGAGGGTATCTCCATAGTGGTTTCATTTAATTTTGAAGAAAATCCTCCACCTCTAAGTGTGACTGTTTACGCATGACGATTAATTTTTATAGCGCCTAAATTGTACTGAGATTATAGTCTCTCATCTCTCCAGTGGTCTAAAATATTAATGTTGAATTATTATTATTATAATATCAAGTGACGGGACGAACAAGTCGTGTACCTGATGGTAAGCTACACGCCTGTCCATGACGGATGCAGTGCCGCTCAGAGCTCTAAATCGCAAAGACCTGAGGGGCACTGCTACTGCGCCCGTCAGACTGAGACATAACTTGACAAATCCCATGTGCCTGTAATTTCACCAGCACCCTTACCCTTCAAAACCGGAACACAGTAATGCTGACATTACTGCTTGGCGGCAGAAATAGGTAAGGTAGCAATACTTTCCTGGACGAACTCTTTCACAATGAGCTCTACTGCTACTAAAGTTACTACTTTAATGTAGAAACGCTGGCTGGAAGTGGCTAGGGCTGTGATGGTATAAACACTGCACTAGGTTTCTAAACACAAGGTAGCTGGTGCACACTGTTGAGGAATGCCTCTCATCTGTCTGCCATTTCCATCATCAGATCAGCTCTAGGCCACCATAACATTTTACTTTCATTGGAGTTACATCTATTTGCCAAATTTAATTGAAATCGGTTAACGGAAAGTGGAGAAATCCAATAAATCGGATTCATCCCCCAATTTGGCACCCTCAGAGGTGAAATATTTTCAACAAATTTAAATGAGAGCACTATTAAGGAACCTCTTTTCTAACAAAAAACGAATAATCGGAATGTCTCTGTAATCGCATAACATACACACATAAAAAATACAGCCGAGATGAGAGACTCTTTCTTTATTTCGAAGAGAAAAATAAATGATATAAGATACACACTTTTGTAAACATAATGACGTATGCCGAAAGAAATATATAAAGCTATTGTAACGCGTTATATCAATAAGATAATATAAAAATTTTATTATGTAAAGGTGTAATATATCTTGTACGGGTCATTTTCTTTTGTTTCCAGCTTTACGTGACGTTTTTGGAGTAATTGTTCAAATTTCGCATCGTTGTTGTTGATTTTATGCTTCTGTGTTAACTTTTGTTTGGATTTGACTTTTTTATTTGTTTTGTAGTTTTTTAATAACTTAATAACATATTTAATGAATCCTTTTATTTAGTTTATTATTTGTATTTAAACTATGATCTCTAAATCGATTCTCCTTTGGTTACAAACTATCTCAATAAGATATTCAATTGGATTTTTTGTATTCCATTTTACATCACTACATCTCTAGAAACTTCAAATCTCAAACGTCACCGTCTCAGGCTATGTGAAACGGATTATAAAATACTGTGAACTAGTTGAAGATTTTAGCAATTATTATTATGGTTATTACCACAGTTCACCAGTCGATCAAGAACATAAATTATACAGCATATATTTTTTATACCACTAGTGTGTATACTCAGTTATTCGTAACAAATTGTGAAACAAACGTTTCACAACTTGTTAGTTATAATAATAATAATAATAATAACGCACACACTCAACATAGCCCCGCACTAGGGAAACCCTGTGTCGCGGGTGCCATGGACACACACATAGACAACCACAAATTACACCCAAACTCACGAGAGAAATAAATGTAGGCCATACTAATATTTCTCCCGGCCCGGGAATCGAACCCGGGGACCTCTGCGTGGCAGTCCGGTATGGTAACCGTTCGGCCACGGAGGCAGTTAAACTAGTAAGTTAGTAATTTAATATGTCCGCAACTTTTATTATGACATGTTATATACTTTATATGAATACTTCACGAGACTTATGTGTGTTAAAAATTGTTCTTTAGTTGGTAGTAATGTTTTAGTGCCAACGCATAAATTATTCAAATAAGCATATTACAATTATAAGCACAAAATTTAGATTTCTACATCAATCGAATAAGATGTTTTCTTTCCTGACGGTAGTTTGATTTATTTTCTACAGGTTCTCAGTCAAATGTGGGTGTTATTGAAAAGAAATGGCTAGAATTATATAACAAATAACGAACAAAGTGTTATTATTGAAATATACCTTTCATTCCCTGCTAAGGAAAAAAAGGTATAGTATTTTTCAAGGCATCTTCTTAGGTACAGGAAACCGCAATCTCTGCATTTATTATCCAAAAAATATTCACAAATTGCCATTTACGGGACCCAACCGCGTACTCCCTCTATATCCCGCTCCATTACCCCTGAAATCCTCCCTGAGGGCGATATGAAAATATTAGCCCACCGTAACGTCATCGCGCGCGCACCCGTGCGAACCTCGTTAGATCCAAATTTGAATATCGGCCAATCAACACACACCACACAGCTCAGGCCCGACCCCTGCCGATTCAATTTTGTTTTCTCTACTGACAACAACAGGTAAACATGGTTTTCCGATACCTATTGTACTTGTTGACGGCCTATGTTGACATTAGCGTAGACTTTTTTCGAGTTATACGCTTCAAGAGCTACGCTGCTGTGCGCTGCGATACGTGTCGTAGTTCGTATAGAATCTACACTTGAAAAAAAGTACTTTGAAGAGTGTGTTGTGAATTGTTGACAATTTCAAACAACGATGTCAATATAACACCTACAGGGTTTTAACGTAATTGCGTTACACCCAAACGGGTTCATTCCGCCCAGTAATACGAACCATTTTAAAGTATAGACCCAATCATCTGTTTAATATATTTTAATCGAGTGGAAACGAACTTAAAGTATATACACAGTATTTTTTTAATGAGACAGCATGGGAAAATCCGAAACCATAAAAGGTACAAGGAAATTGTCTTAGGAACCATTAAGTATTTTTTTGTGAATATTGATTTTGGTGTAGTCAATTTTTTGGTCAAACGTGAGATGTACATAAAAATGAATAAAATTGATAAACATTTTTTTAGTGATGTTCGACTCAGTTTCATGGCGAAAAAGTCGGGACAGCAGAAGTTGGTCAAATTTCATAAAATACTTTTTCATGCAATATGAATAAAATTGACTATTTTTTTATAATACTCTCAGATTCTTATAAGGACGACTTTATTGTGTCGGAAGAAAAAAATTGGGACAGCAGAGGTTGATCAAATTTAATAAAAAAAATTTTCATACAAAGTTAACAAAACTCACGCTTGACCAAAAATTAACTATGCCAAAGTTGTTTTCACAAAAAAAGACCTAATCCTAAGTTAGTTTCCTTGTATCTTCTGTGGTTTCGGATTTCCTCACATTGTCCCATTAAAAAAATAAACACTGTATATAAATAAGTACAATTTGTAGTTTAAAAATAATTTAAGCTGTAAAAGTACAATAATAAATATTTCAATAATCATAAAAGGTAATATGAAAGTATAATTGCACAAAAAACATACAGGCGGTAAAAAGGTGCGACTATACATTAGCTGGTGATCTTACTTGTAATAACAAACAACTTAATCAAAGGCACAAAATTGAATCTCATATAAAATGTATGCCGTTAAACTTTTTAGTGGCAGTAAAGCTCATGGTGAAAGAGTTCATCTAGACGAATGTGCTGGTGAAACCACAGCTACAGGAGACTAGTCAAGTTTATCTCTTAGAATGATAGGCTCAGTGGCAGTGCCCCTCAAATTTCTGCGATTTAAACTTCTGAGAGAAAAAGTTGCTCACCACCAGACGCACGATTTGTTCGTCCCGTGACTTGATATCTTAAACAAGGTGTTTATGATATCATTTTTTGGCTTAATGTTTTTGACATCGTGACACTGCCACGATGCGGTCACCAGCCGAAATACAATAGTACATTTTTGTATATATCGAACCATTACCGTCGACTTAATGGAAGCAATATAATGTAAATAAAAAAATAAATAAATAAATTTTACAGGAGAGGGTTTTTTAAATATTAATATTATATGATACTATATTGAATTTAAAAATATAATAATGAATTTCGTAACCGATTGTGACAGCAAAATTGTGTTTTTTTAAATCATGAATGCTAAGTCTTTCTTGGCAGTTAAAATCTTTGCTATTTCTATCTAAAGATTTTTGAGGTTTTTTGTTATGTACTATGTAGATTCCGAACAAGTAGAGTGACTTACATTATGATTTTTTAATATTGATTGTGTCAGTTACACTAAAATTTAAAAAACAATTGAGCTAACGAGAAAATTAGCTTTTGCTATAATCTCTATTTAATGTAATTTTTGTGGAAAAATGTCGACGCATCCTTGGCCGCTGAAAAACCGCAGTTTAGGTAGTAATGTCCCTTACGATAAGTCGGCGGTCATCACTCGATATATAAAAAATTGCTTCCTTTTACTTTGATTTAAAATATCACCCTGGAAATGACCGAATTGAACTGTCCTCCGTTACACCAATTAAGCACGTTTCCAGTTAAAATTGTATACAAATACAAATATAAAAGTCCGGGAAAATAAAAATAAATATAAAATCTTTAACATTGTTAGAACTGAACCCTAGTGAATTACGGAAACAGAATATATACATACAGGTTAATTGTGCTCACACCAAAAAGCTGTGGTATTTCCTCCACGTTCCACGGCCTTACTTAAAGGCTTACTAAAAAGTGGACCTTTAATTAAAATACTATAATAACTAAACTAAAAACAGACCACACTAAATAAAACTAGGGTGTGTTGTATTTAAGTGTAATAACGCACACACACGCACACACTAAACATAGCCCCGCACTAGGGAAACACTGTGTCGCGGGTGCCATGGACACACACATAGACAACTACAAATTACATCTAAACTGACGAGAGAAATAGTGTAGGCCATACAAATATTTCTCCCGTCCCGGGAATCGAACCTGGGACCTCTGCGTTGGCGGTCCGGCATGGTAACCGCTCGGCCACGGAGGCAGTAGTGTGTAACTTTAATTCGTTTATTTGTGAAAACGCAGGTTGTACAGAAGTTGATACTACCAAAATAAGTGTAGTATACTGTCATTGTATCCGGTCAAACATTAGATATATGTCGGATTTAGAACCAGGGAGAGTAGGTGAAGCTGAACCTTATTCGTCAGGCTCACCCCCGCCCTCCGTAGTACAAATACAACCTGAATTTGCGATACATGTTTATTTTGAATTTATCTAATATAATTCAATCCGCTATGCAAGTATACAAAATATTACAGAAGACAATTACAATAGGAAGTGATTCAGGCGTGGTACTTCTCACCATTAGGACACGTGGACGAAACGGCGGCTGGAGCAAATGTAAACAAAACTTGTAACCGTCCCACCGGCGTCACCGCTTGTGACCTGATCGATGGAATGCATTCCTACCATTAGGTGGCGAAATATCGGTGTAAATTAATTAATCATCGTCGTTTTGGACACTGCCAATAGAGGGCGCTTTTTACTTGACTTTTTCAGTCTTGACTTTTTGTAACAATCTATTTACTCATATGCACTAAAATCAGTAGACTAAACTAGGTGTGACTAGATGTATATAACGTCATCGTCTTTTTATGTATGTAATAGTCAATTAACTGCCTCTGTGCCACGCAGAGGTCCCGGGTGCGATTCTCGGGCCGGGAGAAACATTTGTATGGCCTATATTTATTTCTCTCGTGAGTTTCGGTGTAATTTGTAGCTTTTTATTAAAGCTGTATTAAAAAAATATATATTCGTGCCAATCTTGTATTAATTTTGTTTGTTGTGTTCCTGTCAATTACGGGCTATGAATTTACATTGTGAATTTATATACCCTTTTGAAGTTATGTTTTTGTAAGACAATTATTTATTTATTCTTATTTTTGTATCCTAGAGGGTACAAACAGCTTGTACTAAAACATAATAGAAATAAAAATAACATTAGTAAGAAAACCAGTTGCCCGCCGATAGAGTCGATAAATAGTTCATGGAATAAACGTTGTTGTTTTCGATGTTAGTAATATAGTCCTACGAGGTCGTTAGTATTTTAAAAATAACGCTGTATATAACGGAATTGCCATTGAAACATTTGGGTATATTTGTGTTTGAGACTGTATATAATAACTTTATTGAAATTTTATATGACTTTGTGTATTATAGTCCTATAAGATTTTATAATTTATTTAGAAGACGCAGTAGTTTAGAGGATAACATTGTGTCCGGTTTATGGGTTATGGACATAGATATACGGTTATGGAGCAGCAATTAAGATTTTGGTTACTGGTTTACAAACCAAACAAGTACCATCATCAAATTGTCGAGAATATTCAAAAGGACTAAACAAAAAATTTGGCGCGGCTGAAAGTTCTATGTACTTTTACCGAGATCTTATTTTTACTAAAACCAACAAATTTAGTATTTCTGTTCGATATCATAATATATAAAAAAAATTTTAAATTAAACACTGAAGTCTAAGAAATACAACCCCAATCTCCAAAAAGTCGAAGGAAGGTATTAAAAGTCAACATAACCTTTAAGTTAAGTTACGTATATTTTATAACAGTTTTCACCTTTACGCCACGGCCAAGTTCCGCTACTTTCGAATACTTTCGGTTCGGGTTTTGGGTACATTTGAATTGTAAAACACGTCCGATCCTTAATTTAAATTTGAAACGAGATTGCGTGTTAGGCTGGCCACTGCGAGTTAGAAGTTAAACAGTGAAAATATTTAAAATTGATGGCTCAGGAGCCAGCTTATCAGGATAAGCAAGAAGTGTAACTGTGTCTCTAAACTTCCGGAGAGACTGTGGGCTCGCCGGCAAGATCAGGGTACAGCGAGCATCCGGGCCAAGCTCTCCGCGGTGATGCGCCTTCACGCGCGCCTCTGGTGGACCTGGACTTGGGTATGGACTCGTTGGAATTTGTGGTGAGCTGTAGAGACACGTTCGATGCCCCGGTGGTGTGTGCCTGGGGCGTATATCTTGTGCGCAGGTAGCGCTTCTTAGTAGCGGTCTAGACAAGGGTCTAAGGCGAGGAGACCCGTGGGGCACATGAGTTGACCTTTAAATCGGAAGCTATGTCCGGACATAGTCGCAAGACACTGCCACGGACATCTCCAGCACTCGCCCGGAGAGTTAGTAGAGGATGAGCTAGTTATCGCTTGGTTCCTCCATACATCGGGACTTAATCGTGTATAAAACATATTTTACTTACATCGACCTCGACTTCTTCTTCGACTTCTCGACGAGGCAAGAATCTTTAGTCCCTTAGAGACCGTGGACGTTGCAACGCGTCCGAATTGTGGAGGTAACTAAAATATATATTATGCACAATTAAGTCTACATTTTAAAATCAAATAATTCGATTGTATTTAATATTTTGAATTTATTTTTTTTTAACTGTTCCAGTTTTATAGATTTATTCTTTCCACAAAATCATCCTTTTTAAATTTGTGTACAAGTCTAAAGAATCTGCCATTACATAAACGTCAAAGTTTTCAAAAACACAAACCAAACTTTTTTGTCCAAGTTCGAATATACCAAAGTCGTACCGTACTTTTAACACCAAGTCAACCAATGAAACTTGGCAGGTATTTAAAGTCGAACATTTACAAGTTTAGTAAGTGCGTGATTTACATTGTTTTATTAACTGTTCACTTTAGCTTGGCTTCTTATCTAGAATAATGTTTGCGCAACATTTGGTAAATTATAGCGCGTGCACCGGTCGTCTTCTTAACAAATTTTTCAGTTACTGTTCTACTGCAGGCAGGAAAGGCTTTTCTTCCCTTCTTCCACTCATCGCGACGTAGCGCCGCCAGCTCGCCATAGACCAAGACCTCATATGAGCATCTAGCTCATAATCTTTTTCCACGCCTCCGGCTTGTATTGGTTGGGATCCATTTCATGTTGGTCTTTGCCCATAGCTCATTTGACATTTATGCATGCCTAGCTTTGCAAAATGCTTGCCGGTTAAGGGCTCTTTTCAGCAGACATTTACCATGATTTCCTACAATTTCATACCTGCCTCCTTTCTTCTATGCGATGGTTTTATACCATTTCATAACTGACTGACTGAACACATACATATAATATAAGTTCATCAATTCATTTATTCCCGCAAATTAGTTTCTTTTATTAATATCAAGCAACGGTGCGAAAAAGTCGTGCGTCTGGTGGTAAAGGATATGCCTATTCATAACAGTTGCGGTGCCGCTCAGAGCTTTAAATCGCAAAGACAGATGA
This sequence comes from Hyposmocoma kahamanoa, assembly GCF_003589595.1. Taxonomy (NCBI): domain Eukaryota; kingdom Metazoa; phylum Arthropoda; class Insecta; order Lepidoptera; family Cosmopterigidae; genus Hyposmocoma; species Hyposmocoma kahamanoa. The sequence goes on from NW_020654289.1 coordinate 10,086,577, forward strand.
CACTGCTGCTGCCCCCGTCACGCTGAGACATAGAGTTGACATGTGTAGTTTCACCAGCACCCATACCTTCAAGCTTGGAACGCAGTAATGTACACAGAACTGCTTGGCGGCAAAAATTGTTATGGTGGCAGTACTTCCCTGAACGAATTCTTTCACAAGGAGGCAAGCGTCTTGGAAAGATATAGTGCCAAATCCCTTTCTTCATATACTATATACTTTTCTATATGCGTAGCAGGCATATGAAGAAGGGGATTTGGCACTATATCCACACGTATACACATCGCTGCGCTGCCAGATACACTTGAACCTAGCGTGTTCTCTACTTAGCCTCTAACTTCGAAGTTTGTAATGCAGCTTCATCTTAGGAAAGCAGGGGCTTTACATGATGACGATTTGGAACTAAACAGCCAAATAAAATAACAAAAAATTCCTACCATAAAGTTTCGTGCTATAATTTTGGCATACAGTTGCGCCATGTTTCTTTCACTGCTAAGTACGTCTAGGTAGGTCTCTTTTAAGGTTTTTGTAGGTTTGACGATGATGTGATGTTTTCGGGAAGTTTTGGAGAATTTAGTCCTTGTTTCAAGCATACTTGCTTTATTTAACACAATTATATACACAATTTGAAAGGATTCAGTGGTACACGCCACTAATAAGAGTCAAACCCAAGACTTCATAAAAGGTAATCAATCTCCGTAGGCTACTGCTGCTAACTTGTAACATTTGCCCAACACTAATACTATATACAGTGATGTAGAAGTCATTTCTATTTCTATTCTTCATTTCACAGAAGTCAGTAACAATCGCGAAAACCTAAGAATTCGACATATACTTTCAAACTACTTTTGGCGATAAAGCACCATACAAGACGACTATTTATAGCTGGTTTTCAGAAATCAAACGCGGTCGTGTGAATCTCAGTGACGAATTTCGTGATGGTCGCTCGTCCATTGCCGTGAACAACAAAAACATCGATGCTGTGCGCCGTATGATCAAAACAGACAGGCATGTGACATACCATGAGATTCGGGCATCTTTAGGCATAAGCATGAGTCAAATACAAATCAATACTACACAAACATTTGGGTGTGAAAAAACTGTGCTCTCGGTGGATCCCAGACAATTTGACTTAGGCTCAAAAACGGATCGCGTCACTTGTTGCAATGCCATGCTTGCCAGATTCAACGAAGGGGCGTCAAATTTGATGTGGGACATAGTAACAGGTGACGAAACATTGATTTATAGTTACGTTACTATGTCCCACACCAAATTTGGTTCATCTCAAAAGACCCATGTCTTTTGAGATGAACCAAAACCAACCAAAGTGGCGCGCGTGCAAAGTACCTCTAAGCGGATTATTGCTTCTTTTTTTAATAAAACTGGTCATATGGCTACTGTTGCTTTGGAGAATCGTTGTACCGTGAATAGTGATTGGTACGCGACCATTTGTTTGCCGGAAGTTATTGACAAACTCCGTAAAAATAACCGTAAACGCCGTATCATCTTTCACCACGACAATGCCAGTACTCACACGGCCAGACAGACAAATGAATTTTGGAAGGTGAACAACGTTGACCTTATGCGCCATCCCGCGTATGGTCCCGACTTGGCACCTTGTGACTTTTATTTATTTCCAAAAATTAAGAACCAGTTACGCGGCCAACGATTTTCATCACCTAAAGAGGCTGTCGAAGAGTATGAAAAATATGTTTCAGAGATTGTCACGGAGGAGTGGCATAAACGTTTTCAAAATAGGTTCAATCGTATGAAAAAGTGCATTAACGCTAACGGAGAATATTTTGAGAAACAATAAATTCATTTCTGACCATTTATAGTATTTTTTTCTTATTCATTCCGGAAACTTATAGTGCGCCTCACGTATCTGATACTTTTTAGATCCGCATTTGGTAGTAAAGTAAGTTCAAACATGCAAGCATCCTCCGCGTCTCCCACCGCCGTACTGCACAGAGTAATTACCGTTTAGAACGATCTATTTTAATATATTTATTTTTATATGAAAGTAAAATCTCATGAATTATTGAAAGTCATGGAAAAAAGTTGTTGTTTATGATGTTGGTAATATCCTTTATAGTATATAGTCCTGCGAGATTGTCAATATTTTAGAAATAACCCTGTATATACATATAATATTTTATGACGGACATTCTGCAATTGACCGCTGATGGGCTTGACTGCGCTACCAGACAAAAGGGCAAGCAGAGACTCTTAACACATAAAGGTCGTGTATAGTAAATCGCTCGATAAGTAATACAACTTTGGTTAACAACTTACTATTGCATTTTAGAAAACGGTTCAACGCCATCTATTGGCACCTCACCTAAACTACATACATTGTTATAGAAGTCTTAGTAGAGCAATTAAATTTAAATTGCAATGAAAGATTACACTAAAACATTATCAATCACCTATTTACAGGTTTCTTACCACGATATCTGAAACCTCATCAGCCGCTGACTAGTTAACTTGTTACCTTTTCAAAATGTCATTACCTTATAACCTTACCCAATGATATTATGTATATTTTGACATACACAGTGAGAATAAGTTAACATTGAAGGAACACATCTTGATGAATTATGCAAGTCGAAAAAGGATCACTCCCCTTGGAAAACATTTGAACCCTAAACCCTAGGTAGTGACTATTTGTTGAAATACTCATATACGTGAAGCTCAAAAGTGTTATTTTCCTCGAAATCCCATAAATAATTACAGAAAACAATATGAAATCGAATTACGGCTATTCTGTTTGCACTAAACAGAGCGAAACTCGAAGCTTTTGTACGAGAACAGTGCACACAACAAACAGTGGCCGTACACACACACACACACACACACACACACACGCACACACTAAAAATTCCTTCTTTGTACAATTACCTTTAGCATTTTATTAGTCACACGTTACACACATAATAACTGTCATTAAAAAAAATTTTTAATAACATACCGTACAAAAACTCACTTGCTTCACTTAGATAAACTAAAAATTGATTGCTTTAATTTGTTTTGACTGAAGTATTGTGTAAAGGCACACATTTGTTACGCCTAACTGAACACTGCCTCCTAAGATACAGTCTTTTGACTAGTTTAGGGGACAGAATTTCTTAAATTGGTACGCCTTCTATCATTTTTTGCTACTTTGTTTCACACGTACAAATTTTTATTGTGTATTTGATACTATAATTTATTGTACTTTAATTATAAGGCTAAAGTTTAAAGTGTTAATAAAGATATTATTATTATTATATTATTATTTATAGTTGAAATACTGCGAGACAGTTTTACCATTATCGTGATTAAATTTGCCTAGAAACATTTATTTTATTTTAAGTAAACCAACTTTATTATTGATCAAGATCCAACCTTTGAATAGTTCTCTGGTAGTAGTGCAACTAGGATTTGTGTTTTCAAAGGGAATATCAGTCTTTAAAAAAACCCGACTTTAAAAAAAGGAGGAGGTTCTCAATTCAATTGCATTTTTAATTTTTTGTTTGTATTGGGATTTGTGAACCGAATGTCCGAACGAAAGACGATTCCTCAGTAGTTATCCCATTTAAATTTGAAGAAAATATTTCACTTTTAAGAGTGTCAAACTAGGAAATGAATCGTGCACTTTCCTGTAATCGAAAACTTGGCAAATAAATATATTCCACGAACTTTTGAGGTTGGTTTTTTAGCACTCTGTACTGAGATTATTTTCAAACAATTGACAAATATCGAAGAAAAATTCCTTCGGTTCTTCACTCCGCTGCCATTCTGGAGCCACCGCTATTACCAATTGAAGAAATTTTCGTAAGTTTCTTACAGGTGGCGTTAACGGCAAAAAAAACGTTTTAACACAACATAAAGATCTGCAACAATCACATAGAGAAAATCGTAAGATCTGCAGACTCGGTCTGTAGCAGTTGGTAAGAGCTATAGACCGACTTCGAATCCCGTCAGGTCGAAGGAATTTTTAATTGTGTTATTCGATCTTTGTAAAAAACTAGTGGAGTAAACATCAATTGCAGTTCAGTGCGATTATGGAAACGGACGCGTCCAATACGCATGGCGCCCATGAATTACAATGCTATTTTAAAATCGAACATACTTGCACAAACAACTCTTTCTTTAAACCGTTCTTCTACAGTTCCTCCTTCCTTTAAGAATTTGTATCTAGCAACAGTTTTAAGTCTTTTATATTTACATACTTTAAATTGAAACGGAACAGTGTTGACAATGCCATTATTCATACTGCTTTTAAGGTTATCGTATGCAGAAAACTGGATATGAATTCCATTTGAATATTTCAAGGATATGTTAGAAAAATTGTCGTGTTATGGTATAGCATTTGAAAATTCTTCGTTCATGATCTATACTATACTATATATTTATACTATATATTTTAAAGTAAACTGTTGCGTAAATTGTTTTTCAGTTTGGATTTTTTTTAGTTTACTTAAGATTTATTAACGAATTAACGAATGTACAAAATTAACGAATTTTGTACATTAGAGAGATCATGAATGATGAGATGAGAGAATGAGATGTACGTAGAAAGAGGAATTTAATGGTCGTAGTCGACAATCGCAAACAAATAGATGAATAAGTTGGGGGACTACATGGTCTGTTTTTTCCCTACGGTGTCCTAACTATGGCCATCAGTGTACCAGGATTGATTTATTCTAAAGTATTAAAATAAAATTCCATTATTTATATATTATTACTGCCACAGCAACCGACATCCTATGACATAAGTTACACGTCCCATGCGCCTGTAATTTCACCAACACCCTTACCCTTCAAAACCGGAATGCAGTAATGCTCACAATACTGCTTTGCGGCCAAAATAAAGAAAGTGGCAGTACTTCCGTGGACGAACTCTTTCACAAGGAGTTCTACTGCTACTTGAAATATTTTCTGTTTTTGATAATGTATCATAACTTTTTTATGACAAAACAAAAACCGAGCACTAGCCTAGTTTTATTAAAATCGGTTACCGGAAAATGGGCGAAACCGGATTCATCCCCGATTTTACTAGAGGAATATTTTCTTTAAATTTAAATTGGACTAATATGGTAACCTATTTCCAACAAAAAAAAAATCAAAATCGATTCACAAATAGTATAGGAGTAATCGTGTAACATACATAGAAAAAAAAATACTGATGAATTGAGCATCTCCTCCTTTTTGAAGTCGGTTAAAAATGCAGCAAAGGAATAGCTTTACAAAAATTCGAAAATCGAAGTCGAGTTAAAGCAATTAAAGTAAATAAAAAACTTCCTATATAAATTACACGTAACAATTTATTTATTTAGCATATTTGGTATTTTCATGTTGCATTTTAAAGTAGCTAAATAAGTTACCTGAACTTTCATTACCCGTAAAAGCTCTAACCCGCGGTATATCTCCCTAAAACTGTAATTAACATTATAGTGTAGAGTGACCAAATACATCATAGACTGAAAGAATTTTCTAAATATTAGTAAGCTTTACGGCTCTGTAATAGTGACTATAAACTTGACCTCAGATTTAATTATGTATGACGTATCCTGTACTTTTAATAGTTATGATCTCTTAGATACAACATATTACATTCCAACACAGGAAAGATAAAATAATCATCTAATGTAAATTTGGGAAATATTAAAGGAAAGCGATTTAAAATAATTTGTTTTAAGGAAAAAAGTCTTAACTCTAATTTTATTTTGTGTATATGGAAAACTTTTAGTAGCAGTAGAGGGAAGTACTGCTAACTTATCTATTTCTGCCGTGCCATGGTAAACGACACGCCTGTCCATAACAGTTGCAATATCGTTCAAAGCTATAAATCGCAAAGATCTGAGGTTTACTGCCTCTGCGCCCATCACCATGACACATTAGTTGAAAAATCCCACGTGCCTGTAATTTCACCAGCACCCTTACCCTTCACAACCGGAACGCAGTAATGTTCACATTATTGCTTGGCAGCAGAAATACGTAAGCTGGCAGTACTTCCCAGGATAAACTCTTTCACAAGGAGCTCAAGGATGATGTATATGTTTGTATGTGGATGTATGAAATGATAATATATATGATAGGTTAGTAATTAATGTAATTTAATTTAATTTTCGATGTTGTCGTTGGTTGGTTTACAACACTGTTGCACCCAATAATTTGAAGAGTTAACCTTGACCCAATTTTTAACAATTATAAAATTTTGGTGTAACTTTAAACCGAATGCTCACTACTACCACAATTACGAAGGATAATCTGCGCATTATGTACTAGGTAAGGCTATTATTCTCCTTAACAACGCCGTACATCTCGACTTGAATTAACTTTAACTAAACTGTTAACTTTTATTACCTTTAGTAATTTATACTGAATGCACGTACTCATGATATAATCGTGTAGTGTAATTTGCTTTTAAAAAACCACAAGTCTGTTTTTGAACTTATTTTTTATGGCGAAGAAAATAAAAGTGAGCAGTGGTACATAATTATTTTGTATTTAAATTAATTATGAGTATAGAAATGACGGCTGATAGGGGAGAGTGGAATAAAAGTAGATAATCTGCCGATCCAAACCTGCGTGGGATAAGGACAGGAATAAGAATATTTTATTTAAGTTGTCCCTTATCAAACATACGAAAATGTGTGATATACCAATAATAATTGACATAGTACTACTTCAAACAATTTTAATTAAAAAAAATATTGTTAAAAACAATTACAATATGGTTATGCCTATCATAAAAGGGCCCGAAACGTTGGTTTGTTTGACAAAACAAATATACGCGATTTAAATCCGAAAAAATAATTCCACTTCCTATAAATGACGATATATATAAAAATGGTAATCACCTGTACATAATATAGTATCTCACATTCCCTAGTTTGCGATCAGGTAGGTAATTCGTGTGATTGTTCGGCACTTTATAAAAAAAATGGTTACGTCAAAATAAACTAGCTAGTTCGTTCAAGGACAATAACATTACATTAGAAAACGATAGTACAGGGTACCATTTCGCTATATTATGAATCTCAAACAAACAACTATGGGTTTTATAGTGCGATTTCTAAGTGCTTTCTATGTAGTTACCGCCTACTGCTTTTCCATAGCGAACCATCAACAATGTACTGACATTATTCAATTATTTACGTGCATTGAACACTTTATATTGAATCAATATAAGTACTACGGCAAGAAAAGTACTGATATTTTTGTATGCAGTTCTGTTTAAGTACTGCCTATGAAAGGGCTAGATTGTCTGCTTAATATAGCAGGTATAATTTTAATTAAAAGACAACTGACATATTTATTGGTGTGTAATATATCCATCGAGTGTATAACCGGAAATAGAGACGAAATAAGGGCCATTCATCCCGGGCAACTCATCAAGCAAATGGGGCTTATATTTCTCTAAAATATCAACTCTCGTTTGAACTGAAATCACAAATTAGAAAGCTGAAATAGTACAGCGCCAACAACTAGACTGTTTATACGTCTCCGTATATTCCAAAAACATTTTGTATACTAACTATGGGGGGCTGTTCCATTCAGTGGTGTGGGAAAAACAGCTAAACATCTAATTATAAAACAAACGGAATCACATTTCATCGGTAATTAAATATGTAATCAATTTTCGTCCATTATAGCAAAACTCAAGTTAGACTGGTCATTTTGAAATGAAACAATTGACGACACCTGTCAACCTGTTAACTGCCTCCGTGGCCGAACGGTTACCATGCCGGACTGCCACGCAGAGGTCCCAGGTTCGATTCCCGGGCCGGGAGAAATACTTGTATGGCCTACATTTATTTCTCTCGTGAGTTTGGGTGTAATTTGTGGTTGTCTATGTGTGTGTCCATGGCACCCGCGACACAGGGTTTCCCTAGTGCGGGGCTATGTTGATTGTGAGCGTTATTATTATTATTATTATTAATTCGGGCTGGCTAATCGGAGCGCAGTAATGATTTGGCAGAATAGTTTTCAAACAAATTAAATGACATTTCGTCCCTATTTCTGGTTTTAAGCTCGATGTATGTATCGTATAAATATTATTCATATAACGCTCAATTGGTATAATTTTACTTCCTACAAACTCATGTAGTATAGTAATTCACTTCAAATAACGAACGTTTAATATAAACTTACATTAAATAATTTCATTTTTCATAGCGATCACTTACATTAACATTCATTTTTAATAATAATTATAAGTTATACACCACAGTTAAAATAACGTCATTTTATCTAAATATCATTTCATCTAGAAATAGGATCATTTCCGAAAAACGCACACACACTCAACACACAAAACGATATCCTAATACTAATATTATATTATTTGTATCACGTAAAAATTATCTAAATTGATAATGTATGAAATGATTATTATATGAGCTTTATATATGTATATTACTTTTATAAAATTTCAATGCTATATCAAACAAGAATTATATGAAGTTAAATTATAGGAAGTGAAATTGGTCCAAGTAAAAACTATATTAAATGAACGGTATCTGTTTTGCAAATTAGTTTATCATTTTCGTATAAGTGAAGCGCACCCTAACTAAACTTTTGGTCTAGAATCAGTGATCCAAAACACATACTTTATACGCGACATCCTACTACCGAAGTGGTTATGTTATAAGATTGGAAAAATTCCAAGTATTGCCACAGAAAATCATAGAGCTATAAAGTAAGTTAATCGCATTGAAATACGAATTACATGTTCACATAAGTCTTCCCTTCGGCTAGTTGGGTAGCTGCAAGTTTATGTGTATCCCATTTTTTCCTTCGTAGCAGTATGTGCAATAGATGTGTTTTATTTTATTTTTATTTTTACGGGTACACGTTTTATTGGGTTTGAACGAAATTGGAAATGTTCCGAAAAGCTGGAGGTATTTTGAACGGAAAATCCACGGGAATTTCATATAGGTAACCAATTTTTTTATGTAATACGCACTTTGTGCGTCCGCAAAGACAAAATTATTTGCGTCGTTTGAAATTTGCAAGAAAAATGCATTTTCATTTAGAAAAAAAGAAAATAAGATAAACTAGGAAATGAAACTATTTTTCCGGATTTAAATCGCGTATATTTGTTTTTTCAAACAAAACGACGTTTCGGGCCCTTTACAGGTCCCATGGTCACGATTGAACATGGGAAGCCCAAAAAACACGTATACGCGATTTTAATCCGGAAAATAGTTTCATTTCCTATGTGTAACAACCGCGAAAACCTAAGAACTCGATAAGATAAACTACTCCAAAATAAGTTAAAATTCCACTACTAAATAAGTTAAGAAATTTATCATGGTTTGGATGCTTTATTTCTTCATTTTGTATGTAATGGCTATTAAAACACAAGATTTTATTTGTATCATTTGAAAATTATATAAAAACGTGCTCTCTGTATAAGTTTTATGATACTTTCTATTTCTCGTTAACTAAATTTGTATTCTTTTTAAGCGACATCCAAAAAAGGAGGAGGTTCTCCGTTCGTCTATATTTTTTTGTGTGTATTACGCGACGACTCCGACTTGTGAACCGATTTCGATGATTTTTTTTTTTGTAAAGTGAGTACCTCATTAGTGAACCTATTTATATTTGATGAAATAATTCCACGTCTAATGGTAGCGAATTTGGTGGTGAATCCGATTTATTGGATTTCTCCCACTTTAACCGATTTCAATAAAACTTCACAAATAGATGTAATTTCAATAAAAAATGTTGTGGTGACCTATAGTTAAATCTGATGTGGAAACAGCAGATAGATGAGAGAAACTCCTTAGTATGCTCAAATGATTCGTGTTGACGAGTTCTGCGTTTCAAAAAAGTATGAGAAATAAATATCTTAAACCATAAATTAAATAGATAATTCTCAAAATGTTTTAAGAGCTTTCAACTTTATAATAAGTATGGGTATAAGTCCAGCCAATCCCCTAACGTCACTCCTGCCGCCATCTATCGTAAATTCAGTACAGCATGTAATCCGACTAAATATGCGACCTACCGCGCTGTTAGCGGGCAATTTGCATAATAGCCAATCAGACGCCAGTGGCACGATTCGCCGACGGCTGTTGATCATGCCACATGAAGATTCGTTCATACTAAGTGGTGAGGGGTAAAAAACCGATGAATACTGTTGGAAAATATTTTTACAAATATGTTGAGAGTACAAATTAACGTAATCTGCGTGAACGCGTGTTTGAAGACAAAAACAAGGACTTACATGGGAATAAACGTATTATATAGGTATTTTAATACAGGTGTCCGCTTTTAGTTGCTGGGGTTAATTGGATTATTACTAGTAAGTCGCGGGGCAAGTTGCATAAAATATAGGAAATGCAACTGTTTTTTTGGATTTAAATCGCATATTTTTTCTATCAAACGTGTCAACATTTCGGCCCCTTTCCAGATCCCATGTTCGCCGGTGACATGGGCCTGAGGGTCTACTCGTTCTCACGTACTGTACTGTCAAATAAGTAATATTCGACCAAATAAAACAACAATGTCAAGAATGAAGCTTCATTCTTATCGTGCGTCTTTGAATCTAGTCGAGTATTACTTATTTGATAGTAATTGTTTCGGATGTCGGACGTAGAACGAGAGTACAGAGCCTTAAAAAGTTTAAATCAATAAAAAAACTAACGTTTTTCCCAGGACATTCAATTAGATCGAAAGCTGCAGCCATTTTACATACATCGTCCCCTAACCCAACCCTATCTGTAAATTTGGCCACTTAGGGGTTAACTTCGTTACAAACGTGAGACAAGTTTGAAGTTTCTAACCGCCATTTCTTGTTGTTACTTTACTGCATATTTTTCTTTCTGTCTGGTGCGATAAGAATTTAGACACGTTTTGGAAGTATCGTGATCAAAATTTTAATGTTACTTTAATGAGGGATAGAGAAAATACAATGAGTAACCTTTATACAATGACGACATCTGAAAATAAAATTACAACAGAAGAACTTGGCTTCTTTTTTGCTATTTTTCGGTGTCACAAAACTTATTTAAGTTAAAAACTTAAGTACAACACTAAAATGAACGCAATTGGGTCCCCACGCCCACGGCTCCACCTGCTCAACACCTTTTTAAGGTTCATTCCTTTCCCTCTTTTCATTTTCATTATAATACGACGGTGTAAAGATTTTTAACGTGATATCGCACGTGTGGTTATACACGTTTACATCAATACACCTTAAATATACCATGTAAATATTTCTTCTCAAAGCAAAGATAAATGTTCTAAGAGTAACCCAAAACCGATTTTGCTTTCGCAGCAAAAAAATATAGGATTTTCCACGCTCAAGATGGAATGTTAAACAAAATACAAGTGATCCCGCTTCCGAACCAATGGGTAGGAGAATCGATTTTATATCTTTGAATCGAGATTGTATGCATTGATTTATCTAAGGGTCTTAGCATATTAGTCTTTGAAAGCGGCGTATATAATTTAACTTAATATTCAGCAATTCTTTCTTTTTGCTACTCATTGTATAGTCTCGTACTTTGTTACTTCGTTCAATTAAAATCGATAGCATAGCCAATAACACATTCCATTCATCGCCGTGCAATGTTCGACGAAAACTATAACATTAAGGATGGTGTATAACTAACGTAAGCAATTTTTTTTCCTTAGAGCGGGACGCCAGTAAATTTATTATGGTTTTAAAAATAAAAGACATGTTTATGGTAGTTACAAAATGTTTAATAATTAAAAAAAAATTGTTCTTGTAAGCTGACAATATTTATTTTTCGCTTTCGCGCCAATTTTTAGAAATTAATGTCACGTGTTCTGTTTTGTCAAAGCTTGATATTGTTCAGTATTTTGGGGACAGCGGGAAACAAAGCTTATAAGCGGGAATGGCCCGCTCAAAGCGCGACTGGCCCGCTCAAAGCGCGACGTATAGTCATGTTATGTATAACTGGTGTTTTTTTTAGTATCATAAATATGGAAGTTAACGAACTTTTATATTTATGACATCAAGTGATAGGACGAACAAGTCGCGCGTCTGATGGTAAGCGACACGTCTGTCCATAACAGTTACAATGTTATTATGAGTTTCAAATCATAAAGGTGTGAAGGGCATTACCACTGCGAGTGATGACTCTGAGACATAAATTGACAAATCCTACGTGCCTGTAATTTTAAACTGCCTCTGTGGCCGAACCATGCTCAGTGTGTTTGGTTATCATGTTTCGGGTTCGATTTACGGGCAGAAATATTTGTATGGCACACGTTTATTTATCTGGTGAGGTGTATACTTTGGTGCATATGTACGTATGTCACGGGTGCCATAGGCACATACATACGTTATTATTATTATTTCACCAGCACCCGTACCCTTCAAAACCGAAACACAGTATAGCTCATAATACTGCTTGGCGGCAGAAATAGATAAGGTGGCAGTGCCTCTACTATTGTGGAAGTACTTCCCTGACGAACTCTTTCATAAGAAACTCTACTGCTAAATACTAAAAACTTCATTGCAGCGTGTATTTTCCGCCTTATGATTCAATGCATTGATTTATCTTAGGCCTGTTCGTGAGGGACGATTTACTACCCCGTACTTGATTATAGAGGCTACCCTTTAAAGCTTTAAAGATCTTGTCTTTTATACTTCCTTTTTAGAGCTTAGTAGAATTAATACCTTCTTAGAGAAAGTGAACAATTTTTTCATACAAAGAATTATAAAGTTCATTGACTTCATTCTGTAACAAATTGTTTTATTTGAAGGTCTGATTTAGTATGTCCAATTTGGTATTTGACGTATGTTTGTGATATTATGTTCTTCTACCTCACAAGATCTTCTTAAAGATGCTGTTAATACAGTGGCAGTGATAGTTTGAGGATTAGCAAAGCATGTAATTAACAAAGTGAAGTGCTGTGGTACCTTAATATTAAGGCTTAATTAAATATACGATATTGGGCCCCGAAATTCTGAGAGTTGTCTCCCTCTGCATAGCTATATTAACACGTTAGACAAGACCCCCAGCCCTAGGGCTTCCAAAATGATTGTTCAATCAAATGAAGATTACTAAGGTATTGATATGAAATTTCCAAAGCTTTTGATATAAGTTCTCGACATCGTCGAACTTGTAATTAGTAATTGGCGACCTTATCCGAAGGAAATGTCAATCACTTGTCGTATTATGGACTATGTCCAATACGTCTGAGACATGCAAGGTTGAGGTAGAATTATTAATTACGTTTACCAACAGATGTGCTGATACATCGGGGCAAAGTGTACAGGGGATAAGTAATTACAGCTGGGTTTTGTTATGAATAGTCCCGCTGGTGTATATGCATTGTTGTTAGTCGTTTTTGTAACTGACAGGTCATTTGACTGTTTTCAATGTGGTGGCTTAATTCCTTTACAATATAATAAGGGAGTACGATTAGAAGCTTTTATCATTTTACTGTATGTACGATTACTTTTTGAAAAACGAGCCTAATGATGAAACATTTGATCGTCGTCTGAAAGACATTTTGTTTGCTTATGCGTAGTATTCCATTGAAGAATATAGGGATATTATTTTGTACCATTACGTTATAATTTACTAGATTATTAGGTATAAAATTATTATTTTACAGACATGCATAATTACATAAACTTAACGCATACAATAATTATTTTGACATTATTTAATATGTTCCTACATTATTTGACATAATTATATTAACTATGTTAAATACTAATTCTAGTTTTTCCGCTACATTCCCTTAATTCTATTTCCTTTTTGCTTAGTGGTATAATTTTCCGTTGTAAATTTATTTATTATTACCTATTACTATTTTAATTTATTTTATTGTCGTACAAAAATAAAAGTAACCTTATTTAATTTTATATATTAATTTTTATGTATACGTTCTAATATGTAGTCATTATTATTATTTATATTTTACTTTATTGATGAGTAGTGTATTTATTTGAAACGTTTCATTACAAGATATTCTTTGATTGCACCCCCCTTTCTAACTCTTAAATTTATATCCTAAGGTTGCCTGGAAGAAATTGCTACTTAGCAATAAGGCCGCCTGTTGTACATTGGCTTACTCTGTGATACTTACATTACTGTTATGTGTTGTCATTGTAATTTTAAATTACAATAAATAATATTTCATTCATTCATTCATTCATTATGCTAAAATTACGATTAACTCATCATAGTACCTGTACAAAACTTGTACTGGATATTTGTATTTTTTTTAATATAAAATTTATTACTATTGTAACGATTCTAACTGTCGGACTGATTTTAAAAAAAATTGTTGTTCCAAGATGTATGGAAACACGACATAAGTCTAGATTCCACACGAATATGACTCAAAGTATATTCTAGAACATTTAAGTTTATTTGAAAAAAGCAGTCCTTAGAGTTTCTTGCTCGTTGTTCTCAGGGAAGTCAGCATAGCAATTGAGCAGTAGCTTAAAAAAAATAGAATGGAATATTTTTTTTTTATTTTTTATTATTTGACTTTGACATTGAGTAATATTTTCATTTCTAAACCGCCACAAATTATAAAAGATGGTCTCTCCATAAATGGTCTAAATAAATGGTCATATATAACAATGTAAAGTTTAAAAAATAATAAATAAATCTAAAAATCTAAAACTTTTGCAATTTTTGAATATGTTCAATAAACTGTTTCACGAGTCACCAATCTAAAGACTCTTAGCTCATTTTTTTACGTAACATAAAAAATAACAAGACAACTATCGTGACGTTTTCTAATTGGAATTATGATTTGAACAAGGCCGTAGCAACGACGGTCTGTACACGTCATTCAGATAAAGGTCATTACACGATTGTACTGGTTATTTATAACAATCAATTGTTTATCACTAGGAGGTATTACTGGGTACTGCACATGCACCCGGGACTAGTGTTGTAACTTGAAAAACAAAACAAATGTTTTTTTTTCACATTTTTGAAAAAGAACATGAAAAAAACACAGCGCCCTGGTTTTTTTTCTTAATTTGTTTTTTTTTAGATAAATAAATAAGTAGTATTTTTTATCAGTAATTATCATATTGTCATAATTGTCATATTGTCATATTTTTATTTTTATATTTTTTGAAAACGTACTCCAGAAAAATTACGGTTTCTTTCCATGTTTTTTTTTCATTGGTTTTTTTCACCTCAGAAAAAAACACGGTTTTTTAACAACACTATCAGGGGCGACTCTCCCGACGCCCTACTCTCTTGAGAACCGGATGAAGTCAATGACAACGGTATGTGACAACCCTGTACACTGGCTGCTTTGGGGTCAGAACCTTAGACTACTAACTAGTACTAACTTCAGTTTTTGTGCACGCATAGGTTATTAGTACCCCTCTCGTATACTTTAAGGAGCGGTAGGGATGGTTACTGTAGTCCTAACTAATGAAGAAGGATATGGAGCTGCTAGGAGATATCGAAAAATAAAGATAAGCGAGGAATGGCGTCTCTATGTAAAACAGTTGTGTCAATGATCATCATCACTATACAGAAAATTAATATCTTATTTAAGAACGTTTCTGTTATAATCACTAATACAAAGACTAAGCTTTAAAACAGTAGATTAAAATTTAAAGAGCTCCTTGTGAAAGAGTACGTCCAGGCTAGTACTGCCACCTTACCTATACCTGCCTCCAAGCGGTTAATAGTGTCAGCATTACTATGTTCCGATTTTGAAGGGTAAGGGTTTAAGGGTTAGAAAAATTACAGGCACATGGGAGTTGTGAACTGATGCCTCCGGGTAGTGCCCCTCAGATCTTTGCAATTTAAAGCTCTGAATGACTCTGTAACTGTTTTGGACAGGCGTGTAGCTTACCAGGCGCACAACTTGTTCGTCCCGTCACTTGAAGGTTTAATTAAAAAAAGCACTTAGTAAGAACCAACGTCTTCTAGGAAATCACGCCAGACGCTATGCCAACTAAGCCACGGAACGAACCAGCGGACCTTAGAAAATTTTCTATGTGCTTATTGCAGTTGTTTTGGTTTTAGGTTTTTTGTTTCACGACTTGTTAAGTGCGTAAATTTATTGAATGTCATGTAGTGAAACACATTTAATAAACTTAATTACAACGTTTCTGTACCTTATGTTCGAATTTCCTGGGCCTTAAGGATTCTTTTTGCATGCAAGCTTAATTAATCCTGTCAACCTATGGCATTTACGAATGTTAGACGATATATTTTATATCCGCTTGCAAAGAAAACTAAAAGACAAAAAAAAGTGAAAAACTTCAATTTAGCTAATAGTTTTTTTTTTTTTTTTTTTTTTTTTTTTTTATAGACTAAGCTCGACAGATGACTCCGTCCCACCTGATGTTAAATGAAACGGAGTCCAGACGCAAGGACAACTGGTGCAGCGTGAAAACAACGCATCATCAGTCGCCCTCACCCTGCCGGCCTACAAGGTACACTCACATCCGCAGATCTTTTTTTAAATGCTTTTCTTAAGCTGTCTAATCTGGTAACTTCTTCAGTACATATTTGCAGTGACCTATAAATTGATGTAGAAAACTCTCCTACCGATCTCTCAAAAGGCAATCTATCTCCAATCTCATCCTGAAATTCGTACTATTGACAGTATTAAACTTCTTCATGGCTGTGTCCAGTCGATTTTCTAACTGAGATAGAATCGTTTGATTCGACGATGCAGTTATGTACGCCTGGCAAAAAAGCACTAATTAGAAGACTATGATATTCCGACGAAAGGATGCGATCCATAGTGGTAATATAGTGGAAAACTGAGGTAGTGATGGCATCAGCATTAGAAAAGGAAATGCGTCTATCCAGTTAACAGACCATATTCCTACCCCATGCTCTTTAGGTTGTTCATATAAATCGCTTGAAGCAACCAAAACACGAATATCATACAGCGATAAGTATTCCATATGTTTTCCCTTGCAGATTACATTACAACTGAAATTATTCCAAGCAAAATTTTCGATTCCGCTTTCCCTCGCGAAACGTCCCTCTAAGGGACAAACTTTGTTTGACTTATCTCTGATTGCTACGTGACATTTGAGCGTGAATGTAAAGCTAGCAATGACAAATAAGCCTCAAAATTAAGTTAACGTTTAACTTTCGCATGTCACTTTGAATCGCTTGGGGGACTGTTTGTATTTTGTGATTGTTGAATGTATTGTCACGTCAAAGTATATCCCTCAACCCCTTCATGGACAGCACTGAAATAATACCGCGCACCAAAAGTCACTACTTTTCTTTATGCCGTAGTGACCATATTGATTCGCCATAATTATTACGCTTTATCACTGACGGCTGATGCCGTCAACGTTCATAGCAGCACTGTAAACTGTTCTTGCAAATGTTTCTTGTGCATAAGTAAGTACGGCTATGATAGTGGTAAAGTGACTTTATTTAATTTATTTCAGCAAAAGAAGTCTATATTAAAATAGCGTACCCCGTAAAATAGCGTAACCCTTGCAGTATAAGAAGACAAATAAAAGTTATTATGTACTAACAATTCCAAAAGAAACAATTGTAATTAGATTATATTTAAGCAGTGATGAAGGGTATTTATTTATTATACATATATAGATTTGAATAATTAAATTACAGTTGGAGAAGTAGTAAGAGAGGTGATTTTGATTACTAATAGTATACTGTATGTATCGTTTAGTTATTCATCAAATTTAAACGAAAATTAAGTAATTCATTTCACCTAGATGGCAGAAATACCTACCTAACTAACCAGATTTAAAGTGTGAAAACACGTTTCATTATTATTTATTATAGAATAGGGTTTCTGCAATACACGTTATTTGTTTATTGTATTACTAAAAAACTATGTATTTAGAGAAAAAAAACGAGGGATTTTTTACTGTCAGCGCGAAACCAAACTACACAACCACAAAAGGCAGTCGCTGGCGGTGGCGACGTACTGACATGTACGGTCTTACATCACCTCATACAAACACGTCGGTATGCAACGTCCTGTCTTGGTGTGCACATATTAAATATGTGTGTGTAACGTCCACAAAATGTATCTCAAATACATAATTAAATTTTGTCAGTACATTGTTTATGCTTCAGTAGGCGGCAACTATAAAGAAAGCACTTGGATGTCGCACGGTAAAGTAAAGTTTTTATAAGATCCATTTGGGCAAGGTGTGGTGAAATTCTAGCCACATGGGACGTGTCAACTACAAAGAGTGACAGACGCTGTGGTCCCTTAGATCTTTGCGATTTAAAGCTCTGAGTGGCAACAAGCGTACCGCGTACTACTTCCCGTCCGTGGGTATCATAAAAAAAATCGTTATATTTTACCCACACATCATACTATTGTTTTTGAAAAAGAATATACATATATATATATATATATAGACATAGACATAGACATACTTTTATTGGCACGAATACAACAACACAAAACCACACTAAAACAGTTTACATACAAATAAGTAGGTATATGACTCATAATTACAAATAAAACTAAAACAATGGTGCACAGTAGACAGTAGTATGGCCTGTGTTGTAGCGTCATGCCAACACGGGACTTATCTCAGCATATGCTGCAGTAGATTTACCACAGCGCTGATTTTCAGTAAGCCCGTAGAGCTCGACGCCAGAAATTCATTAAGAATAAAAGAATAAAAAATAAAAAAAATAAATTAGAAATATTAGTGCTTTCTTTTTACTATTACTATCATATAATATGCAAATAAATATATATAAATATAAATAAGATTATAAATAAATTAGCGAAAATGACATAATACTTATATTTAAATGATATGAAATTACAGAGCTATACCCTATCAGCGAACCTTTTACCTCGAAAATGCTGGAACAACCCGGCCGCCCACGGACAACTCGGCCTGGTATGATGTTAATAGTTGTTTTATTTTGCTTTTAAAAGAAAAGACAGACTTTACTTCCCTCATAGGCGGCGGCAAGTTATTCCAGCACTTCGAGGCCGCGTATCTAAAACTCCCACGAAAAGCAGAAGTGCGGTGCGGAGTGATTTGCAATACCCAACCCGTCGAACGAGCACCATATCTCCCATGGTCACGCCAAGACAACTTTTCTGCCAGGTACTCCGGTTGACCCGTCCTGATAACACCGAATAATAGCAAAGTCAGATGCTGTTCTCGGCGGAGAGACATTTTCAGGCTATTAGATCCTATAATATAAGGTGTGACATGGGCACGTTTAGGAATGTCAAAACAAAACCTTGCACACGAGTTCTGCACTCTCTGAACTAAACGCTCGGTTCTAGCTAGCAGTCGGGGACCGTATACAACATCTGCATATCCGAGAATGGATAACACCAAAGAGTCGCACAAACTGATGCGCAATTCCTGATTAAGGTACTGACGGATGCGGTACAAAATTTTTAGCCTATAATAACATCTCTTTACCATTTCAGATATATGTTAGTCAAAGAGTAGCCTCTCATCCATCAGCACCCCAAGGTTTCGAGCCACAGTCACACGTTCTACCTGGACATTATTTATTACAAGTTTGGGATCATCCGCGGATATTTTCGCAACTTGATGTTTAGAACCTAGAATTATATATTTAGTCTTGGCCGCATTCAATAGCAAACTATGCCTACCAGACCATTCAGCCAACCGCCCCATGTCCTCATTTATCTTGGATACAGCAGAACATAGATCATTAGGTTTAAAGGAGAGGTACAATTGCGTGTCATCGGCGTACACGTGATAGGAGCAGTGCTTGATTACTTTTATCATGTCCGCCGCGTACAATATATAGAGGACCGGACCCAACACAGACCCCTGCGGTACTCCTCGTACAACACTTGCAGGCCTAGAACTGGCACTTGTACCGTTACCATTGCTCAGATGGACACTCTGGGTGCGGCCGTAGAGGTAACTAGCAAACCAACCTACTGTGGCAGATGAGAAACCATAGTAAGTCAATTTAGACAGTAAAAGCGGGATACTTATTGAGTCAAATGCTCGAGAATAGTCAAGAAGAACCATAATGGTACCTTCACCTCTATCTTGGGCGCAAAGAACATTATCCACAATATCCAGCAGAGCTGTCGCCGTGCTCCGAGATTTACGAAAACCGGACTGGTGCACTGGTAATATTTTATTGCGCTCAATGTACTCCGTGAGCTGTGCACAAACAACTCTCTCTAGTATCTTCGAGAGGCACGGAAGGACACTGATCGGACGCAGGTCCCTCACATCGGTAATATTTGTCTTCTTGGGCATAGGTCTAACTACTAATATAATATATTCTTATGATATTACAAAATATAATTACGAAACGTCATTACCGGAAAAATATGTCTTATAATGAAATGCGAGTACTCAGAACACCTAAGAAGAAATGTATATCCCCGGTTTAAGTGTTACAATTTGAAATTTGAACGTTTAATTTTAAATAATTAATTTTAAATAAGCCGTGTTCTGGTTTTGAAGGGTAAGTATGCTGGTGAAATTACAGGCACATGGGACTTGTCAACTTATATCTCACGGTGACGGGCGCAGTGGCAGTGCCCCTCAGATCTTTGCGATTTAAATCTCTGAGGGGCACTGCAACTGTTATTGGACAGGCCTATAGCGTACCATCAGGCGCACGACTTGTCCGTCCCGTCACTAAGTATTATAAAAAAAATGTCCCCAAGAGTGTAAGTTATTTCAGTGAATGTTGGTCATACTGATCAATTCAATAAATTCATTTATTAATTGCAACATATGTAGGTACCTAGCTACAGATCTTATATTAAGCATACATAGAAAACATCTGAATCCTGCAGGTAGGAATCCTACAGGAATGAGTCAGGTCGACATTATAGAAATTTATCGTTTAAATATTATTATTTTGTAGTAGCTTTTGTAGTGTTAATTGGTAGTAGCTTTTACCAGTAAGAGTGTTTTTTTATTACCAATGAATTTATTTTCTTGTTTTTGGCAGTTTGTTATTTATATTTTTATTAACATTTCGTCAAAATGTGTTTTAAATTAAAATTCCATTTTTCCCGTGCTAATACAATTCTGTGAGGCCTATGTTCAGCAGTGGATACCTTTTGCCTGAAATGATGAATACGGTTCATTTTGCTTGGGTGAGCAGCAGGGCTGGCTTTATTTTAGAATTTATTTTTTTACAAACGAAATTAAAGTCATTTAAAAAATGTGTATCGTATAGTATAAATAGGTATTCTATTATCGTATTCTATTTAGTTCAATAGATATAAAAAAAAATCATTGATATACGTAAACTACTTAGTGAATACAGCAGTTTTCTTGAAAAAATTTCGTGGTAAGTTTGTGTTCTTTTCAACCGTGAAAATTTTTAGGAATCGTGTTTTCGACTCTAAAACTGAACTTCGACACACGCATCTCCGACAACATGTTACATCGACATGATTTACTCAGACATTACGTTACTCCTACAATATGTTACTTCGACATTATTTTACTCAGACACTACGCTACTCCGACAACATATTACATCGACATGATTTTACTTAGACATTACATTACACCAACAATATGTTACTTCGACATTATTTTACTCAAACACTACGCTAC
>NW_020654289.1:10108100-10115796 GCF_003589595.1 Hyposmocoma kahamanoa
ACATTATTTTACTCAAACACTACGCTACTCCGACAACATGTTACATCGACATGATTTTACTCAGACATTACGTTACTCCGACAATATGTTACTTCGACATTATTTTATTCAGACACTACGCTACTGCGACAACATGTTACATTGACATGATTTTACTCAGACATTACGTTACTCAAACAATATTTCCGTTTAAAAAACTCTGTATTTTAATAAAATAAATTTCCGATTACATTATATTGTCCTTTTTTGTCATAGTGATCGATATAAGAAATCATTTCCTACGTGGGTTTGAAATGATGATTTTTCTTATCAGAGTACAAAGATTTTTTTTAATAAACACCTCGTCTGTGTTGTCGATGTAGCGTAGTGTATGAGTAAAATAATGTCGATGTAACATGTTGTCGGAGTAGCGTAGTGTCTGAGTAAAATGTTGTCGGAGTCGCGTGTGTCGAAATTCAGTTTTAGAGTCCGTGTTTTCACACCATAATACATCAGAGTATGTCCTCAATTTTACTATATATTTTTCCAAAGCGATTGATTCAACACTTTCACTGTTATGCGAAATCAACCAAAGCCATTTGAGGTTGTATAGACTCTTAAATGAGTCAATGCAGCTGCAGCGACTGCCGCCGCTTGAGTTTTACCTTCTTTGCTTAATTATCTTCTACAATGTATATACTTAACTTTAATGTTGTTCTTTACCTCATCAAAACAAAACTCGACACTACCACATTACATAAACATTAAAGTTAATGGACACCTGGACAACTGATCGCATAAGAGTATTATGATACGTAGTTATTATCTACGTATCAGAATTTAACTTTAGGGTAGAACACATTTCATGCCTTAGTGCCATATTAATGCGTGGAATTAAGGGACAGTTGCTTTCATACAAGTTTCTTGCCTAAAATTGTCATTTACTATTATTTTATTTATTTATTTTTATTATACCAAGTGACGGGACGAACAAGTGGTGTGCCTGACGGCAGTGTCATGCAGAACTTTAAATCGCAAAGATCTGAGGGGCGCTGCCTGCCACTACGCCCGTCACCCTGAGACATAACGTCGCTTTTTACTTTCTCAAACTCGTATCTTAAAGCACAAAGTAACCGAAAAGCAAAATTATGCATTGTATATACAAAGGCTGCAGGCTGATTTTACATTACATTTCCTTCATATTCACACATTGGCTTTTACCTATTCTTAAAGTAATGCATCCAAATTAACACCATTGATTGGAAATTAAAAATAAATAAATAGAAATGTTTGCTATGTCCTGATACGTGTATATACGTATAAGATACGTTGTTGAGAAAGTAAGACATGGATAAGTTGGTAAGTTTCCTGTAAAAGGTGGCAGTACTTCCCTGGTCGAACTTTTACAAGGAGCTGTACTGCTACTAATGATTATCCTGCTAGACTGCCGGACGTAGACCTTTGCGAGAATTGCAATTTAACATTCGCTTCTGTACCTTTATCTAGCTACTCTGGAGAGATTTTAAGACTTTCGTGGTTATTCACTAAATAATTATCACTAATTACAGTTTTCTTACCACGGTATGTCTTTTTTTTATATCCCCGGTATATCAGAACAATTTAAGGGGTCCACGTGACATTGCAACGTACCGAGACTTCGTGACCGTAATAAATACGCGTGACAAAACATAAGTGTGGACGGTTTTTGTCACGCGGTTAAATGACACGACCTAATGTCAGCGGTCCACGACCCGGTGTGTCTGAAATGGCAAGTACATTTTGCCGTGTCATACATTTATGGAGTGACAAGAACGTACAACACCGAGCAACACTTATAGCGAGTTTCATCGTGTCTGAAATTGTCGCAAGCCATCTACATATACGTAGCAAATACCCATGACATGTCACGGAGTCTCGGTGCGTTGAAATGTCACAAATGTGGACCCACTTTTACACGATCTTTGGATTTACTAATATTACAGAATTACTAATATCATAAACATCTTTTGTTCACTGACTTTTCACAAAAAATAATAAATATACCAAATTAAACTTTTAAGTTTTTTGGGCTATTTGACACTAGGTCTGTATGTAAGGTAATGTAAGTTCAAACGTGCAAGCGTCCTCTCTGACGACTTTCGCATTTTGCACAGAGTTATTGCCATTTTGTATAAAAGTAAAATCTGACAAATTATTAAAAGTCATGGAACAAAAGTTGTTGCTTATGATGTTAGTAATACAGTCCTGAGAGGTTGTTAGTATTTTACAAATAACCTTGTAAACCATGAGAAGAAACTTTAACTTTTAACTTTTGTTTAAATTTTAACTTTTCATTTCATAATTAATTAAAAGTTTAATAAATTATTTGCTTGAATAGGTCAAGACATGCTGTCGATATGCTAGCAACTTGAGCATATTTCTGCCACATCGGTCATCAATTTGGTAATGAAACTTATGAACTACAAAAGAGATTAAAATATGCATATCGTTGGAAAAATAAATCAGTCAGATCAAATTGGAAATAATAACTCCAAACAGCAAAAACAAGTGGGAGCGTGTTTTGAATAAGAAAACTCCTTTTCGTGGAACGGTTAAAACAGCTCAACTTCCAACCTTATGTATTCATTATATGGCATTTATTTGACATCAGCTACAGCAAGATTAAAAGCTGTTAAACGATTAAAACAACAGCGAGACACCCCGCAGGACGCTCTAGGTAACAACGCCTAGCGTATTAGATAAAACTTCTAGAAAGCAGTACGATAATAAATCGTCAAGTTTCTCCTCTCGTTGGCAACTCGATGTTGACAGATGTATAGTTACTGGATGTTACATGTCGACGCCGGAAAGCGATCTTGTCGTATCTCGAAAAATAGGACTTTACTCCAGGGGAGAAAAACTATTTCAAAAAATTATTTCTCTTTAATTTGAATTAGTAGAAAGTCAATTTTAAAGTATGATTGTATACATCATGATATATAATGTATGATGTATACAATCATACTTTAAAATTGACTTTCTACTAATTCCAATGAAAGAGAAATAATTTTTTGAAATAAGTTTTCGACTCTGGTGTAAAGTCCTATTTTTCGAGATACGACAAGATCGCTTTCCGGCGTCGATGTGAACATGATTAATAGCATATAATACCGTCGTTAAAACCATGTAACAATACTCATTATATCGTGTTGTTTGTGTTACGGTCAAATGTATTCTTATTTGATGTTATATATTACAACGCACAGACAATTAAACGGCAAAATTCACATGTAATATTTCATTAATTGCATTATTTGTTCTGGACTATTGCAAATACGTATTTCATTTAATACGTACTATACGAGGAGTGATCCAAAAGTAATGATAATCAATATAAAATAAGGATATTTTAACTAAAAAAATATTTATTTCTCTACATAGTCTCCTAGCCAGTCAATACATTTAGTCCATCTTTTTTCTAAACCCATAATTCCCTTTGAAAAAAATTATTTGTCTTGAGTATCCAAAAACGCCTCTCCAGTCATCACTTCGCTATCGTCGTCAAATTTTTTGCCTCGGAGATGTTCCTTGAGCCGAGGAAAGAGGTAAAAGACACTGGGAGCCAGGTCTGGCGAATAGGGTGGGTGTTCGAGGAATTCGAATCTCGTTTCTTGAATAGCAGCCATCGCGAGGGCTTTATGAGCCGGTGTTGTCTTGGTGAAACAACACTCCAGCTCGGAGATTGCCTCGTCTTTTTTCTTTTATGGCCTCCCGAAATCTTCTTATTTGGTCTGCGTAATAAGAGCCCGTAATAATAGCTCGTTTTTCCAAGTATTCTACCATTTAACTCCTTCAGCGTCCCAAAAAACGGTCGCCATAACCTTTCCTGCCGAACTTGACACCTTGAATTTCTTCGGCGTCGGGGAAGAGGCTCGTTTCCAAGTCATTGACTGTTGTTTGGTTTCTCGTATTTAATCAATGCTCATTACCTTATGCGCTTATTATCCTTTTCTCCTATTCTTACCTATTTTTAATATTATGTGTTATGTGTATAAACTACTGTTTTTAATTTATGTAAGTATGTTGTTATGCATTTTCATTTTTTAATTTATTAGAGTATTCTATTTGTTTATTTCTGTTTTATTATTTATTTGTGTAAGTACGTATACGTACACAATATGTGTATTAAATACGTATTCTGCCGCGTCCTCAAATAATGATTTCTTAAAGTTTTTCCTCTTATAATAAGGCCGCCTGTTGTACCTGTCTTTATTATCTTATTTTTATTACTTACGTAAAGTCCCAGTGTGTAATAAAAAATATATGTATTGTAGTGTACATTTTGTTCTACAATGACCTCAATACCTAATTGGTTGAAAAGACTTGAGACCATCATTTTGTACCAAACAATCACGTACATCCAGTAAATCTCTATATCTGTTAAGCTGCCTTGTCCTACCTTATGACTTAGCAACGGCATAAATTAAGCTGGCGGACGTAATGGGGCAATATTCGAGACAAGCTTGTTTTATTACCATACTTCGGCTGCAACTTCGGGACGTGCGTCCTTTAGCTAAATTATGCATGTGGAACTACGTGGCTGGAAATAAATGGCTTCGTATTGGGAAGTATGAAGATTAAAGGGTTAATGATGGATTGAGGAACATCATACTCACATTAAGTTGAGAGTTTCAAGGTACTATATGCGGTGTAACGAAAAAGAGCAGTCATACTAAAAAAACAATCTCATTGAAATAAACAAAATGTTGTTTATATATAAATTCTTTTCTTGTTTTACTTTTCGCAATACTAAGTGATGGGACAAAAAGTCGTGCGCCTGGTGGTAAGCGACTTGCCCGTCCGAAACAGTTGCAGTGCCAGTCATAGCTAGAAATCGCATAAATCTGCGTGGCACTGCCAATGCTCACGTCACTCTGAGACATAAAGTTGACAAGTCCCATGAGGCTAGAATATCACCAGCACTCTTACTCTTTAAAACCAGAATTGCGGAATGAATACTCACGCTACTGTTTGGTGGCAGAAATATGTAAGGTGACCTGGACGAACTGTTTCACAGGGAACGCTCATCGCTTTTATGTGTCATATTTGCGCTTACGCGGGCTGTATTGTTCCAATCTTAGTATATGTACCGAAGCAAGTACATCACGTTCTGAGCCTAACAATGATTGCAGTAACCTTTTTATGGAATAAATAAATAAATATTAGACAACATCACTCACATGCGTTGCTCCGATCCCTAAATAAGTTAAGCACTTGTGTTATGGAAATCGGAAATAACGACGGTACCACTAACACCCAGACCCGAGATGCTACTAAATATATGTACATTATATTTAGTAGCAATAAAGTTCCTTGTGAAAGAGTTCATCCAGCGAAGTACTGCCACCTTATCTATTTCTGCCGCCAAGCAGCAATGACAACATTACTAGTGCTGGTGAAATTACAGGCACTTGGGACTTGTCAACTTATGTCACAGGGTAACGGGCGCAGCAGCAGCCTACGATCTTAGCGCTGAGCGTCACTGCAACTGTCATGGAAAAGCGTCACTAAAAAAGTGTCACTTAACACCAGGCGCACGAATTGTTCGTCCTGTCACTTGGAATGATAAAAAAAGACAATATAGAAAAATTAGTTTCTCTACACTAACCTCAGAGATGCCGATGTAAATTGGTCTGCAATCCACTCGACCACGAGAGTCGTCATTCAAACCTCTTGTAATTAACTCCATCAAGTTATTTTATTGGCTAACGTGATTCAAGTCAGTGTTTTTCATTGTATTTTTTTAGATATGAAAGAGTCCGTGAAATTTATTAACCACTAACCGTGGCTTAATTGGTAGAGCATGTGCCACGGATTTTCTTAGTATTTTAATCTTTGTTATAAAAATTGTAACAAACTAATGGAGTAATTTCACAAAAAAATAATTGGTATTGGTAGTGAAACATAGTGACACTTAATAATTACTAACCACTTGTTACACAGAAATTACGTCTTTGTTACAAATCAACATCGATTCGACTTTTTTCCACAAATACATCGTTGTAACTGCGCAAAGTGAAAATCTAAAGTAGTGGTTGTCGAATAATTATCGCATCATTTAGTATAACAAAGCCACATGTGAATATCAATACTTCATCAAAATGAAAGTCATAAACGAGTTCCTAGGTTTTCCCGATTGTTACACATAGGAAATGAAAGTATTTTTCCGGATTTAAATGCCAACCGTATGAGCCCAAAACGTTGATTAGTTTGAAAAAACAAATATACGCGATTTAAGTCCGCAAAAATAATTTCATTTCCTATGAAAGTCATAAAGTTATATGAAATTTTGTAACTCATCTGTTTAAGCATAAAAAGTCATTGACTAATTTCGTTCGTAGAACTTTTAAATCTATCTCTTAAAAAATTTAGCAAATCCGGCCTTATTACGTTGCGTGTGCAAGTTTTTCTCTTGTGGAAGCTATGACAAATAGACGCGGGCCGGGTGTCACTCAGGCGTCGCAACGCCGCCCGACGCAAAAAATAGTGTGGCATCGTTCTTACCAGGGGATCCATTCTCGTTCTCCATCTCCGAAACTCTTACTGTACATAATATAGGTAATTTAGTACAGATGTCCGCTTTTTGCTGCTGAGGTTGATTGGATTACTAATTACTAGTAAACTTACTAGTAATAATCCATACACAGACATAGGGGTACAAATGATTTAGGATCAATCTCACGATTGATGTTTAATAGCCATCGCGAGCTCTCGCGAGTCCGCAGCGGACCTCCGCGCGCTAGCACGCGCGATGCCTCATCGCAGTAATACTAGCATGATGGGGTGCGAGTAGCGCGAGTGACATAAATATACTGCTACGCGAGATACTGCTATTCTCACATACAGGTCTCGCAGTTCATGTCCCTCTCGCGCAAGTCGCGTCTTATCGTGCTAGCCCTACAGGAATCATGTTTCTGTTGCCAAGTTAATAACTCTATACAGGCAGCAATGCGGTTCAATATTCCACCAACAAATATTTCAATCGCCTCCTTGGCCGAACGGTTACCATACTGGTCGGCCAATATTTGTGCGGCCTACATTTATTTCTCTAGCGAGCTTGGGTGTCATTTGTGGTTTTCTATATGTGTGTCTGTGGTACCCGCGACACAGGGTTTCCCTAGTGCGGGGTTTTAAAAAGTACAGATCCAGTGACTACGGGGCAAGTCAACTGCCTCTGTGGCTGAACGGTTACAATGCCACCCAGAGGTCCTTGGTTCGATTCCGGGGCCGGGAGAAATATTTGTATGGCCTACATTTATTTCTCTCGTGAGTATGGGTGTAATTTGTCGTTGTCTATATGTGTGTCCATGGCGCGCGCGACACAGGATTTCCCTAGTGCGTGGTTATGAGTGTGTGCGCGTTATTATTATTATCAAGTTGCATATAATATAGGAAATGAAACTATTTTTCGGGTATAAGTCGCGTATGTTTGTTTTTCCAAACAAAACAGTTCACACTCGTTCTTCGTCCGATATCGGCCCAAAACCATTACTGTCAAATAAGTAATACTCGACCATAATATCAAAAGACAATGTCAAGTATGAAGCTTCATTCGCATCATGCGTCTTTTCATTTTTGTCGATTATTACTTATTTGACAGTAATTGCTGGCTGGCTGTCAAATGGAGTACGGGAATAGACCCCTAGAACGGGATGTAATGAAAAAAAGTTTTGTAAAA
>NW_020654289.1:10116196-10159234 GCF_003589595.1 Hyposmocoma kahamanoa
TTTTACAAATTATAATAGACATTAGAATAAATTAAAACGTTATAATTAGTAGAGTCTTATATCAGTTTGAGATTTTTCATCAGATGAAATGCTGGATCCCAAACTGGTGGTACGGAGAAACCATTTTCCCTGTTGAAATTAGGATTGTTTTTTAATTTCAATGGCCTCTCGCAGCATCCTGGGTAGATAACGGACTTCTTTTGCAAGGACCTGGGGTCAAACTTCATTGAATGTGTAAGTTTATCCATGACATGCTCGCAGATTGCAGACTTGTTTACGCGACGGTGTTTGACATCAGCTATGTGTTCTTTGATGCGGGTACAAATACTTCGCTTCGTTTGTCCAATAAAAGTTCGTTCGGTTTGTTTGAAAAAACAAATATACGCGATTTACATCCGGAAAAATAGTTATATTTCCTATCTGTAAGAATCACGGAAACCTAAGAACTCGATTGTTTACCTCGCTAAATGTACCGGTATCTGAAATCTGTGAATTCTAATCGAAACACCTTTAAAACTCATAGACAGTCTTCTAGGACCATTTTCCAGTAGCTATAACGATTAAGACAGCTAGCCTTGCTGACCAATTTCAGATTTCAGACTGTATTCGAAAGAAAGGAATCGATATATGAATTATTGTATAGTATTGGAAACAAAAGAAAGTGCAAAATGTACCGATTGAAAAACAATGGGTCAAACAGAAAACATTTCCGCCTGACGTCAGTTTTGATTGCGAAAATTGCGCTTTGCTATTATTCTCGTATCAAGCCATTTGAAAACCAAAGCCTTTTTTATTAAAAAATAACGACCAAATCGTCAATAAGAAAAGTTATATGATAATAAAATATAAGCGGCATTCTGAACATGTAACGTTATTTAAAAAAGTTCTTCCGAAAAATATTTGAATGATTGATATAACGATACCACGTGATAACGATCAAAAGTGCTATTATAACATGAAAGTCACAAAAACAATGCGAACCACATGAAACAAATTTATGAAATGAGAGTGAAATAATAAAAAAAAATTATAATAAAAATAATAAAACAAAATATGCGTGAAATTTTATAACTCTCCTATTTGCATAAAAAAGTTATCGAGTAATTTCGTACGCAGAATCTTAAAACCTTCCTCATCAAATGTTGTCATTTTGCGGACGTGACCTTATTACGCCATGGGTGCGAATTTTTCTTTGTGAATGCGGCTCAGGACAGCATTCAATATAATAGTAATATATTATGTCAGATAACCTCACCAATTATCTGGTCTCAAAAATTCCCTGGACTATCAGACCCGGGACTTTCTTTTCTAGCGTCTACATTGTAGACCATACAGTTCATCATATGAAGTTTTTTGACGATACCAAGTGGCGGGACGAACAAGTCGTGCACCTAATGGTAAGCGACACGCCTGTCTATGCCTGTCCATAACAGTTGCAGTGCCACTAAGAACTTTAAAGTAGACAAGGACATAAGTAGACAAGTCCCATGTGCCTATAATTTCACCAGAAAAATCGAAACGCAGTAATAATCACGTTACTGCTTGGCGGCAGAAATAGGTAAGGTGGAAGTACTTCCGAGGCTTAACACTTGCTCAAGGACTCTAATGCTACTTAAAGTATCACACGTATGTAAATCTCTTTCCTGCAAAGTTGCCATTTTGAAGACGTGACCTCATAATAACAACGGTGTGCATTGTTTCACGAAAAACCTTACGTCATTTTAACTTATTCCAAAGTTCAACAAATGGCAATATTTATTTCTTATTGATGCAATAAGCATCCAGCCCCCTGTGCCCGTGCTGATTAAAACTATCCATCCACAGGCATATTATAATGAAATTACTTTGGGCTCAGATGGTACGAGACCGTTACTCCCATTGGTTCAATTAAAACGAATTGCCATGAGTACTAGTGGTGTCTATTAATTTGATTGAAGACCATTTATGTGTGTATTTTGTCTGTGTTTGTTTACACAGTGCCGGTGTTGGCGGGATTTTCGGGTATATGGCGAAAGCATTATTGCAAATAATTGTAACTTTTTCATTGAAAAAAAAATCGATGTCAAAAGTTTACTTTTCGCCTCTTTTCGATTTCTTTGGGATCCCCTCAGCAGATTCTGACTTCTTGGTGACAATGGGACTGTTACGGAATCCTTTGTACATTTTATACTTTTTTCTGGTTGTCATGGTGACGGTGATTTATTGATTACATGTATTGCGTCAAGTGAAAAGTCGACTTTTATTTGCGGAAAATAATTAGTAATTTGTGATAGCAGAAACGAACCCGGAACCGTATAAGGGCTCACCTAGACCTCTTTAATCAAAAGAAGAATTTTCAAAAGCGGTGTACAATAAAATTGATGAAGAAATTGGTGTATACTCGGACATGCCTTTAAAATTTAAGAATGTCCTTCGATTTTCATGGGATCCTCTCATCAGATTCTGACTTGATGATAATGAGACCACCACGAGATTGCAACCTTTAAAAAAAAACTATCAAAATCGGTCCATAATTGACGGAAATATCTGAAAACATACATAAAACATACGAACGTATAACCT
Source organism: Hyposmocoma kahamanoa (assembly GCF_003589595.1). Taxonomy (NCBI): domain Eukaryota; kingdom Metazoa; phylum Arthropoda; class Insecta; order Lepidoptera; family Cosmopterigidae; genus Hyposmocoma; species Hyposmocoma kahamanoa. Next base: position 10,118,759 of record NW_020654289.1, read on the forward strand.
CCTTCTTTTTTTAGTCGGTTAGAAATATATGAACAATCTTAAAAACTTTGTGGTACATAATGGGTTCGTCTGAGAAACTGTAAATAATTAATCAATTATCATATAATCATATGTACTGCGTCAGACTTGGATGAATGTCACGATGTTGTCAGAATATCTCGTTTATTGTAAGAGATATTTATGGACACGGTTATTTATAAAATAAAAACAACCTCGCGGGTTATTATTTTACTTTCGTAGTATTATTATAGTAGTATTGCACTTGCACGTTTGAATTTACTACCAAATACAGACGTAAAAATAATCAGATAGTACAACAAAACTTAAACGTTTATTTTTGGTAAATTTATTACGTTTTGTAAAAAGTCTTGGAACAATAGTTCAAAAATAGAATTCTAAGCGTAGCGAGGGTTTCTAGGCACGAGACACAAAACAACTTTGCTGCTGAGCGAAACACACAACTTTCCTATAGCGAGACGTATGGTAGATGAAAGACAAACAGTTGAACTACAATAACAAATCAGTTTTAATAAACGAAATTAGTTACTGTGGTCAATGTTGTCAACACTAATAAGAATAAAATATACCATCGGATTTATATTACATAAATAATGTACACCGAATCGTGTAGTTGAACGTGTCATTATATTTTTTTTCATCGAAAGAAAAAGTTAGATATGCACTACAGTCTATCGTCAAGTTCGAATTTCAAAAACTTTTTCCATACTAGCGTGGAAAAAATGCTTTTCTAATTAGAAAGAAAGCCTTTCCGAGCTAGTGAGGTGAAAAAGTTATTGTTTATAATACTAGTAATATAGTTTCCCATATCTTAGTTTTATGTTCGATCATTTACTTATATTTTGTACTTGTTGGGAGATAATAAAGGATACATTATTCAATAACTTACGAAGACAAAGTTAAAGAGTTTTGTTTTTTAAATAAGTACTTATATTACACTGTTTAACTATGTTTAGAAAAAATGGAAATGAAATTATTTTTTCCAATCTAAATCACATGTATTTGTTCTTTTTACACAAACCAACGCTTTCAGATACAGGTCCCATGGTCATTGCTGCCTGCCATGGTAAACTCATCAACCAGTTATGTCTAATATTAATGTAAATATCTTATTCTGAATCTGAACTACAGTTAAAAAAGTTATGAATTTAAAAACCTTATTGTATAATTTACCAAAGAACACTTCCTATTTTCGCTGTATACCTACGATTTCTGCCGTGGTAACAATATTAACAATAAGTATGTTTGAAATTCATATAGACTTACTGTGCTTATCGCAAGCTCCGCAGATTTGCAATTCAGAAGTATCTAGGGATCAAGTTTTTGCTAATTACTAAAATTAGGTTTTTTAATGAATTTTTATAACACAAATGGATGTTGTTATAGCTATTAATACAAAGAACGAACACTCAGAAAAAATTCCTTCCTTCGAATCCGGCCGGATTCGAACCGACGACGTCTTCTAGAATACCGTGCCAGACGCTATACCAACTATGCCACGTTACGAACCAGCGGACCTCACGAATTTTTCTATGTACTTGTTGTCGTATTTTTGTATTTGGTTTTTCAACGACTTTTTAGCCGTAACGCCAGCTATAAGAAATCTATGAAAGTATATCGTCACCCAGTCTGATACCTTTACAGCTACCAGGCCCGGCTAGAGATGGCGCTATGCACTGTATTTAAATTTTTTATTGAATTGATATTCAATTATTTTTTATGTGAAATTACTCCACTAGTTTGTTATAGTTATTCATACAAAGACCGAACACTCAGAAAAAATTCCTTCGATCCGGCCGGATTCGAATCGACGTCTTCTAGCATACTGTGCCAGATGCTATTCCAACGGAACGAACCAACGGACCTCACCAATGGATGTTTTTTGGTCAGTTTCATTTTTTAAGTCAAATTATAAAGTTGACAAAAAAAATCCATCGGTATTAAAAAGCCTGATTTTCAGTAATTTGTAATTAAAAAAAAGTAATTAAAAAAATTTAATAATTAACCCCTAGACTCTTTTGATGTATGTATTTTATGGTTTAATATGATTTAGATTTGAGAAAATAGTTTCGTTTTACTACAATCGCGAAACCTGAGAACTCAATTATATACTCGCATATCAAAAAATAGAAGGTTAGAAGCCTTTGAAATGTGGGTCTACAGAAGAATTTAAAAAATATCGTAGACGGAGTGCCCAATGAAAGAGTATTGCAGATGGTGAATAAGACATTAGAGGTCTTGACTATTGTCAAAAAACGCAAACTATAGTACTTTGGTCATATAATGCGTAATGATAAATACCTACCTACTCCGACTAATTATGCAAGGAAAAATACAGGGAAAGTGACCAACTGGAAGAAGGCGTACTTCGTGGCTTAAGAATCTCCAGACATGATTAAACTTGAGCACAAGAACCTTGTTCCGTGCAGCTGTGTCTAAAGTACAAATAGCCCTTACGATAGTGAACCTCCGGCAGGAGATGGTACCTCAAGAAAAGAAGATATCAAAAAATACTTAAAAAACCAAATCACTATTATTTAAATATAATAAAAAATCCTCAACTACGTCTCTGACATCAGACAATTTCCAGGCTATATACGGACACTAAAATAAAGTTTGACCTTTATCAGTAACATCTATCTGAGTTTTTCGTTATAATGGTTATTACGGCATTTCTTTGTCGTATTGGAATTTTTCCAATTAGGAAAAAGTACTGCTTATAATGGAACATGCGACGGTCATCATGTAGTTGATGTTTTTGTAAAGAATATAAGGTCATTAACTACTACTGTTAATTTGCTAAGCTCTTGAGAGAAGGTATATTAGACCATAGCGCTAAACTAGCTCAATGCGGGTTGGGGACTTCAGACGACTTGAAAGAATTACGTATAGCTTCTCCGACTTACAAATTTTATCGGGATGTGTAATGTATTTCTTCACCGTTTACGGAGGTAATAATTTTTATGAACAAAATCGCACAGAATTGGAAAGGACTCTGTGTGACAAGCCTTACAAATCTACGACCATCTATGTAGGAGGCAAGTGACGCGTCATTCTGACTAGGCTCTCATTGATCTTACAAAATGGGAAACACATTGATCGCTTATTGTAGCAATAAAAATCAGATCGGAGAAGTTCTACTACAGTGACCTTCACTCTATTATCTATCTATGTCTCATCCTGGTCAGGTCACGCCTGTCCATAACAGTTGCAGTGTCGCTCAGAGCTTTGCCAATGCGCTCATCAATTTTAGACATAAGTTGAAAAGTCCCATGTACCTGTAATTTTACCAGCATTTTTTCAAAACTGGAACGCAGTAATTTTCACATTACTGCTTGGTGGCAGAAATAGGCAAGGTGGCAGGACTTCCTTGGATGAACTCTTTCATAAGGAGCTTTACTGCGTCTATATATTTCCAAAATAACATTAATGAACTGTGTTTTATTTACGAACAATACTGCAATAACTTACGAGTCCGTGATTTAATTGAAATTAACCAAGGGCTGCCATACTTTACACGGCACTGCGAATAAATCCACGGACACTAGCTATCATTCTTCTTAAATAGGTTAATAAAGGTATCGTTATCACGAAAATTTAATAACAGTAAAGCAAGGAATCTGTTACATACAGATTTTGTGTTCCTTAAACTTAAAACTTTGCCTCTCCAGGATATAAGCTCGATTATCCAACAGGTTTCTTAGATAAAATTCGTGAAGGTAAAGAGAGTTTTCTCGCCTTATCATACTAGCCCTACTGGTGGGAGACTCAGTGTTGGGCGTTAATCAATTAAATTTCAATCAGAATTCAATTAGATTAAAAAATCAATTGATTTTAATTGCAATTGATTTCAATGGAATTGTTTGAATTTTTTTAGTTGTTCTAAGAAACAATTGAAACTAACAATTAAAACCGAAAGTACCGAATAAAAGTGTCATTACGAATATGGGTTAGGGGGTTAGTCGCGAGAACCGCAATTAACAATTAATTAATTGTTAATTGCGGTTCTCGCAACTAACAATTGATCAATCGTTAACTGCTGTTTCGCAATTGACAATTAATTAATTGTCAATCATTAATTGCCAGAATATTTAAATTTTGCCCAACACTGGGTGGGAAGTATCATACCATCGTATCATCATCGTATTATTATTTTTAATGTCTGTGGCACACTTTAACGGGTGATGGATTTGATGATAGAGGTAGTGTATGGTGAGCTATTACTATTATTATTATATTTATTCAGCACTAAAAGCCAGTGTGTCTCAATATTAAGGGATGCACATACATCTTATAAAGTACTTATTCCGCCACAACAATGAGCTGTTACACCGGGCCCTTAATTAAGTCAGGTAAGCCCAGCGCCATTAAAACGTGAAATAGAATATTTGATAGCTGATATCACTGGCTTTGTTTAGTTATTTAAGGCTTGTACAATACATTGCGGAGTCTTCAAAATGAATCCTGTTTAGACCATAATAGATAGATACCTGTAAATTTAGAGAAAAATATATATATTTTTTAATTCTATTCTTATATTCATAATTTTCTTTCATAACTTGGTATACCAGGGGGCCTACCATAACCTTTCCAAAAACAATCTTATGTCAATGTAAGCTTAAAGTAAGCTTGCTATAATATTACTCATATTCGTACCATGACAAACTTGTCTACCAAGAAATGTATTATTGCTAAAATGACTGAAAGAACGTATGATTTCCCAATATTGTCTATTCCTTACTAAAAATAGGAAAGACATAACGCCATATGAACTGTATAATGCCATCTCTTTTTATTTTTTGATGTTCCGAATCGTGTTATCGTAGTATAATGTTAAAGTACTTAATGTTTTTACATTCAGAGAATTTTAACTGCCAAAAAAGGAAAAGTATGTAATAATGAAATCTAGTAAAATTACGTTGTTTTGAAGAAAAATAATTAAAACAAGCTGAGTCTTCATAGTCACGTTGTCAATTCGGGACTATAGTCTAGTGTCAACTGTTAGTTTCGCCAAGGAGTATATAGATGTTGCCCACTACAAATTTAAATTTGTCTAAGTGCCAACAGATTCTAATACACCATATATTAATTACTTATATTTTCTAAAAAGTTTTTTTTTATGATACGAACTGACCGGATGAACAAGTCGCGCATCTGTAATTAAGCGACACGCCAGTCCATAACACTTGCAGTAACCATTGCACTTGCTCAAAGCTTTAAATCGCAAAGATCTGAGGAGTACTACCACTTTGAGACATTAGCTGACAAGTCCCACGTGCCTGTAATTTCACCAGCACCCTTACATTTCAAAACTGAAGCGCTGTAATGCTTACATTACTACTTGGCAACAAGTAAGGTAAGTAAGGTGGCTGTATTTAAACACAGTAAGTACTTACATTATTTTAGCTAATTAAAACGAATACCTAATTGCTAAAAGCTTAGGTACACAGTTTATATAATATACGAGCCCTGTACCCCACCTACGGTGGGGTCGGGCTCGGCCTGCGGCGCGTGGTCAGTTTCAGTTTACGGGGCGTGCTCATGCTCTTCGGTAGCACAGCAGTTAGTACTATGGGCGCTTGATGAGGATGTCGATTCCCGATTTATGCCAATTTAAGAAACGAACATTTGTACGTTGGTTTTGGTCTGAGTATTCTGGGTTATCGTTGATTTGGTATTCGTAGTACCTACATAGTGCAGGAAATCGGCAGTAGTTTGGCATTTTTTCCCCTTAAATACTTCTTTTTGGCATACCTTTCAAGAAAATGAAATCTAACATAGAGACGGTTGAGATACAACAACGTTATAATAAGTATCTCATTTCCACTACATCGGGAAGCATGCTTTACATTTTTACAATTGTGAGATCTTCTACTCGTAATCTGTTACGTCTCCATATATCTATCATCCTCATATATCTCCATTTAATGGCATGCGGACGCTACGGTCTTCGCCCTTCGCGGACCTCGGCCTCCGGCCTCGGCACTTATGGCTATGTTTTAAAAAAATTGAAAAAGCTCTTTAATGGCGGCCATATTTAAAAATTGCAAAAATATATTTTGATTAATAACCACTAATTATTATTAAGCAATCTGAGAAATCTTTTCGTGCCAATTTTCAGTCCGAGCAAAGCAAGTTTTTTCAATAGCCATTTACATAAAAAATTACGGCTATATCGAAAAACGGCAGAAACAAAATGTTTAACCTAAATTGTGATTGAAGCCATGCCATTTTCAGTCGAATTAGAAGAAGTTTTTATCTACCGCCAAAGAAATTTGTATGGCAGCCATATTGAAAAAAGACGAAAAACATATTTCGACCGCAAATTATTATCAAACATCTATAGAGATCCCCACATATCGATTTTCAGTTGAATTAGAGCTAATTTTTATTAGTTATTAAATGGCGGTCATATTAAAAAATGGCGTAAAACCATTTTTGATCACAAATTATTATCAAGCATTTCTAGAGACCCACGAATGCCAATTTTCAAAGGTATCAGAGCATTTTTTTTTCTGCCACCAAAGAACGCTTTTATGACGGCCATATTGGAAAATGGCGAAAAACCAATTTTGACCACAAATTATTATCTTACTTCTAGAGGCCTCCGCCAATTTTCAGCCGAATCAGAGCAAGTTCGTTTCGGCAGCCACTTGTGAAGAAAAAAACGCTTATATGAGAGCCATATTAAAAATGGCGAAATGAAACTTTTGACCCCAAATTATGGTTAAGGACTCCTAAAGACCTCCGTATACCAACTTTCAGCCGGATCGAAGCAAGTTTTTCTTCGGCCGCCATTTTGAATTCGCCATCTTGTTTTTTTTTTTAATCCATGCACTTGACCACTATTAATCTCTATGACATTCCTTCGAGCACCTCCTACCTATCTCTAATAGTTTCCGGGACAGGAGACTATGAAATTTGTATGGCGACCATCTTATTTATTTGAATTCGAACATTTTTTACCTCCGGCGGAAATTTACCAGGGTGTACTTCATAAAAGTGCACAAATATTCCCTCCATATATTATAGTTTTTGCAGACCGTTGATCACTCTTTCATATTTTCCACATTTAGGTCTTCTTATATTTGATTCTTTGCTTTGGAATCTACCCGCGTACAACGGTATAAATATCTTTTTTCCACCATATCTGGAAGTGTGCGTTCTATTTCTATCAGTGAGTAAGAACTTGTAGCTGTATATGTAATATATAAACTGCATATGTAAGCCTATATATTGTATAGGCTGTCATAAAAAAAGTGCTACCATGTTTGATAACAAACATTCTAATCCAAAAACATTAATGTATCGAAGAAACAGTTTGGTAAGCACAAATGTCCGTTTTTAACTGCGCTCATATTTTATGGGAAGCCAACATTTCCTTTTTTAACACATCACAGATAAGTTCATGGCACAATCCTTCATTATTTCGCCGTACCTACAAATGTGTAAAATTGAGGCATGTACAATTTGCAACGCCATGATTATAATAAACTAGCACCATAGGCCTTTGAAACAAAATAATAGTAGCCAGTTAGGCAGTCCACTAATCAAGCGTTAGTATTCGCAGGTGCAGTGAGCGGAAATCAATTAATGTTATTGCTAGGCGCTGGCATTAAGTACCCCACTGTTTACTGGCTTATTAGGCTTACCGTATACTGCAACAGCTACTGTGTTGTTTGTGTCGAACAATGCCGTGGAACTGTTTTGATTTGTTACACATTCAGAGACGAGATGGTATATGTACTCATGACATTAGAAGTACTGCAAAATATAGTAGCAGTAGAGCTCCATATTCAATTTTTGTAGCAATTTTTATGGCAACGTTATATTACTATGTACAGATTTGTCGTACTCCCGTGCCTATTTACGACGCTCGTGAACAAATCAAATTCCCGACGAAGCTCAAAACGTTTAAATACACTGAATTTGTTGACGGCGCCCGTGCGTTCGTACAATATTGAACATAAAGTTTAAAATTGCTGGGCTTTTTTTTGATGTTTCCTTTCTTCGTTAGCAAACAACAGTTTTAGTAATCTGTGTGATTTTAATTATACGGAAGGCAACTGGCTACGGTTGCTGGTTGGATAAATCGATGCTACCAATACCTAAACAGCGTCGTGAAATAGCTTGCTCTGGTTTAAATTTGGATTAACTGTTATGAACATTACTGCACCATACTGCTTTTAGTGACAAACACGCTTAACATAATAATATGTAAAGTTGCATTTTTTATTTTGCTGTCAAATGCATGCAATGCTTTTCAAGATTTAAAAGGAACAGAAAAAGATTAAGGTGAAAGGTGCACTAATACAGCTTGCACACAAGTACAACTTATAGACTTTTACATTGCACAATTGAACGCTTTTTAATTGACTTAAGACGCATTTGTTTTCATCGGACAAACACAAAGAAAACCTCCTTCTTCATAACTGGATACGAACCAGCGTCAGTTGTCTCAACGTGGCTGCAATAATAATAAACTTTTACCTTTCAATTTTTTGCATCAATAAAAATAAAAATATTGTAAGATGCAACTTCCAATAAAAAAATCTTTATTTTTCGTTTAACATACCATCTACATTTAAACGACGACACTGAGTTTAACTAAGACAGCTATTGCGTAGCGTTGTTATATCGAAAAGCGATTAATGGTTTACTGTAATATTATCACTACAAAGCAATGTCATCAGAGAGTTTCAATATTAATAACATTAAAGGATTGAGATTGAACGAGCCTAAGAACTTGGGCGTCGCAAACATTTGCACAAAAATCTTTTCAGGATATCTGATGAAGTTTAGTCAATTCAGAAGCACGATTGCAGCTGTAATACGTTTTACACACAGAATTAATGAAAAACACTTAATTCGGGAAGAGAAAACTTCACAGACATATCTAGATAGACGCCGCAAGTGTACGTACTTCACGTGCCCGTTCAAGTAAGTGAAATTCACTTAGTTGCCGCTGCCTCACTTCAGAACGCGCTCGACCGTTATCGTAGATAAACGCCAGTTGAAAACTCCAAAAATGCTTACTTGTGCAATTATAAACAGCAAAAGCACCTTAACTGTGGGTAAACGGGTAAACTTCCTTCCACGGGCAAGTGATTTTGTAATCAGAAGATGCATAATTTATTTTAAAATCAATTATTTTGGTTTTGTATGAGTTTCGAGAAAACAAATATGCAACCGAGTGTATGCCTCATGATTTGTAACACATTGCGGCTTTTACTTGGTGCGACGTATTTGTGATTCTTTGTTAATACGCCATTAATATCGAATGAACGCACTTTTGTATATTGCATTCAGTTTCGTGGTACGGGCGCTTGTACGGACAAGGGCACATCAGACTATTATACATTTTTGTTCGAAAATCGCCTCAAGTGTAACGGAACAAGATACGTCAATGTATAGCTTGATGTGCTGGCGTGTGTACATTTATTTGGCTAAATTTAACATTTAGTGATGTATACGTTAGGCAACACTGTTCTCGATTCTGATCTATTTTGAAAACAAAGGGACAAAAATTATTATGACCTTAGAATATCATAAAAATATTCTATAACTCTTTTGTTATGACGTTTAGTAACGTTTCGGTTTATTTCAGTTTTGTAGTATCTATTATCAGTAGTATCTGTAATTTCGAAAATTTTTGCCTCCAATGTTCGAACATAGTGAGTAAATAATAACATACATCGCCGGATATGTAGTACGAGTAATACAAAAAAATATATAATACAAAGTACACTGTCATTACAAAAACCTGGAGTTGGTCATACGTACGAGTTCGTTGCTTTCGACTACGAAGGTAGTCTAGTTTATTCCACCTAAGATGCTATCCATATATGCAGAGTAGTACATTTAGAAATCCTAGAAATAATAAACCAATTTTCGTTTGTCTTGCCATTCATGAATTTGATCAATTACCAATAATAGAAAACCATTATAATTACTAAGGCAGTCGTAAGTTCATATATTGGCGTGCGTTTTCATTATTTAAGTTAATCGACAAGATCTTCTATTACAAAAAGATGTTATGTAATAAGCTCATTTTATTGGAAGGTCAATAATTTTAATATTGGAAGTCGATTAAAAATAAAAAACTTAATTTTTTTAAAGTAATCAACACTTTTAAAAAGCAAGTAAAAGATAGGACTTAACTACCCTATTCTAGTATTTTTCTACTATATTAATATTACGACTATTGTAATCAATAACTACTTGAACAAATATTATTCTACTACACACAAACAACACACAAACAATAAGTAAATAACTATAACAATAAATAACCAAGTGATAATTCATAAACTGTGCGAGTTAGTCTCACTGCAAATGCTACGACGCTTTACAGTGGATTTAGTAACAGAGAAGAATAGTAATTAACATTCATATATCCAGACATATCAGCAGCTATGGTTACCCTGTATAGCTGCTACTTTTGTTGATATGCAATCCTAACTGACAATTGACTTAATTAATTGAAAATAAATCATTTTTATCGGCAAATAAAGAAGATCTTTAAGATATCACATTGCTGTGTTTATTCATAATAAATTGTAAGCCGAGTAACACCAAAAACATTAATCTCTGTATGCATGGAAGGTCGACACCATACTTTCATCTGAGTAGCACAAATGTTTTTTTTTTTAAGTTCAGAACGATAACCTTACTTAGTATAGTACAAATTTTAATATTTTAACGAAATCAAAACTTCTTTGAGTAGGTACTCAACAACACTTACCCATGAGTTTGTTACCAAGTTGTTCTTTAAATAATAAACCCTTTGTTGAATACGTATGTAAGTATACATATGCAAAATTAGTAATGATAAAAGATCTCAAAATAATTACATTTTTTTGTAAGAAAATGTACAATTCGTAACATTGGGTTGGTCGAGCTAGTACGATTTAACATCGCTCTTACACATAATTAAAGATCTTCCAAGCGTATACTATATCATTGGAAAATCTTTACATGTGTAAGATTATACGGTTTACTGGTTGAGTATGATCTATTAAGGAAATATCTTTAAATACTAGTTTTGTCGTATGATCTAAATAAAATGATCTGAATAAAAATAAACAAAAATTTAACATTCATTTGTTATCATTAAAGCGAAGAAGAAAAAAGAGAGACGCCACTAGGACAAAGAATTTAAAAAAAAAATATTATTGAGCCTAAATTAAATATTGTGACACACGTTTGTTATGTATTTTATTAGGCTCTGGATTGAAAAGTGATCCTTTGCGTCAGAAATAAGTATTACAGTGGTGGTGCGTACCCAGGTAGATAGGTACGGTGTAGCCTATATCAATTTTTTTATACAGTAATACTTCAAGTGATACTAAAGTACTGTAGTGTAGGCTCTACTCTATGAGTAGAATTACTGGCAGAATTAATATAGATTTGTATTTAGAATGCATTTAAAAAATAGGATAGAAAAAAGAATAACATCTTAGGAGTTGTATAGGAAACTTACAAAAATCAACATGTAAAAATACGAAATAAATATTTATAGGCTACACTACATCCCTTTGCGCTGCCACCATTTATAGCATAGGACGTAGCTCAGGTGGCGTAGCGAGAGATACTTTTAAATATAAACTGGGTTTATCTTCTTAAATAAATATTTATTACATATTTTTACATGTTGATTTTTGGAAGCTTCCTCTAGAACTCCTAAGATGTTCTTCTTTTTTCTATCCTATTTTTTAAATACATTTTAAACTCAAATCTATATTCATTCAGCACTCATAAAATATAAATTAAGGTCGTAATTTATATTTTATTTTCGTGTTTGAACTCGCTATTGTGTCTTTGTGCGCTTCGTAGTGAAAAGGGGCAAAGTAGAAAACTATCAAAAGGAATTGTACGCTGGCTCAGAAATTTTCGGGCCTAAATGATGTGGAGGAGTTTCTGGGCCAGTTTGAAGCAATTAGCGTATACGATACGTGTTAGCATTGTATTTGGAGGGGCCAGCTCTACAATGGTACAAAACGTATTTTGTGTCATACGCGACGTATGGTATAATTGCACAGTAGCTAAAAGAGGATTTCCCCTCACAAATAGACTATGCCTGAGAATTTTATTCTAGGCGACAGGGGCCTAATGAATCGCCCTTGAATTATTTTTATAGTTTATATAAGTTAGCGACGAAAGTGAAGATTCAAGATGTTCAGTTTATTAGACATTTCTTGAAGTCTTTGATACCCAGTTTTCAATGGATGCTGTCTAGTAATTTGTATTTGTCAAAAGAGGAGTTGAGAAAAACAATTATGCAAGTAGAAGATATATTTAATCACGGTTACGATGTGAGTCGACAAAATATTGAATTGCCAGTATATTTTACTGCCAGTATATTTTACTTTTATTTTATTTTTTTATTTTTAGTGGTGATGGGGTTGTAAGACACCACTTTTGCGCTGAATTTATATTCAGCGTAGCGTAGTTGTAAGATATGTATATAATATTATTATTATATACGAGTACATACCTTACAACTGATAGTAGGGTATTAAGCAGAGCCTTCTTGGGTGCATACCACCACTGTACTTATTTCTAAAGCAAAAGTACACCTTCATCCAAAGCACAGAGAACACAGAGCTTTTACTAAGGAGCCAGCCTAATAATATACATAGGAGACTTTTTAAGATTATACCTGTATGTATATATCACGAACAGTTACGCATTTGTAATTTTAAAGTTACTTATTCTACGTAGTATTTATTACAAGAGTCTATAGTGTGGACCGTCCTGTCTATTTGGCATTTGTAAACAATTTGAATAATCTCAGTACAGTGTCCTAAAAAAATCGACCTCAAAAGTTCGTGGACTTACATCTATTTCACAAGTTGAAATCAGTTACCGAAAAGTGCGCGAAACCGGATTCGTCCCCTGGTTTGCCACCCTTAAAACAAAAAAAATACAGTCGAATTGAGAACCTCTTCCTTTTTGAAAGTTGGTTATAAAATAAATTGACTAAAATTTTTACTCGTAAAATCCATCAACAACAACTACAATTTATCCAATTGAAATGATTTCTTACGCAAACATTATTGGTCGTTCTGACCTAAATCTTAAAACTCAATTTACAGCCCGATGACTGACACTACAAAAAGCGAAAATGGACTACGAATGGCGTTTTTGAAATTTAAGGATTAATTTCCAGTCGGCCCTTCGGAATTATGCTTAAAATTGTATTTGATTCAGGGTAATGGACATCCGCGGACTTCGTTCCTTTATTTCGTCAGTCTTCAAATAAGGTGCCTTTCCCTTTCGCGACAAGTTTGTGCAAAAGCAGCAATAATATAATGCTCGTAGAAATTAAAAAGGTGCTGCAAGTGTTCTCCCAATTAGAAATAATTTTTAGAATATCAATCATAATTATGCGTCCAAACTGTAAACAAAGGGGATAACCGAGAAAAAAAAGCATTTTAAGTGGTAGTTTCGTATTTTTGACGACAATAAGCGTTTAGAACGCTTTTATGGCTGTAATCTGATAAAACTTAGAACAATTCACATTTTGCAACATATGTTTTTATTTAATTTCATTGTATGCATTGATTACGATAAATGATTATGTTTAAGGTCGTAAATAATTCATAAGGGATCAAAAACATTTTTTGTGCCGCCATTTTGTCGTGTCGTAGATGTAATTCGTGCTCGAACTCGAATGTTTTCTTGTTCCGTAGTGCGTTTTTTAAATTATTGTGTATTATTGTTAAAGTTTTTGTTTATTATTAATATTTTGTAAAAATTAATTACAATTTTAAACAATGAGAACCTCCTCCTTTTCCAATTCCGTTAAAATTAGGAGGTTTAGTACATTTTCATTCATATTTTGACAATGACATTTCTTTATTTATATTTTGGACATCTAAATAAAATTCATACTATAGGTATGAAAGATTATCAAATCTATGGTTCAGTCATATGGTTCAAAATAGCACAATTCTATGCTATTTCTGGAAACCAATCCCCGTATTTGAAGCTTTACATGTTCCAAGCGAAGAACCGATTCGAGAAAATTGCGTTTACAGCTTTCGTCCACATGAAATTGATTTATCATGACACATCGACAGCAGACAAGACACAAATTGTTCAACTAAATCATTATAAAGATACTAATTGGGAATTTAAATACATGATACTCTCCGAATTTACCTTCAAATAACCATTGTCTACCAACTGAATTGTCTCACTGTTTGGCGAACGGTACGTCTTTTTTTATGATACCACGGATGAAGAAGTCGTGCGTTACCAGACGCAAAGCGTAAGGGACACGCTTGTCCAGAACAGTGCAACTCCAAGCTTTAACTTACAAAGATCTGAGAGGCACTGCCACTGTGCCTGCAATTTCATCACCCTTTCTTTCTTTCTTTCTTACTCTTCTATACCGGAACGCATTAATGCTCACATTACTGCTTGACGTCAGAAATGGGTAATGTGGCTGTACTTCTCTGGACAAACTCTTTCAAAAGAGCTCGACTACTACCTAACAATAGTAACATTAATAAGGAATGCCGTACGAAATATACTACTAATAAGAAATAATCTAAATGATTATTGTTGTATAATCTGATGCCAAGTAGTTGTACAAATACCGACCAACAATAAAAATAAAAGGAAAAACATTTTTATTCGAACAGGCTGGGATCAAAGGAGCCGGATTAATAAAAAAGGAATTTGTAATAAAATACTATTGCTTTGGTTGGCGGCAGAAATAGAAATCTTGAAATGAAGTTCTTAAAGAGACATATTACTGTGTAATAATAATATATAATGATAATTATAACGCACACTCACCCGCACCAGGGAAAGTTTGTATCGCGGATGCCATGGACAACCACAAATTATATCCAAACTCACGAGAGAAATAAATGTAGACCATACAAATATTTTTCAATATTTTTCCCGACCCGGGAATCGAATCCGGGGTCTCTACGCGGCAGTCCAGCATGTTAACCGTTTGGCCACGGAGGCTATTATGATTAAGGCCGAACGCTGTTTACTACAATCCATAGTCTGTAGCATATCGAGTTGTTATTTCCGACTTCCGCCGAAACCGCGAGTCTCGCGACGCTTTATCGCAACACTCTAGATTTTATGAACGATAATAGATACGGCGCGGGGGTAGACTTAATTAAATTTTCTTTAAATCCCGCAGCTGGGGTAAGTCTAAATATAAAAGTTTAGCTTTTAAACTGTTGTTTGCTCTTTACTTTGGGGTTGGGGGTGAACTTTTGCTATCATGACCCCTGGTCTTGACGGTCTTTAAAACTTTTTAATAATTTATGAAAACTCATTTGAAGGAAACTTTAAATGTAGAAATCAGTCAATAATGTCCTCTGCTGGTTAATAAGTTTCACCGAAAGTGTAATAATTTTTTTTTATCTTTATTTATTGGGGTTTTGATCGTTATTGAACATGTCAGCCCCGTTAGAAAAACGGTACATGAAGAAAACACTTAATAAAATCCAGACAGATAAATCAAAATACTACCTAACTAAACATGTGTATAAAATCCCCGTGGCACTACTTGTTGACTCGAACAAATTTAGTTTGTATTTAATTTTTTTTTCCATTTTTGTGCTTCGCAGGCAAAATGGCCACAGTAACATTGAAATTTTAAAAATGGAGATGCTGCTGTCCATCTGTTAAGTATATTCATTAATAATTTGACTATGCTTTATGAAATACATAAATATTGTCTATAATCAGTAGTCAGTCAGTCAGTTTTAGTTCAGATCCTTGTGAAAGAGTTCGTCTAGGGAGGTTCTGCCAGTTTACCCATTTCTGCCACCAAGCAGTAATGTGAGCAGTTGGTAAAATTAATGGCCCTTAGGTGATTGCGATTTAAAGCTCTGAGTGACATTGCATCTACTATGTCTTAACACCAGGCACACGAGTTGTTGTATCATAAATAAGGCAGTTAATAAAAAAATTACACTCAGAAAAAACTTTATTAGCCGAGAGTCGACAGAGGTCTTTAATTCCTATAACAAAGGTTTCATGAGAGAATAAAACTTTGTTATGTGAACACTGAGTCTGTACAAAAGGTCTCAAGCCCAAGAAACTTCACATCTTCACTTTAATTCTTTTATGCCCGAAAACAAGCTACAAGAAAACAACTTTTCAATACCACTATAAAGGTCTTGGGCATGTGTCCAGGTTGGTCATAAAACTAGGGCTTTTCCGGAATTTAATGAAACAAAGGAAACTCCACCCTCCTCTAGATTATAGTCGAATAAAATATTGGCGACAACGAGAAAAAGTTATAGCTTATGTTGGTGACACCACGAAAACACTTTATATTATGGACAATCCATATGTTTCAAAGCTCATATCGCAACTTTCATTTTTATTGCTCCTTTGGAAACAGTCTTAGTATATCTAAGACTGTTTCCAGGTTTGATCAATGGATTAAGTCTAAAAAACATTGTTAAAAAAACATGCATTATACAGTTGCTTCTGTGGTTACAATCGAGGAAATAGTTAGAAATAGAGACGTCTCCGTATATCCCAAAAATATTCTGTATTTATTGTAATTAAGATAATATACTTAACTATGGGGGCTGTTCCATTTGGTGGTGTGGGAAAAACAGCAAAACATCTAATTACAAAACAAACGGAATCATGTTTCATCGGTAATTAAATATTAAACATGTAATTTTTCAATTTTCGTCCATTATAGCAAACTAGTCGATTTGAAGTGAAACAATTGACGACACCCGTCATTGTTTCGAATTCGGACTGGCTAATCGGAGCGCAGTTGTCAGAGTAATGATTTGGCAAAACATTTTTTAAACAAATTAAAAGACATTTTATCTCTATTTCTGGTTATATACTCGATGGTGATTACTTATGCGAAGTTTGCATAAGTCACCACAAGCTCATCAATATTGTCTGTTTAAATATTGCTTAAAACGAAAACACTACGTTATAATAATTTATGCTTTCGTTGCTTGGATTTATTTATTCATCATCAACAGCCGGAAAACTTCCAATGCTTAATTTATTACACATAACAAGTACAGTTTACAACACACAGAACCTAAATACAGATAAGAGTGAAAATTCTGGAGGGTTTACTATTAAATTTATTATTTTTTATTAGTAATAGCAAGAAATTGTGACAATGAAAATCACGGCATTTACCTTACTACTTACTTTTAGTATATAACACATACACGGGCTATGAATTGTGGTCGTTTATACTAATACTTAATTAATACTTAAAATAACTTGATTACTTATGTAACTTAAATATAAAGAATAAGTAAGTAATTATCAGACAACATCACATACGTTGCTCTGATCCTAAAATAAGTACCTAAAGCACTTGTGTCATGGAAATCGGAAACAACGACGGTACCACAAATACCCAGACCCGAGATAATATAGAAAAGTTAGTTTCTACACTGACCCGGCCGGGATCGAACCCGGGACCACAGAGATGGATAGCGGTGTGCAAGCCACTCAACCACAGAGGCCGTCAAATCTAAATACAACTCTGTATTACCTAACATAACGGTTAACCCACATATTAACTCATTACAAACAAACAAATTACAATTTTTGATTGTCTATGTGTGTGTCCAAGGCACCCGCGATACAGGGTATGCGATATTATTCAATAATCGTATCATAGAATTTAGAATAATACTCTAAAAATGTACAAAACTGAGGTAAAATTACCTCAAAATCTTCTATCCATTTAAAAAAAAAACAAGATATTCGAATTAAATGCTAATGATACTTGGACGGTCTGTTGGCTCACGTTATCTTTAATTGCCTTTTAGGGTGCACTACCACTATCTTTCCGTTTTATTCTTTCTATTAAATTTGTGGTAACCCTAGTTACAGCCCGTAAAGGGGCCAAGGGAGAGCCGGAGGACGTCACACCAGATTTTATTACACAACACACAAAGGACGGCCGCGGTGGTGCTCTTCGGGGACAGGGATGACGTGGACTAAAGAAAAATATTACATGTCCAGAACGACATCAGAGTGTACATACCTCTTATTATATAAAGGAACAATACTTGTTACACTAGTAAGAAAACGTGGACAAGAAACTACGAGAGTTAATAATACCAATTAACGGATGAACAAGTCGTGAGCCTGCAAGTGATAGGCGATACGCCTGTCCCAAAGATCTGAGGGAAAATATCACTGCGCCCGTCACCCTGAAAATAAGTTGACGAATTCCACGTGCTTGTGATATTCCAAACCCTATGCCTTTTACTCTAGGCGGTACGTGCGAAGGAGGTTTCGGATTTACGTGACTTAAACTTACCTAAGTCGTGGGCAAAACGGGAATGTTAGTTATTAAAAATATATAAGGGTCAATCGTATGTTTGTGATTGACAATGAAATGAAAAAACCTTTTCTAATACATTTAATTTTTGCTCAGGAAGTTTTTATATTAAATAAATAGAGTAGTAAAAAAGCCGACCTCAAATATTCGTGAAATAACATTTATTTGCCAAGTTTTATTGAAATCGGTTACCGGAAAGTGCGCGTAACCGGATTCATCACCTAGTTTGCCAACCTTAAAGGTGCAATATTTTCTTCAAATTTAAATTGGACCAATACTGAGGTACCCTTTTTGCAACAAAAAAGAATCATCAAACTCGATTCACAAATGGAGTACATATAAAAAAAACAGTCGAATTGAGAATCTCCTCGCTTTTTGAAGTTGGTTAAAAATAAATGCGCATTTGAAGTCCATCTCACGTGATGGAAAATGACGATGAAGTCGACGATGAAGCACGCACACCTAAATAATGTCTATGTCATATGTAATGTCACTCTCGCCTTGAAAAGGTTAAAATTAGATCGTTCAGGCAACAAGCCTGCGCGGTTAGGGAATTTCACTCCATAGCCGTTCACCATAAATGTGGAAGCGGAACACTTCGTGCGAATTCTTGGAATATCGAAAGCAGGTATGGTAGCATTAGCTTATACGAATAAGGTTCTCTATACTTATTTATTTCCTATACTTAGATAAAAAGTATATTATAAGTATGGTGGTCAAAAATTTAAAATACAGTGAATAGTGACATCTCTCGCCAGGGCTGGTAGCTGTAAAGGTATCTAACTGGGTGATAAAACTTTCATAGATTATTATTATATATATTAGGTATTCTAGAAGACGTCGGTTCGAATCCGGCCGGATCGAAGGAATTTTTTCTGAGTGTTCGATCTTTGTATTAATAATTATAACAAACTAGTGGAGTAATTTCACAAAAAAATTATTGAATATTAATTCAATAAAAATTAAAAATATAGTGGTTGACTTTTTAATTGCGTTACGTAATAACGATTAGCCAACCTTTGGGCGGTGAATGCGGAGGCCCGATTCCGGGAATTTGGGAAATTAATTTATCTGAATTGTATCTTGATTGACTGTTCTGAGTAATGCCCCGGATTGAACTCAGTTTTTCTGGTACTCATAGTACAGGGAATATCTTATTTTGAGACCAGGTAATTGGTGTGATTGTCTGACACGTTATTACATTACAAGACAGACTATTTTGCAATGTTTTCCTTTAGCATAATGCAAGAGATTATAATAACGCACACACTCAACATAGCCCCGCACTTGGGAAACTCAGTGTCGCGGGTGCCATGGACACTGTGTGTGTCCAACCACAAATTACACCCAAACTCACGAGAGAAATAAATGTAGGCCATACAAATATTTCTCCCGGCCCGGGAATCGAACCTGGGACCTGCATGGTAACCGTTCGGCCACAGAGGCTGTCATAATTAAGGCTTAGAAGCTTATAAGATAAATTAAGGCTTGAATAGTATAACCCACATTGTTTTTCTACAATATTACTTTAGATATGCTAAAGTTATCATTATCTTCTACACGCATTTCATGGGATTCACCACTTTTGCGCTGATAACATCAACTAAATATTCAAATCTATGAATATAAAAATACGCACTCCCCTATAAGTGTATTCTTTGTGATAGGTATAAAGTATATCCAGCATAATTCGCTTAGAGAAGAAAAAACAAGATTAAAATGTATGACACCCCGGTTACAGACATAAATCGATCTCGGCTTATATTCCAACCAAGCGGGAAGCATTCGCGATTGAATTATTTACTCTCGAAATTGAGTTTTATACTGTAGTTTCATGCCAAAAGTTTGTAACTACCGCTACATGTAGCGTACCCGGGCTATGGTGATTTTTTTTTATTTTATTATTTACTAAGTATACTCACAAAACTTAGTATTTACTTACGTAAGAATACAAAAGATTATTGGTACGTGAAATTGTTATAAAGTTCGGCTTGGAAAGAATAATAAATTATGTAAACTTTATTTAATTGAACAAGAAAAAGAATTTGTTTTGTTCTAAAATCTGTGTCGAGTGCTATTATTACTTCTAGTAGTTATTATGTTTATTAGCAGTAGAGCTCCTTGTGAAAGAGTTCGTCCAGTGATGTACAGCCGCCTTACTTATTTCTGCCGCCAAGAAGTAATGTGAGCATTACTGCGTTCCGGTTTTGAAGAGTAAGGTTGCTGGTGAAATTACAGACACATGGGACTTGAATTCCTCAGATCTTTACGATTTAAAGCTCTGAGTGGCACTGCAACTGTTATAGACATGTTCGTGCCGTCACTTGATAATAAAAAAAACTTCGACCTTGTATAAAATCTTCGAAGCCACACTTTTAAACGAAACCAGTTACCAGTGCAAGCAAACCTGCACAGGAACCTTGTCACTCAGAACCTGATTCCAGATCTTTCTTTGACACGGGCTTCATCCAGTTCTCAAAAGCCTAGTGCCTTGGGCGAGCTCCCCTGGGTGCACCTTCCGCACCTTCCGTATTATCCAGATAGATACCGGAGCTGATGGCTTGCCAACCACCCGTTGTGCATGGCACAACCAGTAGTTGCCAGAGGAATTGAACCAGTAGAGTTTGAACTAGTACAACATTGGACTGTACACATAACCAGGATATGTCTACAAAGACTCATGGTGCCAAGGAGTGTTTGTTTATTTTATTCACTTATTTATTGAGATTCATCAACAATTGTGATTTTTAACGCACACGCTCAACATAGCCCCGCACTAGGGAAACCCTGTGTCGCCATGGACACACACATAGACAACTACAAATTATACCCAAAATCACGAGAGCAATAAATATAGGCCATACAAATATTTCTCCCGGCCCGAGAATCGAATCTGGGACCTCTGCGTGGCAGTCCGGCGTGGTAACCGTTTGGCCACAGAGACAGGTAAAGTTTCATCGATAAATCTACATTTTACATTGGTATGGGTGTTTAGCTAGATGCACAAAAAATTGAGCAGAATAGGCGTAATAACACAGTTCATATAGACAAAGAAAAAATAATAAACTGAATATAACGATAAAATAAGAAAATCAGAATAAAAATATACATCTTAAATGTAAGTGTTAAATGTAGTATAAATTTTTGCAATTAATGCTAAGAATACTGCTAGTTTATTTGCTAAGGATTGCCTTGCGATGACCGGTTATCGAGTCCGAGAAAATATCTACTGTTGCATTATACTCATTGTGTAGTCTGGACAGACGGCAGACCGGTGAGTTGAGATCAAATTTAGTTCTCCTATGTAGTGATGACAGAAGAACAACGATATTTTACGGGGGTATTGATAGGGAACGCTTAGTTTTAACATCGATGTCAGTTGTGGGCAGTCAGTCTTGTGAGTAAATAATTTGTGAAGGAAGGCTAGGTCCAATAGATCTCAGCGCTTTTCAAGTGAGATCATTTTGAATTTCTTTAATCTCATTTTATAAGAACGATCAGAGAATCAGCAATCTGAGAAAGATAAATCACAAGGAATTATTGGAATAAGGAATAATAACTTATTGCTCAAAATAGGAGGAGATAGAGACAATTATAGAAATCCTACACCAAATTATTGGTTGAGAATGATCAACTATAAATACGTCTCGTCTCTTGGTATCAAAAAAAAAAGAAAAAGACAAAGAGGGTACATCCAAGTAAACTCGATTGTGCAAATCAAGTGTCACGAGACGTATTCAGATAAAATTTTTCAAGGGAGGATGTTTCTTTTCCCACGCATGGGGTAAACGAATCTTCGATTTTATCAAAACCTTTTAAGCGTCTTGCTTTCTATCATTAAAGAAAACAATTTTTGTAATTTACTTTTTTTTCTTTATTGTAAAAATCAATCATGTGGTACTAATTCTCAGTACAGGGAATTCCCTGTGTTGTCCGACAAATTATAGAAAAATTCATAGTTTGCTCACAAAAACTTACACCAAGTAACAACTACAAGCGACGTGTCGCCTTTAGAAGTTATGAAACTCGACTTCCTTAGTCCGTTAGTTGACGTCAACTATACTGGAAAACAACAACTTAATCGCATAAATATCTCACCTGCACCGTGGAAAACTAGGTAACTAAGAAATGAAATAGCGTCATGGAGTTGTCTTTGAAAGTTTTACCTTTTTTTTTGTTTAGTACTGTAGTATCGGACTTATGTGCTTAAATATTGTTTGGACTTAGTTTAAAATTTAATTTATGTAACTTCATATTATGTTTATTATATAATCTTTATTTATTTATTTAAACTATATTGCACACTACACACTACAAATGGCGAACTCAATGTAATTAGGCATTCTCTATCGGCCAACTGGAGAGCTAGGTTCAGAATAATTAACAGGCGGTGTATAATATGACATTATAATGTAATTCAAAGCGTATTATTATAAATTATGTCGTATGTAGTGAATAATAGTACATTATGTATTAATAAAGAGGGTAAGTAAGAAATTATTAACGAGGGTCTATTAGAATTTTAAGGTCAATTAGTATCGTAGTTTTGTATCAACAGATGGCTAGCTATTCTCTCATAGATAATACAACTCGAATTAAAATGTTGTAAAAAGCGAAAACGCATACAGCCATGATGGATTGTACAAAAAATTGCTTAATTTGTATGCAAACTTGTATATAAAATAATCAAAAACAATTATAAAAAATTCTCAATGATAAGTGTTTAGGCAGTACGTGGCTGAATTATAATTAAATTTCTGTTTACATAACATTTTAAGCGAATGTTTTAATTTTGAATTTAAGTAACCTCCTTGCTTGAACTTGAATCTGACCTATGTATGTTGTGCTACAAATTAATAAAACTCCTTACCGACCATGGATGTAATGGGAAGAAAAAAGGCCCGACGGTTTTATTTGTTATAGTCAAGATATATGCTATTTGTTATAGACAAGATAGCCACCATACAATCATACTATTTACGAGCAAGTGTGATGAAAATGAATTTAAATTTATCGAGTTTTTAGGTTTTCGCGATTGTTAACACATAGCAAATGAAATCAAACAAACTAATTTTTCAGATTCTTTATAAGTCTATTGGACACCATTGACTGAATATAATAAAATAATAATTATACTTCCCATCGTTGCAAAAACATTTGCCAACTGGCGTAAGGTAAGTACACGCCGATTGTTGCCCAAGTTGCGCCAGATGGTCAGGAAACAAATGGTAAGTCGTGCGTGGAGGCTCCTTCCGTACAATACAATAAACAATATTAATGTCGTATTTATTTATATCAATAGCAGCAGTAAAGCTTCTTGTGAAAGAGTTCATCCAGGGAAGTACTGCCACTTTACCTATTTCTGTCGCCAAGCAGTAATGTGAGCATTACTGCTTTGTTTGGAAGGATAAGCGCCCAATTATACGAGGCGAAGGTTTCCGCGCGGTCACCGCGCGGCGGCCACCCAGTTACCACGCCTTCATGTACATTAATTGCGAATCTGAATTCTATTTACTAGGCAACAATATTTAAATTCCTCTGAATAATACAACTGCCTGCCGCCCGGCCGCGGCCGCCGCGCGAGACGCCGCGTAGACCAAATTCAAGCCAAGCTCGCCCGTGTGCACGGGATGCTCATTTAAGTTAAAACATAAAGCTCCTTGTGAAAGAGTTCGTCCAGAGAAGTACGGGGCGACGTTGTGTCTGTAGACTTAAATTTGTATGTTACGTACATTTGTAATTTATTTGCAGTAATAACCTCTCACTAACTGTGAAGGAAAATAACCCTTTGACAACACGTAATGTTCCCAACTTGGATTGAGCATATGCCTGTGACCTCAACTTTTTTCTCAGAAAATATCCGTGCCCACTACTATTAGTTGATCATGATAATTTACTAGTGGCGGTAGGTGACATGTCTCTCCACAACAGTTGCAGTGCCACTCAGAACTTTAAATCGCAAATATCTGAGGGGCACTGCCACTGCGCCCGTCACCCTGAGACATAAGTTGACAGGTCCCACGTACCTGTAATTTCATCGACGTTACAGGGTTCCATTACCGAAAAAAGTTCAATTAACTTAAACAATAATAAATTAACTATGTTTCTCAAAGGAAATTAATGAGGTTGCTTGTAACTTCAGAATACACCGACGTTCCTTTTCATTTAATTATTACAAGGCGCAGAAAACCATATTGTGTTAGCTATAAAGCGGGTAGTAACATTTTATTATGAAATAACTTGAGATTATTTTAAATCGACTGCGTTACAAAACTTGGATCGTAAAGATGTTATCTTCACAGCGAGGATTCAAACGTTCATTTTAACGTGGATTTACGCGCAAAGCATAAACCTTAACAAAAAGGCCCGTTAATTAAGGTATTCGTGGTTAGTGATTTTGGCCAAAATATTCGTTAACAGCAACCACTCTTTTGTTACAAAGCAACTGAACATGATTGGACGTCTAGAGGTTTAATCAAAGACTATGTTTTGTAGATATTAAAATTATGTAGCGAGGCAACATTTTTCTGCGTAGGTGGCAGATTACAGTTACAGAACACTAAATATAATAGAAGTGTTAGTAGGCTGTGGCTTACCACCAGGCGCACGACTTCTTTGTTCCATCACTTGATGTTACAAAACAAAAAAAAAGGCGTGTGACGTGTGCCAATACTACGCGGAGTTGCTCACACTTGAGTTCAGTCCGCCATTTTCGTTTTATACTATATGGTCGTGTCAATTATTTCACGCAAAACTTCGAAAATCGTGAGTAAAAGCCTTATTTTGCTACTTTGGCGTGCAAAAATGATTGTCGCACCTGTAGTATTATCCATGATGGCATTTCATATTATCGTTAAGTTTTATTTACTCTTAACCGAAATCGTTATTTTGATCAACGTAACTGGAATCGCGGGTCCATACGGACCGTCTAATTAAAAACCTACATAATTCCTAACAAAGTTACAATAAACACACAAATTGTTTACGAGTGTGTCACGAACAGTTGAGTATGGTCGTATAGCAACGTTATAATAAAAACATTTTTTTCTGAAGTATTCTTTTGCGGTTAAAATTAATTTCCAAGGATCCGTTAAATAGTGGCGACTGCGAAGGGATACAACCTACATTCGTAACAAACGAACTATGGGTCCATTGAAGCGCAAAAGTATTCAACTCCGGCAAGAATTTACAATACTTGCAAAAAAGTTTGACGACGCACTCGCAACCCAACTCCAAACGCAGATTTCGAAACACGTTCGACGACACTCAGAGACGTAGTGTGAAAGAGATTTTGCACAGGACCAGGACAAAGCCTTGGAATACAAACAACGTTGGGCTGAGGTAAAAACTAAATATAATAGATTAGCCAAGCAACCATCAGCTCCTTCTTTGACCAGACAAAATAGTGAAACGTCATTAGGATCGAATCACTCCGGTATTACTACAGTGCATTGTAATTTACAACGAAATAATGTTAAGTTGCCAAGACTAGAAGCGCCCAAGTTTGATGGAAACATAAAGAATTGGATTCAATTTTGGGGTCAGTTCAGGAAAATTCATGAAGATGATGATATCGATAATATTAACAAGTTTCAATACCTACTACAAGCTACGACAGAGAACAGCGCTGCCTATCAAATCGTCATGAGCTACCCGCCCAGCGCAGCCAACTAGCCGAAGGCTGTTGGGGCGCTCAAGACACGTTTTGCTCGTGATAATGTATAAATCTGCATTTATTACGCCTGTATATAAAAAGGGTGATAAATAACGTATTGAAAATTATCGTCCGATCTCCAAGTTATGTCTTTTTGCAAAAATATTGGAAAGGCTGGTATTCGGTGATGTTTATGCGGTGTTGAATCGTACATTTAATGAACACCAACATGGCTTTTTAAGAAATAGGTCCACCGTCTAATCTAACTTAGTCATCGCCAATGAATTCATAACAAGAGGCATGGAGGGCCGTGCACTAGTTGATGCAGTTTACACTGACTACACTACATGTTTTGACCGCATAGATCACAATGTGCTTCTGAACAAGTTGACGGTAGCAGGCATCCATGGAGATTTATTGCACTGGTTTGCTTCTTACGTAGCTAATAGGAGTCAGGCGGTTGTGTTGCGTGGCTTTATGTCAAGGTGGACATCAGTCCCGTCTGGTGTACCACAGGGTTCTATCCTTAGACCTTTATTATTCATCATCTTCGTCAATGACATTGGATCTTGTTTTATTCACTCGAAAATCCTGCCTTTGCTGATGACATGAAGGTGCTAAAAGTCATACGTGGGCAAACAGATGTTGACGATCTTCAGGCAGACTTAAGCAGATTTGAAGCCTACTGTACCATAAGTAGGCTTGAACTTAATGCGTCCAAATGTTTTTACATGACATTCAGCCGTAAAACATCAACTATAGGCACTGGTTACAAATTACATGGCACCAACATATTGAGAGTCAGGGAAATGAGGGACTTGGGTGTACTCCATGACGACAAACTACTTTTTGACAAGCATATTGACTGTGTAATAAGTAAGGCATCAAAGGCACTTGGATTCATTATTCGGACATCGGCGAAGTTCAATAATATCAAATGCATTAAGATTCTATATTGCTCTTTTGTACGGAGTCACCTTGAGTACACCAGGTCTGGAATCTATGTTATGAAACCTATAAGTCTCTGTTATCGGCCATTCAGCAGAGATTTTTACGTTATCTGGACTACAAAACTAAACAATTTTCATCAGGTTATGAGCATAGGTCTACTAGGTATCATTTATGCCGCTTCGTATCCGTCGAGACATTGGTGACGTCAGTTTTCTGATGAGTATCGCCAACGGTAATATTGATTGTCCAGAATTGTTGTCACACATAAATCTGCGCACAAACTTGTTGCATTACAGATGTCGACCACCTCTGCAAGTGCTGTTTGCGAGCACTAATTATAGGCAAAATACGTACACGGTGCGTGCTTTGAGACTTTATAACAATGCGAGAGTAAACCATTCTGAGTTTGATTTGTTTTGTTCAAGCATAGACACAGTCAGGCGTGAAATGACCAAACGTCACTTTGACACATCACATGATTGGCGATGAATACATTTATTTATTTATTTATTTATTTATTGCAAATAATGTTGGTACAAGCATTATATACTAAGTACAAACATACCCCGTCGGGGTGTAGCAAAGTGAATTGTACATAAACAGCAGGATATAAACGTAGGTTTTTAAAATAGAGGTTATACAAGAGTTAAAACTAGAGAGTAGATTATATGAAGTCTCTTACGCTATAGTAGCACCTATTTGTTAGGAGACACTTTAATTTTGTTTTAAGTATGTTGTCATTTTCTTTCTTAAGTAAGTCCGGAATTTTATTATAAATTAAGATACATCGGTAGAGCGGGCTTTCCCTGAACATTTCTAATTTCGGGATCGGTAGTACTAGTTTAGTGTTACGACGTTCGCTTCCAACAAATTCAAAAAATTTTAAATGTTTTCTAACAAACATGACAGTTTCCAATATATATATAGACGGAAATGTTAGAATTTTGTCAGTTATAAAATGCGGCCTGCACGTGTCCCTTGGGCGTATGTTGTCTATGATGCGCAGACACTTCTTTTGCATAATGAATAAATCATTTGCCTCAGTGCTGTGGCCCCACATCACTACGCCATAACGAAGCCACGCGTAAGCGTAAGCATAGTATGCCGATAGAGCACATTCACGCCTGGTATTAGCTTTAAGAACGGTTAGTGCATAAGTAAACTTTGATAATTTAGATGTTATGTTATCGATATGATTTTTCCAATTTAAATGTGTATCTAATGTTATTCCTAATAGTGTAAAATTGTTTGTTTCATCTATACTGAGGTTGTTTATAATTGTATTTAAATCTAATGGTTGCTTTTGATAAGGTTTAAACTGTATTATTTTCGTTTTGTTGAAATTTAATTCTAAATTATGTTCTAGAAGCCAGTTTTTTACATTATTGAAAGAATTTTTTATTTCAGGTATAGTATTGTGGTCGATGTTTTTGCATTTGAATAACAATGATACATCTTCGGCAAATAGTATACTTAGCGTGTTTGAAATCTTAGGCAAATCATTTATATAAATTATAAACAAGATGCACCCTATTACACTGCCTTGCGGGATGGACCAATTGGTGGTAACTACTTCTGAAAGTACGCTTTTTATTTCGCCTGTATCATCGTCATGATGGTCAATTAGTACACATTGTTTTCTGTCGGATAGATACGATTTAATCCATTGAAGCGCTATTCCCCTTATGCCTACTCCATGCAGTTTATCGAGAAGGTCTGCATGCGAAACTCTGTCATACGCTTTTGACATGTCTAGAAGGACTCCTACAGCATAGTTTTTGTCATTGATATAGCTAAGAATCTCTTGTACATATTTAAATACCGCCTCCGATGTAGATCGCTTTTTTCTAAACCCGTATTGATTTTCATCGAGTAAGTTATATGTTTCTAAGAAATTATAGATTCGGTGGGTCATAGTCTTTTCAAACAGTTTGGATAACACGGGAAGCAGCGCTATAGGCCTATATTGGCTAGGTTCGTCAGTTTTCGTACCTTTTTTGAAAATCGGTTTAATTTTAGCTATTTTTAATTTCTCCGGGAAAGTTCCTTCATTATAGGATTGATTTATTAAAAATGTTAATGGTGAAGTTAGTTTGTGTATACAAGTCTTAATCAATACTGGTGGAATGCCATCAATACCACAACTAAGCACATTGGGCAAGCGGTGGATTAGGTTATAGATCTCTCCCTCCGTTACAGGTTTTAAGAACATGGAATTTACAGCAGGTGTTATTACTGGAATGCTTTGAGTGCTTTGCGGTGCCGTTCCGAGTCCACCAGACTGCAGCGGGGTATTTCCTACTGATGCAAAGTATTGATTAAATATATTAGCCACGGATAGTGGGCATTGAACGTTGTTGTTATTGTGTTTTATTTTTATATTACGATGGTTTTTGGGTTTGTGTTTAGATGTTATTTTGTTTATTATCCTCCACATGGTTTTTGTTTTATTTTTTGATAATTTCATTGCTTTAGAATGTGCAATATTTTTTGACAATTTTATACTTCTTTTGAGGATTTTAGAAAATGTTTTATAATGTTTTTTTATAACTTTATTGTTACTTTGATTTGTTATTATTTTTAGAAGTCTCTTGTGTTTACACGATGTTTTGATTCCTTTAGTTAACACTGGTTTGTTCGTTTAATTCCTAGACTTTTTTTTACCATCCTCTAAGATTTAATTGTATATTAATAGTAATTTTTATTTTATTTTTTTAAATTTATTGACTGCGTTCTTTGATTTCACCTATAATCTCTTTTTGGCTTGCTAAGCACTTTATATTGTTTAATGTTGGTGGAAATTCGTAAATGGCATTGGATTACTCAAATTTAAGTATACTATAATTGTATTATTTGTCCGTGAATTTTCCTAAAATGTATAAAGAAATAAATAGAAACATATGTCACAGGTCTACTCAGCTTGGTTTGGCCTCTGTTGTAAGGATATAAGTGCAGTCTATCGCAGCTCTATGACAATCTACAGACTCACCTTCAAGCTTTAGAAACACTTAACCTTACCGAAGATAAGTTTGTTTCCACTCTGTATCCTATGATTGAAAGTGCGCTACCAGAAGAATTACTTCGATCTACGAATTGTATACGGATGAAACGCGAATACATTACCAACGAACAGGTAAAATGGTAAACAACAGGTAACTGGTAAATGACTTAAGCAAATTTATGAGCTTCCAAGAATCTGAAGAGTGTGTTAGTATGTCTCGGCATGGGTTCTCAGAGATCACTAGTCCTAGCACTTCATACATTCACTGATGTGAGTGTCTTAAGTAGTTTCAAAACCAGTTGCGGGCACCGTCTAGTTCGAGCTTCTTTTAAGTATAACCTACACAAAGTGAGGTCAAATATGGCAACAAAACAACACCGAAAATACGAAAGTACGGCTTACTTTTTCGTACAGAAAGAGTTTCGCTTAGACCTTAAAAACCAATTTGACGCTTTGTGAAAAGAAAACATGGATGTGGACTCGCTAAACGAGAAACTCTGCAATATAGCTGTAGAAACAACAAAGAAACATATACACTATATGTATATATATATATATATATAATATATAAACTAATAAAAATATATATAAACTAGGTGGTAACAAAGTCAAAGAAAAAAAACTTTCTGTTACACACGTTATCTCTATTAGCTCAGAGACGAGATTTTAAACTAAAAAGTCAATTAGATCAGAGACAATTGGAGGATCTAAATAAAAGTATTCGAAAAGCTATTAAAACAAACATTATAACACACAATATGAATATGATAATAGAAATCATTAAACAAAATAAAGGACCTAATGTTCATAAGAAGAAAACAAGTAAAAATAAATCCGAAATAAATAGACTTAAAGATGGTAGGGGTCAGTTGATGACAGATCGGGACAATATTATACGTGTTGTTGAAGAGTTTTACGCAGAGCTCTATGCGTCAAAGTGAGGAGCCTGAATCGTGGAATATCCAAGATCCAAAAGCAAAGCCAGCTGAGCGACTCTTTTGTGACTGATTACCTCAGATAACAGAGGTTGGTTTTGCTCTGAAGCAAATGAAATGTGGCAAAGCATTAGGCGACGATGGAGTTTGCGTGGAAATGTTACAAGCAGATTCTCCAATTATCTTAAGACCTCTCATAAAACTTTACAACAGAGTATTGCATATTGGGGTTGGGTTTCCCAAAGCCTGGGAAAATGCCATTGTCACGATATTGCATAAAAAGGGAGACAAATATAAACTAGAAAACTACCGCCCCATCAGCTTGCTTTCCCAAATACACAAACTGTTTGCCAAAGTCCTGCGCAATAGATTAACCTAATCCCTAGATGAATACCAACCCATAGAACAGGCTGGCGTCCGGTGTGGATACTCCACCGCAGACCACATCCATACTATCACACAACTGATGGAGAGACGCCGAGAGTATGACCGACCCATATGCTTAGCCTTTGTAGATTACGAAAAGGTTTTCGACAGCGTAGAACACTGGGCCGTGTTCCATTCTCTGCATCGTTGTACTATAGACAAAAAGTATGTGGATATCCTCCGGGAGCTATACAAAAACGCAACACTCCAGGTCCGAATCCACAGACTTACCGATTTTGTCCCAATCCGACGAGGTGTTCGTCAAGGTGATACTATCTCACCCAATTCACTACTGTGACCGAAGACATCATGAAAACACTCAACTGGGACGAGATTGGAGTAAACATCGATGGTCGCAATGTAACACATTTGCGCTTCGCTGACGACTTGGTCTTCTTAGCTGAAAGCATCGAACACTCCAAGATCTGCACCAAGCATCGATGAGGGTGGGCCTAAGAATGAACATGACCAAAACCAAGGTTATGACCAACTTTGCGGGTCCTAAATATAATATAAATATAAGCAACTGCCCTATAGAGGTAGTGGACGACTACATCTATCTCGGTCATTGTCTATCCTTCAGCCCCGCTTCTCAGCTTAAAGAAATCACGAGACGAACTCAATTAGGATGGGCTGCCTTCAATTGGTTGGAAGATGTATTCAAGTCTAGAATCCCTCAATGCCTGAAGACCAAGGTGTTCAACCAACGTGTCCTACCTACACTTATTTATGCTTCCGAGACATGGCCGCTCACAAAAGAACACGTGCTCAAGATTCGAGTAACACAAAGGGCAATAGAGCGCGCCATGCTCGGAATTTCTCTGCTGGACCACGTACCAAATGGAGACATTCGATGTCACACAAAGTTTGTTGACGCGGGTACGAGGGTAGCTAAGCTTAAGTGAAAGTGGGCGCTTGGCTAGAAGAGACGATGGTAGAAGGACGAAAGCCGTTACTGAATGGTGGCCAAGAGACGCGAAAAGACCAAGAGGCAGACCACCCGCCCGACGGATTGATGGCATTGAGGCCATAGTTGGAAACCACTGGACACGACTCGTAAGGGACCGGAAAGAATGGCGCAATAATGAGGAGCCCTATATTCAGCAGTGGGTGCAGGTTGAAATGAATTCTTTTGCAGTTTAGATTAATCTACAAGGATCCGTTATAGAATATATTAAAATAGTTTTATTTAAAATATAAATCAACTTGTATTGAATAATATTTAATTTTTGAGTTTAATTTTTTGGACTCTATGTAGCAAGATTTCTTCTAATACCCTACTTTAACACGCTATATAAAATTTTTTTAAAAAAAAAGAAGAAAAGAAAATCTATTCACCCAACGGGATTTTACGTATCATCGCGTTAACAAAAATAGAAAATTTTTATGAGATCATTTAAAAATAACAACCTAATCTAAAATTCATATTGTAGCTTCTGACTTTGAAGCTGCTACATGGGTTTGATTTGATTATGTAATTCAATGAAATTGTCATGTTGGTGCCTTAGGTATTTAGTGATTTTTGAAATGACGCTACAGTTTCCAGTGCTTATTAACAATTCATTTTATTTTCCATCCTTTCGGTCATGAACTGAACAAACTTGTGCCATTCCATTAGCATACCATACCTGCTACCATTGTATACCTACTTCGGGCTAAATCCAGAACAAACAGCATCGTCTGCCTGTGTAATAAGTAGTAAATTCAAAGACCTGTGTCGCGCAGTTAATAAGTCATTTATTTGTCATCATGTGCAATACAGGAAATCTGACAGCTTTACAATCCACTAATAACAAATAAATTATCTAATAAATACACATTTTTCATAAACACACACATCGGCGGCATATTTAACGAACAAAACAAGTGAGAAAAAAAATAGTAATGTTTATATTAAGATAAAAAAGAATTAGACATAAAACAGCTATTAAATAAACATCTTTTAACCTCGACTTAGTGCAGCTTTACTCAATCCTTATTAAAAAAACTAAACAAGATACATTTAATTCATAAATTTAAAAAAAAATTACGAAATTTATAATGCTGGCTTTCCATGCTAGCGCCAACGCGCCGTGGGAAAAGTGCCGCCCCCGTGCCGGCGCGGGTTCATGTATGGGCCTATGGGGCGAGCACGCCCACGCCCGTAAAAATCTTCGTGTGACGTCACGGCCCGAATTCAAGGGTCATGAGAAACCAGCTTTTGAATAGAAAATCAACCTATAACCAATTTAGATACTTGTGTTAAAATTAAAAGAAATGAATGAAAAAATGACAGTCGACTAATTTTTTATTTTCGAATTGGACCTAACGATGTAAAATAACTAGCTAATATTTTGAAAAAACATTGAATTATTTTGAGGTTTTTACTAGTGTACCGCTACATTTGCAGGTGTGCAGAATAAAAACATTCACTACCACTTGTACAAAACTAACACGTATGTATTATTACATTAATACATTACGTGGCTGATGGGACATTGCACATTTATCTTTCTAACAACTCTATCAGACAAAAGCACTTCTATGATGTAGTACTTTAAGAGATTAGTAATATGTTTTGTTGAGTTTTAAAAGTTCTACATCTGACAGGTATTATGTATACATATAAGTGTAGCCCTACAAGAACACACTGTAGTTTATATTATTGAATATCATGATGTTTTTACTACCATATTATTTGGAAAAATAGTCCTCTAGTGTGTTATAATTATTATATAAAGAAAAATTCCTTCGATCGAATGGACACCAATCAGCGCCTCTTACCACTACACTACGAGCTACGGACCGAATCAGTAGATCTTACTAATTTCTCTGCGTGCTTGTTGCAGGTCTTTATATTATATTTGTTTTCTGCCATCAGTGCCACCTATTAACTAATCTCTAAAGTTATTAAATGTGGACTTAGACTCTATGCACACGGCGAATTCTATATTTTTTTTTTATAACATCAAGTGACGGTACGTACAAGTTGTGCGCCTGATGAAAAGCTACACGCCTGTCCATAACTGTTACAGTGCCACTCAGTGCTTTAAATTGCAAGGATGTGAGGGGTACTATCACTACGCCCGTCACCCTGAGATATAAGTTGTCAAGGCCCACGTACCTGTAGTTTCACCAGCACCCTTACCCTTCAAAACCGGAACACAGTAAAGCTGACACTACTGCTTGGCGGCAGAAATAGGTAAGGTGGCAGTACTACCCTGGACGAACTCTTTCACAAGGTGCTCATCTGCTACTAAATGTATGTATTTATAGATAGTTTTAATTTTAGTTTTGTTTGTTGATTTCAGAAATGAAGTAGCTACATGAAATTCTATATAACTTTCTTGCTTACAACGCGCTGTTTGCGGGAATTTGAATCGATTCGCGAGTATAAAATACGCCGTGTGCAAAGGCTCATACTTTCTCTATTTTGCAATCAAAACAGTACCATCAAGTACAATTAACGCTAAGTGAGTATCCAATCGTGAAATTACTAATCTTCGAAACTAACTAAAACTGATTGTCGATGTTCCATGCGAAGATTTTCATTTTTTCTTAAAGTCGTTCTGAAAAAAAAAAGATTTCTTTTATTTCTTAAAAAAACACAGAATATATGCACTTTATAATGATAGTAACATTTATAGATTTTGACGAAGAACTAATTGCAAGTAATAAAAGAATACTGAACGTGTCTGCTAAGAAACCGTGGTCAATTCAGCATTATCTTGGGGCGATTAATAAACTACGAGGTACTGTAGGCTAGGCTCTACTCTATGAGTAGAACTACTGGCTGAGTGAATATAGTTTTGTATTTAGAATGTGTTTGAAAAAATAGGTTAGAGAAAAGAACATCTTGGCAGTTCAAGAAATAGCCTCAAGAAATAAATATGTGAAAAAATACAATAAACATCTAATTATGAAGTTAATCCCAGTTTATATTTATAAAGTACCTCTCGCTACGCAACGTAAGCTACGTCTTTAGGTTACTAATGGTTGAGGCGCGAATTCCGATGTGAATTTTTTTAATATTTTATTTTTGAAAAATCTCTGAGGGAATGAAAGAGATATATAATATAGCGCTCTTCCATTCCCTAGGAATACGTCTCTAGGTTACAGTACCATAGGTAATGGTACTTCCTCGGAAGTCAGGGACAACGGCATGAAACTTTTTCATGTAATTTTTAAGTTTATTGAATGACGCGATGTTTTACTACCATGATTACTCAATTATTTTTTGGGAAATTACTCCACTAGTTTGATATAATTATAAGAATAAGAAGAAGAAAACTTTATTATGTTCGCCAAGACACAGGTGAATGAATTTAAAAACTATCATATTATAACATTATACACTTAAAAGTTATTTGCACACAAATGCAATTTACTTTTGATAATCTCACATCACAGTAAACACAATAATAATACGAGTAATAATAAAAGTAAATAAGTGTCGCGGCGCACACAAACGGGTCTTGCTCAACATTTTGCTACGGGCAGATTATCCTACATGAGTGAAGCACGGACTCGAGTACAACAATACATAATTGTTATAACAAAGATCGAAACACTAAGAAAAATTCATTCAATCTGGCTGGATTCGAAACCAGTACCCTCAGGCAATCCGTGGCAGATGATCTGCTAATTAAGCTACGGAACGAACTAGCAGACCTATTTTTTATGTGCTTGTTACAGATTTTTGTTTTTGGTTTTAACGACTTTTTTGTCATAGCGCCATCTGTCAGAAATTTATTTCTTCACTCAAAAACGTACCTTTACAGCTACCATCACTGACTAGAGATGTTGCTTTAATTACTGTAATTTATAAGTTTATTGAATTCACCATGTTTTACTACCTTGATATTCAATTATTTTTGTGAAATTATTCCATTAGTTTGTTACAAGTGTATAGATCGAAATACTATGAAAAAATCTTTCGATGCGGCTGGATTCGACCCAGCACCCTCAGGCAATCCGTGCCAGATGCTCTACCAATTAAGCCACGCAACTTCTTTTTCATGGTTCGTTATTTTGTTATTTGATATAAAAGCATGGAGTCATATTTTATGGTTTTATTTTTAAAGTAAATATCTAACTCCCTTTAAAAATGCTTGCTGTTAATTATTTAAATACAATCCAACCGTTGTAATATTATTTATGTTTTGCAACTATGATCTTCAATTTTTTTTAATTATTCGACTGGTTTGTTATAATTATTAATACAAAGATCAAATTTATAGAAAGATTCCTTTGACCCAAAAAAGTACATAAAGGAATTTTTATTTATGTTCGCTCTTTGTATTAATTTAATTTAAAAGTATAATCCAACCATTCTTTATTTCCAAACAAAAATAAAAAGCAAAGTGAAATGAAAAAGACATAAGATTAAGCCACCGTCTAAACAGCTTTGGAGTTACAGAATGAACCTTAAAAATAACTAAACTTAAAAGGAAAAAGAACGATACAAAATAGTGCGCTCCAAAAGACAACATCAGTAAGCCAATTAGGTCAAGACCAATTCAATGACTATAATAATTATAATACAAGAAAAGATTAAAATCACGGAATAACAAATAAATGTGAAGTGGGCGTTCACATATGACAACCAACCTTGTTGGACGTCAACGCTCTCTTAAGCTGCTACTAAACTGCATGCGCAAAGTCCGTATAATACAACTCCATGTAGACGAAATTGACTGCGGGCAGTCACCATTGTAATGCATTTCACATAGCATGATTTCGGTAATGTAATGTAAAATCGAATGAAAAAAGTCGATTTAAATAACTCATCGAGATAATTTGTAACGACGAAAAAATAGATTTACAGACAATAATTTAAAATTATAAACAAAATAAAAAGGATTTCATTATCATGTTATTAAGGTACCAAAAAAACTACACAACAAAAATCAAATCAAAGACAACCAAACAAAAAGTCAACAACAAAGCATACAATCAACTGCAACGAAACGAAATTTGAAGAATTACTCCAAAAACAAAATGAAAACGACTCGCATACAAGGTGTATGCACTCGTATTGACGTCAGATACGCGATAGCTGATTCGATTTATCGATTTTATGGTGTAAATCTATAAGGATAAATATTCCGTTCTATGCATCAAGAAATTGGGTTCATTTATTTTTATCTTTATCATTTAATTTTCTTTTTACTTAATATACTATAATTTTTATTTAAAATTACAACTGCAACAAATATTTTTTGTTATTGATACATTATGACAAATTTACTATTTCTATTTGTAACTTGGTTGAGAGATTAGTTAGAAATAGTATGCGTGTAACGTAAAAATTTGAAATGTCACAGGATTCATCCTACGTGAAATCGACTATACCTAACTGCAGGCAGTTATAGTCTAGAATGAAAGCAAGGACGCTACTTCTGCTAATATAACAACGTTACATTAGTACATTATATTAGTACAACCGCATAACAACGCCGCCGCCGTAATCGAAGCCAAAAACGAAAGCGTGTAGCGTGGATAGATCCACTATTGTTATATTGCTATAATACTCGTACCTTAGGAGGTGATTTTTATGTAGGTACTGTACCCGAAATTAAGACAAAATGTACACAATCTGGGATAAAAAAACGATATATTGAAAAAAAAATAACGCAAAAAAAAAAAAGATATCCTCCTGCGAATGACAATAACTACTTTTGATTCTCGGACTATAAGTTCACAACGACGCGATGACGCTTGAAATTGAAGTCTCAACTGCATTCAGTTGAGTTTCATTTCGACTGCTTGCAGTTAATGCGTAAAGTGTATATGAATGAATGAAGTTGATTACGACTTTACTCATTAACCGCAAACGTGCAGTCAATCTGTTAGTAGCCTTAAGGCAAACGTGCGCTTTACCACGTAAACCAGAAATATTCCGAGTGACTCGTGGTTTAATTGTTCTGTTTTGTTCTGTCGAAATAAAAGTAAATTCGAAACAAAAGTGTACTAATGCCGCTTTTGATACTAAAGCCGCTTGATACCATTTTCATTAGTTTGTTATTCTGTGATTAAAATAGTGAGCTTTGAGTATCGGGCATTTCAGAGAGGAAAATATTCATCCATTTAAAATCACGGTTTCGGCTAAAAGTTGCTTAGTTTTTTCCATAAGTATAATCACTTGCTTTTTATCCGATGAATTAATGGTAAGTTATACTTTGTTCGATGAAAAAATAGGCCTTACAATTTTTTATATGCGATCTCGAGCATCAAAACCGCCGGAGCCATCAGCATCCCATACAACGTAGCCAGCATTGCAGGGTACATGTCGGTGATGCCAACGGAGCTGAACGTAGACACCGTACCTGAGCATCGTGGGCGAGGGACGTACAGACGGTGTCTGATGCAGGTTTCAAGACCCATTTCGCGGATTTTTTGGAAGCTGCAATAGGTATACGAGTAAGTACTGTACCATCTCTAATACTTGAAATTACAGTTTTCGTAAAGTGTCTTTTTAATAGCACGCCATATTGGTCAACTAAATTACACCATGCAAAACTAAACTTCGAAGGTTTATAATGAACTTCCTACTAAAATTAGGATTTGGAATAATTGCAGAAAATCGTTGTATGATATACTATTTAATTAACTTAATGATATGACAGTGTACTATATTAGTGATTTGTTTTATGAAATTGCCATTTAATGTTGTGTGTTTTTTTTTTAATTTAAAAACAATAGAAGATAAAAAGGAACTGTCTTAGTAAATATGGAATCTTTTTTTGTGAAAATAATTTTGGCGTAGCAATTTTTTGGTCAAAGTCAAATGAAGTCATCCTTATAAGAAACTCAGTCTATTAGTATTTAAAAAATGCCAATTTTGTTAACTTTGTATGAAAAAATATTTTATGAAATTTGTCCAACTTTGACTCATACAATGAAATAATCGCTTTAGGACACTGAGTCGATTAGCACGCAAAAAATTTTTGATGAATTTTGTTCATTTTATGGACAACACACGTTTAATCAAAAAATTGACTTGTTTACGCAAAAAAAGATTTAATGGATCCTAATACAGTTTTCTTGTGTCTTCTATGATTTCGAATTTCCCCATACTGTCCTATTTATTAACCTAACCTCCGGTTAAAAAAACCGGCCTCAAAAGTTATTCATTCCTTAGTTTGCCACCCTAAGAGGTGGAATATATTCTTAAATTTAAACGGGACCACATCTGAGTTACCTTTTTTCCAACAAAAAAGAATCAAAAATTGGTTCAAAAATGGCGGAGTTATCGTGTAATATACATTCCAAAAAAAAATACGTGCAGACGAATTGAGAACCTTCTCCTTTTTTTGAAGTTGGCTATAAAACACTGTACACTATATTTTGTACTGAGAACGTCACATCAGACTGCACATTTTTGTTCGAAAATCGCCTCTAGTGCAACGGAACAAGATATGTCAATGTGTAGCTTGATGTTCTGGCGTGTGTACAATTCTATGATAAAAGTAATGTAATGTATACGTAGATAAAAATTTTGAAAACTTTGTATTTAGCAAGGCGCATCGTAATGGTTCAAAATACATTATTATAACACCTTTATAAACTGTGTATCGTAAACAAAGTAAATAAATTTGACTACGTCCAATTTCATTCTTTATTCATTTACGGACTTTGATCATTGTTGAACATGTCAGCTCCGTTAGAAAAACAATAGATACATAAAAAAACTCTTAATAGAATTCAAACAGACAAGTCATCTGAATAAAATTTGTGAGTTGAAGTTTTAACCGACTTAAAAAAGGAGGAGGTTCTCCATTCGACTGTATTTTTTATTGTGTGTATGTTAGGCAATAACTAATTTCAACAAGCATTTGTGAACCGATTTTGAACATTCTTTTTTGTTGGAAAGAGGGGTACCTCAGTATTGGTCCCATTTCAATTTGAAGGAAATATTCCACCTCTAAGGGTGGAAAACTAGTGGATGATTCCGGTTTCGCGCACTTTCCGGTAGCCGATTTCAATAGATTTCAACTTGGAAGAAGTTCAACTTGGCAAATAGATGCAATTCCATGAACTTTTGAGGTCGGTTTATTTTTATAAAAAAATTATTGCGTGTTTTTACGTCTTAAAATTGAATTTTAATACGTAAAAACAGTATTTTTCGCTCTAAGAACACAGGGAACAACATTTGTCTAAAGATATTGTTAATATATTTTATTTGATC
>NW_020654289.1:10159634-10178510 GCF_003589595.1 Hyposmocoma kahamanoa
AAAAAAAAAATCACAGAAACCATTTGAAAAAAGTTTCATTCGAAAACCTCAAACCATGAAGATTCTATGAAAATTCAAAGAACCTATTGCAATAAAACGGCAATTTCATACTTTAACCCCTAATATTTATAACGGAATGTAAAATTTACAGTTAATACTTCTAAACAAAACTAATTCCCGAAGTCTACTGAAATAGATTCACCCCCTTTAAGATTTATTTTTGTGACAAAAAGTAGCGTATGTCCTTCTCCAAGGTCCCGTCTATCCCTATACTAAAATTGGTTCAGAGGTTTACACATAATTATTTTAATTAGACGGAGTTACTTTGGCATTTATAATATTAATTTGGATGTCTTATATGCACAAGTCTCCTTAAGGAGAGAGTGTAAATAAACAAATGTACTTGATTTTAAACAGTTCCTTAAACGGCGATCCTTTTTGTCCAGGTAACCATGGATTAGGCTGCTCGTTTAAGTAGTCGATTTCAACCAGATCACACTTCTCATTCTCCTGGTATGTCTCTTGAATTATCCTGTACCCAGGGTACACTTCCATGTGAAATGCGAATAAGCCCTGCAATCAAACGTGTGATATTTCACTGTTCATAATGTTTTCAATCACCAATCAATGTAATGACAATATATTATCGTATCTGCAATGAAGAAGTTTATAGCTAGTAGTGGGTAAAGTAAGGTATAATGGTGACAAATCTGTATTTTTTTCCAGGGAAGATCTGTCACTAATAGGTATAGTGATTAGTTCTGCTGCCATGAAGTAATGTAAGCAACCTCAAATAATCATTATTTGATAGGTAAGCCAACTTGTGTGAAAAAATGTACTTAAAATCGTTAAATACATTGGTTAAACTCACTGAAGAAAAAAAAAACAATGGAAATGCTATAAGCTTCGATTTCTATCAGAACCGATATCGCAAAAACTCACACATTATTAGTTTGAAACAGTACAAAATCTTGATATAGACAGGTCGTAGTTTCAAATTTAAAAAGAAATTATAAATTCTGGATTGCTAATATAATTTAAACTTTACATTGTTGGCATATCGTTGTAAGTTCAATACCATCAATACCTATAATTGCAAGTTGTTGCGAAATTGCCAGCAATGTGCTGCCATCTAGCGGTTAATATCTGACCGACGACAAATTGGAGTTATTGATTTAGTTCTCCAAAAAAAAGTGACTATGTTGCAGGGGTATAAGCTTTACTTTCCTTTCGTTTACAAAAAAAATATTTCGATAAGACTTTCCGATGATATAATTTTATATCATACCACTACGGGTAATATTATTTGGTGCGGCTATAATTTTTGCACACCGAAATAGCACAATAAGGCATTTTTCTAGGATTTTAG
Source organism: Hyposmocoma kahamanoa (assembly GCF_003589595.1). Lineage (NCBI taxonomy): Eukaryota > Metazoa > Arthropoda > Insecta > Lepidoptera > Cosmopterigidae > Hyposmocoma > Hyposmocoma kahamanoa. Next base: position 10,161,004 of record NW_020654289.1, read on the forward strand.
AGAATTTGCACGAAAGAATGACACAACCATATCATACAAAGCGAAAATGGCGGGCTCAGCTCAGATAGGTATTTTGAGACCTATAGTTGGCATGCGTAGGCCGCTAACTAACCACTTCTACAGCATTAATTGTTCTGTGGTGAAACTATATTGCTCATTCGTAAGGCAGATTTCCCTTATAAGAATGAGTAAGAAACTCCGGAGATTGCTTAACACTCGTTACCGCGTTCCAGTTTTAAAGGATAAGAGTGCTAGTGAAAGCCACATGAGATTGTGATCTTTATGTCAGAGCAGGGTTACGGGTGCAGTGGCAGTGGCAGTGGCCTTTGATCTTTGTGATATCAAGCTCTGAGTGACACTGCAACTTTATGGTCAGGCGTGTCGCTTACCACCAGGCGCACGAATTGTTCGTCCCATCACTAGATATCATTACAAAAATACTGATACAAGCCTGTGCTGGAAAGTTAACGTGCACACAGAAAAAAAGGAATTCTACTAATAAGAAAGAGCAATTTCTCAAAATATTTGCTAATTCTGAAAAAATATTTATTAAAAGTAATAAAATATTGTCATTACAGAAATACTGCTTATCTTTTTCTAATACAATTTACTCTTAACTTTATTCTAACTTTTAGACAAATACCTTCAATTCTAACTTTTAGACCTTCACTTCAAGATTTTATTTCATTTCTAATCAATTAATTGAACATTACTTACATCAAGAACTTTTGCCTCTTACATCAAATTTAAATAATTTTAAATGAATTCAAAATTTCTTGGGTGTATTTTAAGAAAATATATTCTTAAACAAAAAAATAGTAGTTTGGCTATTCAGATTAATATTCTAAATTCTAGAGTATATTTTTAAAGCAACATTTCGTTGCGTTTTCATAGTCAATGTTGTCGTGACATGTCGCCGAAGGCGCACGCGGTAACGATTACTTTTACTTGTGCTTGTAATCATAAAAATCGTAAACAGTCATTTATCCAAAGAAACAATACGTAGTATCTCTAGTTTGTTAGTGTGTTATTTGTAGTCATAATTTAAGAAATTTGGTTTCAGCATGAAATCAAACTACACTTGTAACAAGTACAACTTTAACATGCAATTAGTTCCATCGCGCCACTGCTAGATCACATTAGTTGTACTCTGAAGCGCGCTATCGTTTTGTTAACTTCAACAGTATAAGTCATCTCATATATTTTGAATGGTTAGTGCTTTCTGCCGCTGTAGCATTTATACGGCACTGAATGGTACTCAAGTATTTGAGAAGATTCCGTGCTATTTCTGCTACTTTAAGGCACTGAACTATGTGCTTTCACGCTATTGAGACATACTGTTGGGTCCATAACCCTCTAAATTTACGCTTTTTGATATTAGGTCTTCAGTCAAATAATTAAGTACCTCTCAATTTTTCATTCTTTTCTTTTCAAGACAAAATCACACATTTCTAATAACTAATAAATATTTTGTTAAATCTAGAGTAGCTTTGTGACTTGATGTCATTGACTTATATGGACGTCGGGTCCGCGCTAAAAAGTGTCCGCACTTGTAAGGCGCTAAAATCGTATATAGAGCGCCAAACTCCGCTTTAGTCTTCATTTGTTCTACTGACAGCGCGATACTGCGATGACATTACAATTTAAATTTGGAATAGGTTGACTTGGGACATTTTTTTCGTGATTTTTGTATTAGACCCGTCGTCCATTTATTTGTAAGTCAATGCTTGAAGTAAATTAATTTGCTCTTGGATTAAATATTTCTGTCTTATAACTAAAATACACTTTTGAGACGTTTTTTTTACTATTATCAAGTAATTATTCTCTAGCGTCTACAGGGAGAGGATCGTTTTGTTGGATTTAATAAATTTGTCTTCATAAAAAGAATTTTGTCTTTTTCTGTCAATATTACTGTATATCCATACTCTACAGGGGGACACCTCTGTGTTATGGATAATCCAAGGATTCGCGCGAAACGTTTCGCTTCCACGTTTATATGACGAACGGCTATGGAGTGGAATTCCCTACCCGCAGACTTGTTTCCTGAATGGTATAAATTTAACCTTTTAAGACGAGTGTGAATAGGCATTATTTGGGTATGCATGCTACATCGTCAACTTTTCGTCACTTTCCATCAGATGAAATGGTGGGGAAAAAAACAATGCCTTCTTCAGCCTATTCTGATGGCAAGTGGCTTCCATCATGGTGACCGACCGACTTGAATGATATTGGCTTTTGAAAGTGCCTAGTGAAATTGCAATAGAGGAAACAAGAATTCTTTTATTTTAAAATAAAGACTGCTTAAAGTGATCATCGGAGAAGAAGTAGGAAAAACTGGTTTGCTAAATTAAATGGTTTAGGTTGGTATGGTATAGTTTACTATTAAATAACGGTCTCACAAAACATATAATGACACACCTAAGGATATTGCCTAAAGAATGTGCTAATGTATTATACGATAGGATGTATTTTATATGACCAAATAAATCTTGAAAACATGCTAAAATAAAAGTGTAACACGAATTATTTAAGAACAAAATACCTAATTTTGTACATAATTTTTATATGGAGATATGTCTCTTTAAGTACTACAGAGAACCTGCTAAAATTTGGTTTTCAACAAAAGCCCTATTAGCGGTTTAACGACTGTGTCAAATTTTCTCCAGCTCTTCTCAATCATGTTAAGTTACAACGCGTGGATTGCCGAACACAAGAGGCGATCTCCACGCCTCACCTCCTAAAATCGAGGCTCACGTGGAAATACCTCGTCTTAACAAATAATACTTACTTGTCTTATACGTTCAATGCCTTCCTCCATACTTAAATAATTCGGCTTTTGCCCTTTAGGAGCAATCTTCTTGTCATAGATAGCCTTCCTGATGGGATCGTTCCATTTCTAAAAACATACACGACTGTTATACTATAATTGCAAATGTTGTTGAATAATTTATATGTCAGTCATGCAAATGACAAACTTTGCCTCTTTCATATCAACTCATTTATTTTTACTAGAATATTTAAGTAGTTACTTTTTGAGGTATTCAATTATATTTATTTTGGATATTGTAAGTCTATCCTAATGTACACCGGAACTTGGGACTTGTTGTTCAAATTATGTAAAAGTGGAAAGTAATGCAAGAGCGTCACTATATTCTTGTCTAACTTTCTCTCTGGAGATGCTGCTTAAATTACATACTTGATTTCAAAGAATTCAAAATCTGTCCTTTAAAAAAGAAATACGTGAACTCCTGAGAAGCCACCATTTTGGTAAACATCCGAACACTTTGAAAGAGTTCGTCCAGGGAAGTACTTGTACCTCACCTATTTGTGCTGCCAAGCAGTAACGTGAACATTACTGTATTTCGGTTGTTAGGGTAAGGATGCTGGAAAATTACAGGCACATGGGATTTTTAACTTATGTCTCAGAGTGACGGGTGCAATTGCAGTGCTCCACAGATCTTTGCGGTTTAAAGCTCTGAGTGGCACTGGCAGTGTTATTGTTATGGACAGGCTTGTCGCTTACCAACAACCGCACGAATTGTCTGTCCCGTCACTTGGTGTCATAAAAAAAGAATGTCATTTGAACAGTACTAACTCTACCATGCAATGTGTTATACTTGTAAATAACCATGAGTTAAGTACATATCGGTATGAGAGCTGACTCCTCCAATCACTAACATACCATAAAAAAATATCGATTGTACGGAAAATCACTGGCTCCGAGCTTAAGGGGTGAATCAAGCAGATCCTGCACGGTCTTTATAGAGGAGCTGGGGGCTCGCAGGAGGACCACAATATTTGCTGAGTACGCCGCGTACAAAATCGTTAGTGCTATGAAGAGTAGTAGTGTAGCGCAACGACCTGAAAGATTTAAAAAATACAAGGAAAAATAGTACTTTAGATTATAAATCTCCGTAATATCATGGACAAATCACTTGAGTACTGTTAATCTAGATACAAGATAACGTAATCGGGTGTATAGTACCTATTGATAAATCAGATTCAGAAGAATCAGATTTTTGTAACTAATTTGGTCTACATTCACAAGCTGCAGATGTCGAAGCTACACTGATTTCTAGTGATAACAGCAAAACAACTAGATGACGCTTATTGCTTAGATTTATGGATAGTACCGCCTATTCTTTTATTTTGTTTAGGATTAGCGCCATCTACGAATTAATATTCGTTATTTTATAATTTAGTTTGTAACATACAATGCCATCTATTGACACGCATATATGGCAAAGTTCAGAAAATAATTTTGTCTCATGACCAACATTGAATGATATTACAAGGAAAAGAAACTGACTACTTATTTTTCATATTAAAGAGGAATTAATTGTACATAGAAACATCCATTTACATAATATATAATAGATATAAGTAGGAATTTTGACCTTTTTCAGAGTTACGTTCCGTCATCGAGTATATAACCAAATATAGAGACGAAATAAGTGCCATCAATCCCTAGCACCTCATCAGGCCAATGGGCTTTATATCTTTTAAATATCAACTCTCGTTCGCTGAAATTACAAATTAGAAAGCTGAAACAGTACAGCGCCAACAACTGACTCGTGTGTACGTCTCCGTATGTTCGAAAAATATTCTGTATTTATCGAGTTCTTAGGTTTTCGCGATTGTTACACATAGGAAATGGAACCATTTTTCCGGATTTAAATCGCGTATATTTGTTTTTTTCTGCAATCTGCGAGCATGTCATGGATAAACCTACACATTCAATGAAGTTTAACAAACCCCAGGTCCTTGCAAAAGAAGTCCGTTATCTACCCAGGATGCTGCGAGAGGCCATTGAAATTAAAAAACATCCTAATTTCAACAGGGAAGATGGTTTCTCTGTACCACCAGTTTGGGATCCAGTATTTCCTCTAATGAAAAATCCCAAACAGACATAAGACTGCAGTACTAATTAATATGTTTTAGTTTTTTGTAATTTGTTTTAATAATTAATAATAAATTAAACTTAATAAGAAATTCACTCAATAAAATATGTAATTTGTAAAACTTAATGTAGCGTAAATTGGAATGTTTTCTTTAGAAAATTAAAAATAAGGTATTTAATTAACAACTATTGTAACTATAGTGAAAAAATAGGGTAGTTTGCATTAATATTAGACTGGATAACTGGTTGAAGACTGTACATGGGACCTGTAAAGGGCCCGAAATGTCGGTTTGTTTGAAAAAACAAATATACGCGATTTATATCCGGAAAAATAGTTTCATCTCCTATTCTGTATTTATTACAATAAGATAATGTCTCTTACAATATGGGGTGTTCCATTCGGTGGTGTGGGAAAAACAGCAAAACATCTCATTACAAAATAAACGGAATCACATTTCATCGGCAATTAAATATTAAATATGTAATTTTTTCAATATTCGTCCATTATAGCAAAGCTCAAGTTAAACTAGTCGATTTGAAGGGAAACAATTGACGACACCGTCAATTGTTTTGAATTCGGGCTGGCCAATTGGGACGCAGTTGTCACTGGAATGATTTGGCAAAATAGTTTTCAAAGAAATTAAATGACATTTCGTCTCTATTTCTGGTTATATACTCGATGCGTTCCAATATGGAAATTAAAAATCCTTTTGAGTAATTCGCGGTAATTACTATGCCTCACTAAGATCTACTGTAACATTTTCCTGAATAAATACCGCCTACCTTAGGCAGTATGGCAACAACCCTGTTGCCTGCGTGATCATTAAGGCTAATCCTTATTTTTGAAGACTTAAAAGTATAAAGACATATTTCGAGTAGATGATTATAAATTTAAGGCGTTCGTCGTAGCCCAAAGTAATACTCTGAGCTGTATTTTTTTTTGCACTGTCTTGTCGTATCTTCTTACTTAATTCTTACCTTTATTGGTGGCTTATTTTGAATGAAAGAATTTTATTTCAGACAGTACGTATACTCACATGTCCATATGGTGTTAGTAGGTACTTAGAACTATGTTACTAGAAAACAAAGTGTTCATTTTCATGAACAAGGATGGATATACAATACTTAAGTATTGGGCTGTACATCCTTAAGAAGACTGTTGGTGCCACCTTGAGAGGCGGCACCTACAGCCAACAGGGATGCCACTACACCACACACACATTATATAGTAAAGAGCATCAATATCAATCTATATCGCTATCGTGTCACCGAGCACAGGCGTCCAATAAGGGGTTAGGTTGTAGTCCACTTACTCCAATTGTATTTTTACTTATTTAAGTAATGATGGTGCAGTGAAAAAAAAACTGGCTAGTGGTAGTATTAAAGAACATATTAATGAAGTGTTTTTTTGGTTTAATGGTTAACATTTTTCAGTATGTTTCCATTTTATCAGTTGAAAGTTAAATGTAAATTTTATATAATAATAACCTGACGTATTTATAATAATTAATAAAGTTTGTAATTATAACGAGTTCTTAGGTTTTCGCAATTGTTACACATAGGAAATGAAACTATTTTTCCAGATTAAATTAAATTAATAACTCTTGTAACTATAGTGAAAAAATAGGCTGGTTTGCATTAATATTAGACATAACTGGTTCATGACTTGACCACCTCAGTCAACCGTGACCATGGTACCTGTAAAGGGCCCGAAACGTTGGTTTGAAAAAACCAATATTCGCGATATAATCCGGAAAAATAGTTTCATTTCCTATACATAATTATAACTTTTTTTTAAAAAGAAACCGACCTCAAATGTTTGTGGAATTCATCTACCTACTAACCAAATTTTAATGAATTTGGTTAACGGAAAGTGGATCCAATAAACCAGGGAAAATTCCAATAAAAAGTATTCATCCCCTAATTTACCACGCTTAGTGGTAGAATATTTTCTTCAAATTTAAATAAGACCACTAATGAGGCACACCCTTTTTAATAAAAAAAAAATCATCGAAATCAATTCACAAATGTCGGAGTAATCGCGTAGCATATACAAAAAAAATTCGGATTGAGAACTCCATATTTTTTGAAGTCGGCTAAAAATGACGCTAACCTGCAGCATAACGTGGTTCCAGCGTACATCCCTGTTGCAAAATGGCGCCTATTATGAGAATCAGCACGTCAGCCCACGTACCGTCTAGCTGGAGAGGGTGCTGAAATGCGCACTAGATTATTCAATATTTCTGGTCATCGAGTATATAACCGAAACACATACATGCATACATAAATAGAGACGAAATAAGGGCCATCCATCCCTGGCAACTCATCAGGCAAATGTGCGTTATATCACTTTTAGATATCCAGTCTCGTTTGCACATAAATCACAAATAAAAAAGCTGAAATAGAGCAGCGCCAACAACTGACCTGTGTGCACGTCTTCGTATATTCCAAACATATTCTGTATTTCGTCAACCTAATGTAAGAAGTCATTCATTGCCATATAAATTTATATGTATCATCATTTTAAATGGGTACGGTAATAGATGGTGCCTTAATTTAAAGTTTCCACAACAAATATCAATCAGGTAGTAATATAATAATTCTAATGTCCTTACCATGCCCATAGAAGCTTCCCACTTAGAAGCAATATACAAAAACAGAGCACATGCAAGTATGCATATGAAGATCGCTAGCCAAACAGTCCCAGAAAAAGGTAAAGTGAAGATGTTAGTTATATAGGCCAGAGGTGGTTCCCTAAACACAAATCGAAGAGCGGTACTGCCCGCCGGAGCTATGTAATCAACTACATCAAGACGTTCCGCTATGAACAGCATTCCAGTTCCTGCAAATAAAAGCTATTAATATGTGTTTTTGTAATAGAATCTCAAATTTTGTTTGAATATTTGAATTTATTTCTTTGATATTTCAAACGAGGATAAATAATAATTCCAACTAAAAAAAAAAAGTTTATAAAATACATTTTATCGCGGATAAAACTCAATACGTGGAAGCTTTAAGCAAAATAACTTTAGTATCAATCGGAAAACGTGGTGTTTCATGTAAAGGTGACAAGAAATTAAATAGATTTTTTTAAAGAAAAACTGTACTTATGATACATAATAAACTATTTTTACTACTAAACGTGAAAAGCTACCAAAATACATATCATTGTTACTTTAGGTCTTTACAATTTTATGAAATTTCGTACTAACCAATATCAGCCTTTTTCTTAATCAAAAAATCAATAACTCCTTGCCAGTTTCCGTTCTTGTCCCTGTATCCCCACGTGTTGGTAAATACGAGGTTCTCTGTGCTGTTCAACGCATCCAAGCATAACTTTGCCACCATATACGACATCTTCGTTATTGAATCCCAGTGGAGTTGCCTGGGAAAATAATGAACAAAATTAATTTTAAGAGATGTTAAGGGCTTTGTTCGTTTTGAGAATACTTGTACACCCCAAACGACATTAGGATACCATAGAGCAATGTCACGCGATATTGCAACGCCTGAGCGGTGTGTTGTATTATATATAAATTGCCACATAGTTTGTTGAAATGGCGAGAGATGACGAAACTCGTGCGTATCAGACAGGAGTCCAGGAGACGAAGCGGGCAAGGATGCTGCGGTGCGAGAAGTGAGACTTATACGAAAATTAAATAAACTAATTTCGAAACAAATACCGTTCATTTAATATAATTTTTATTTGGACTAATTTCATTTCCTATAAGTTAACTTCATATAATTCTTATTTGGTACAACATTCACATTTTATAAAAAAAATACATAAAGCTCATATTAAATATATAACAACCATTTCATAATTATATTGTTAATTTAGATAATTTTTACGTCGTATAATATTTTATTTTCATAAATAATAGTTTAAATCCGACTCGTCATGATACTTGTCTGTTCGATAATAGGAGTGTAATTTAAAAACCGGAGGTCCGGAGGGAGAGTTGTTTTCCTTAATGTAGTTTACAATGCTGAATTTTCATTTCGACAAAATTATTATTGTTAGACACTGGGTTCCTTGGCGGTTTAAATAAAGCAAACATATTTTATATAGGTCTAATCTTCGTTGCGTCTCCCATTCACTAGGTTAAAAAAAAGAAAGGTTGGAACATAAACATGCGACGACAGCGAGCGCGCGCGTACATAAATATTCTTAAAATTCAAAGTTCCAAATCTTTACAACAAATAAGTTCAAAGTTCTTCTTTTTGTATTCTTTATCGCATACATATTATGTTTATATTAAACGTTCGTTATATCAAGTGAATTACTATATTAAATGAGTTTATTGGAAGTAAAATTATGCCAATTGAGCGTTATGTAAATAATATTTATATAATACATTACACACCCCTCCAGTGGGTAACCGGGCGGCGGTGGCATTACGTCGCGACACCGCATTCGGTGCGTCAAAATTATACCACTTTGCGACACCGCAAAGCACCGGCAACGCCCGTGTGATATCGCTCTAACATGAGAAATATCCTATTACTCTACACACTAGAAGGAACAAATCATAGTCTGCTGTGACATTTATTTGTAATGGACGATATACTTACAATCTGTCATCCAAATGTTTCTTAGTTTCATTGCTATCATTAATAACATTTACCATAGTCAAAGCATGTCTTCTCAAATTCATTCGTCTTGAAGACAATACTTTACTTTCTCTATAATCTATTACTGTTCCATACTTGCTTATCGTTCTATTCTTCGTTTTATTAGAAACTTGATTTGTTTCTTGTTCTTTATTCGCTCCTTCGACCTCTAAAAGACTTGTGTTAGAATGTTTATCTTTGAAGGTTATTAAAAAGTTTTCATTGGAACTTTCGAGAACTTTATCTATATTTTTTGAGCGCCACGTTGCTCTGGTATTGTAAATGAATTCGGATTGTTTTGATATTTTGTAAGCTGTAACAAGAAATGAGTATGAGTTCCCAAAGAAAATTATTTGATTTTGAAAATCTCCACTTATATCATAGATTTATCATAGATGGCGCTACGGCTAAAATGTCATTGAAAACCAAGTGTAAAGATTGAGCAACAAGCACATAGAAAAATTCGTGAGATCCGCTGGTTCGTTCCATGACTTAGTTGGCATAGCGTCTGGCATAGTTTGCTATGAGTATGCGTCGGAGATCGAAGGAATTTTTTCTATGTGTTCGATCTTTGTATTAATAATCATAACAAACTAATGGAGTAATTTCACAAAAATAATTGAATGTCAATTCAATAAATATTTAATCTTCACTAAGTTTTTTAACTTTTGGAGCTCCACCATACCTTCAATAAACATGTACTCCATGTCATCAGCCGTACTGGCTATTACTACGTCACTGTCCACCAAAGCATCCAATGGAGGCAATATATCCTGCTCCTGTGTACAAAGCAGAAGCCAGCGATATGGTGCCTTAACGTATCCTTCCGTGTTGGCCTGTTCAAGAGAAGTGGGTCAATTTCAAGAATTCATTTGTAGTTGACGAATTGGCATTGTATCTCAGTAAATTCAAAACTAGTTTGAATTAAATAATAAACTGTAAATAAAAATGTTCTGATGGTGATTATTACGACGTGTGATGCATATTTAAATATAACTTTTGATTGTAAAAGGAATTACATACTAATGACTGTAACAGAAAATATTGGTTAAGTTGGGCGTAGAGCGTCGAAAGAAGTAAAGGCAGCTTTTAAGTCTTCTGTGATTTAACTTAGTGAAAATATTTCAAAAGCGTTTCTCACATCTAGCTTGACACTTTGGGCCGTTTTTATGGCATGCAGTACATAGTTGAATTTAAATCTTATAAATGTCAAACTTGACGTAATAATTTTGATCCTGTACCTGAATCAAATGCGTTTCGATCCCTGCGCAGGACAAATCGGCAACGAGGAGAATATGTTGAAGGAAATGTCCGGTCTTATTTTTCTGTACGGAATGTGCTATATTGATATTTACTTCAAACAAGCTCTTGACTAGAGATTTTATTTCATCTGAAATATTTTGCACTAGTGACATTGTGCATAATATATAGGTACCATAACAATCGTCGATCAATGAATCTGTTTCAATTGCTAAATTCAATATATTCCTTCGGTAATGTGGTAATTGTTATAACTTTCGTCTTTTACTTTTCCTGACGTGTACGGCAAAGGTATGAAACATACTACCGATATCGATGTTTCCCGAGAGCTACAATTTAGGCTATTCAAGGCTAGATTGAACAGGCATTGACTAAAGATGTAATAGCGATCTGGTGAGGTTGTCCGCATATAAAATAGTTCATCTGTTTCACACATAAAATAAATCATCATGATCATCTTATCTTCTCCTGGTTTTTTAACGCAAACACGAAAGTCAGATTGACGTCCAGCACGCACTGTGAAATTCTGCATATTTCAAGATTTGATTGATTTCGGAAGTCCGAAAATAAGTCTGAAGTAAGTCTTCATGCTGATTTTCCAGTTAGGCGGTAGGGGCTGGACCTTTCCGCAATCGCCAACCCGATTTTTGCAAATTATTAATTATTATTGACGTGACTGGTCCTAAATATCCTAACACTAATGCACCTTGCATTTCTGGGGTTTAGTTCTAAGAATTGATTTTGAAAATAAACAACTTTGACACAAAATTGTTAAAAAATACGAAAAATATGTAAATATTGTTTTCTTTTTTTTCGGTTTCTATTTTTATAAAACTATTTATTACTATAAACAATCACGAGCTATATTTTAAACGACTTTCACACAATAAATGTTCACAATCGTAATATAGGCGATTAGGTACTTCTACATATGTGAACTGATTGCGATGATACTTTTTTGTGGGAAACGAGGTACCTGAGTAGTGGTTCCATTCACATTTGAAGAATATATTCCGAGAAGAAGAATATATTATAATAAACCGGATTCGTTCTGTAAGTAAGGAATGTATCCGGTTTATTGGATTTCACCCACTTTCCGTTAACCAATTTCAATAAAACTTGGTAAATAGATGTAATTCTACAATTTTTTGAGGTCGTTTTTTTAATTAAAGACGTTATAATTATTTATATACAAAAATAAATGTCCTCCATCTCACCAGATGGAAAGTGTGCACCCAAATAATGTCTATTCACTCTCGCCTTAAAAAAACCTGCTTGTGGTTGAATCTTTTTTATTACACTTATGTTATATTGGGCGTGCATATAAAAACGTAAAATCGATGTGTTCGTATAGATCGATGTGTATTAATAGTTACAGTTACAGTAGAACTTCTCGTGAAAGAGTTTATATCTGCTGCCAAACAGTAATGTCTGCATTACTGTGTTACGGTTTTGAAAGGTAAGGGTACTGTGAAATTACAGGCACATGGGAGTTCTCAACTTATGTCTCAGGGCGCAATGGCAATGCCCCTCAGATCTTTCGATTTAAAGCCAGAGCTTTAAATCGAAGTGACACTGTAACTGTTATGGACAGGCGTGTAGCATACCATCAGGCGCACGACTTGTTCGTCCCGTCACTTGATATTAGAAGAAAAAGTAACATAAACCTTACTTACGCGAAGTCCAACATAAATGGAAAAGCAATACGGATGTGGATCGATCGTCCATAGTCACAAACGACACTAACATGTTGTATACATTCGGATTTACACAAAATGCGCACGATATTGCCCATAATAAAAACAATGTAGTTAATTTCATTTTTATTGTAGTTCTTATTTTGCTACAGAATGTTTCAATGACTTTTATTTATTGATACGACTCTACTTTATTCTGTTATAAGGCGTATTTTATTGCCCTGAAGTTAGTACAATCATGCAACTAAATTCATGCTTTATGTCACATAAACGAAATTTGTTATAATTTTTAATATGCTTTATTGAATTGAACGTTGGTACATTAATTTCCAGATTGGGGCGACTTTTTGAGGACTAAAGTTGAGATAAATCTCACAGTTTACTTATGGATAAACCACACCACCACTAATATTTTCGTCGCGCTTCACTCTTGAAACTCTCTACGGGCAAGTTTTGTAAAAACAATAAAAGATTTCATTGTATAATAAAACAAGCATGGTAACTCCATACAAACGTAGAAACGCGGCTTGTATGTGTACGCGTTGTGTACGGACGCTAACATTCGTACAATCTCGCGATGCACTCGCGTCTTGTACCTATGATCGCCTCACGAGCCTTTCATTATTATGCGAATGTGTGCATCCGTACACGGCGCGTTGCGATCGTGCACAAATACAAGCCGCGCTGTTACTTTGTACAGAGTTACCATACTTGCCTTATTATACTATGATGATATATCAATATTTCGTTATGAAATAAGATTTCCACGTACAAGAAAATCAAGTATTTATCATGAATTTAGTTCATTTACATAAATTATACTGTTAACGAACTCAGTGATCTGATATTATCGGCTTTAGATTGTAATTTGTCCCTGGGTTGAGAAAGGATCCGATAATCTGCTTCCGTACTGTAGTCTTCACAATATGGCAACTGGCCCAATTGTTATTTCCAATTACATAGGGGACCCGTTTAATGGCCTAAACATACAGGGTGGCCTCTAAGGTAATTTTATATTTCAACATGAACGACCTTTACTTTGGGGACCATTTTAGTCGAATAGACAAATTAGCAGATTTGAAAGTTCGTATTAATGGTTGATGCAAATATTAATGATGATTCTATTCACCACCTTTTAAATATGTAGAGCTTTCGGGCCAGCCTGTATAAATTTAAATTTGTATTTGCTTTTAACTTCCTTTGTTAGTTTAAAGTCCAAGTAAACTTTTAAGTTAGGGATTTCAATTACTATTTCCACATACATTGTGTAAGTTCAAGGTACAGATATAAACATTGTCTAAAAAAATGTAAGGCGCAATAAAAAAACTCACGCTAGGCTTTCACCTTGTCGACACGCCTTTATAAGTGCCTCTTCAACAAACTTGACAATGGCGAAGATTATGTGCTCATTATCCTAATCCCATAAAATAAAAAAGTTAATCGAAAGTCAACCATCAAATTAATTGTTATTGTTACGTTTTTGAATTCAAACTTGTTGAAATTTAGTAGCAGTAGAGCTTCTTGTGAAAGAGTTCGTCAAGGGAAATACTGGCACTGTACCTTTTTCCGTCGGGAAGCAGTAATGGGAACATTACTGGGTTCCGGTTTTGAAGGATAAAGGTGCTGGTGAAATTACAGGCACATGAGACTTGTCAACTTATGTCTCAGGGTGACGGGCGCAGTGGAAGTGCCCCTCAGATCTTTGCGATTTAATGCTCTGAGTGACACTGCAATTGTTATGGGTTATGGATAGGCGTGTCGCTTGCCACAAGGTGCACGAGTTGCTCGTCTCTTCCCTTGGTGACGTCCTATCATAAAAAAGAAAGACTTTATATAAAAAAAAAATTCTGTCACTTCTATTAAAAAAATTTGTGGCGGAGATGATTGCCTCCGTGGCCGAGCGGTTACCATGCCGGACTGCCACGCAGAGGTCCTAGGTTCGATTCCCGGGCCGGGAGAGGTATTTGTATGGCCTACATTTATTCTTTCGTGAGTTTGGGTGTAATTTGTGGTTGTCTATGTATGTGTCCATGGCACCCGCGATACAGGGTTTCCCTAGTGCGGGGGGCTATGTTGAGTGTGTGCGTTATTATTATTATTATTTTAAGAGATGTAGTATTTTATGTATGTTTCCTTCCTTATTTAAATATTATATTAAAATAAAATAACAAGAAGATTTTTCTTTCTCACGGTCCAAATGACAAAGAAACTTAAATAAAATTGTTTTCTCGTAATAGCTAGTTAAAGGAAGGCATTATTGTTGTTACTCACAGTTAGTATATCGTTAACATTACTTATTCATAACGTTTCACTATACTATAATATGGCGGTTATTGTGGTTCAATAAAATAAAATTGACTTGAAGACAAGAGATTTAATAATAATTAAATATAAAAAATAAAAATGGCACTTAAAAAATCATTTGGCTAGGTTTCTTATTCAAATTTCCTTTTTTAACAGATCTTTGGCGAATAGCGAATAATATAAAAAAGAATATATGTGATGGAGTGTTACAATTTTATGGCGTTTTACCACGACACACATTTAACACCTATATTTAAATGTGTTGTAATTTAAATTCAGAACTTGATTTTGATTTGCATTTAAATACTTTTGCCGGTTCAACAGCCGTCACACAAAGAGAACTTACCCTTTACTCGTATTCATTTATTTTTTATATTTTATTATTCGTAAATTGCGGTTCAATGGCAACTTTGTAATGAAATAAAGTATTTTTGGTGTAAAATTGAAATCAAAGGCTTCTTCAGACTAAATCATAATGCTTCTAAATTTAAAAATTTTGAATTTATTTATTTTTACGTTTAATATAATTTTGTGTTCGTTTGAAATGAAAATGGACAATACTGAAATTCGTATATTTTTTAATACCATGTTCCGACGTCATACTTATGCATTAACATCGCAAACATGGATCCAATGCAACTAAAAAATTAACTGTGCGTTTTTGATTTGACCAATTCTGTATGATGATAGAAAGACTCGGTTGCTAACAATTACGGTTACTCAAGCGATTCTCGCCCCTATTTCTACTGCTGAACAAAACATCTCCACCTTTCAGATGTTGCACCTGACTTGACCCCTACTGACTACCATTTTTTCCGCAATTTAGATAATTATTTACAAGGAAAACAATTTAATTCCCGTAAAGCAGTTCCAAGACTTTGTGAATTCCGCTCTCCATTACTTTACCGCAAAGGAATAAATGAGCTTCCAGCAGAATGATACAAGTTTACGATGGTACGGGTGTATATTTTTATAAAATTAAGTGTGTAAGGGGATCGGGCGTAGAATGAAAATCCGACTTGTAGGAAATCTGGAGGTTTATTTGCAGTATTTGTAACAACTTTTACAATACACAAATGTGATGTTCTACGGCTACGCAGCTATGAAACTATCCCACGAGAGGGAGCAGATAACGTAGAGGGTTGATTCTAGCAGACCAGGCTATCACGTCCTAAGAGATTCCTACGAGTGGAAGCTAACTCGGAAGCGAGGTAGGTAGGGCAGGCAGAGGTCTTTTAGCTGAGGAAGTTGACGTATGTCGATCGTGTTCGGTGGAATCAAAATTATTCGAACAGCACCTGTGTACATACTGTATTCCAAATTAAAAGATGAGGATAACCAACGCAACGCAATCACAGGTCATAGTCGACAGCTTGACAGACAGACTTATTTCGACGTAGTATTAACAAGTACAATTTATGACTAGGAAGATACAAAAAAAGATCGGTCATCTTTGTCATTGGCTGAAGATACGTTCCATAATTGTTCAGGACATGAGCCCAAAATAATTAAATGCAATAATGCTGCGTTATTTGCTGATCAACTGGCCGATGGAAATGCAACAAACGTCTGAAAACTCTTTACATCGAAACGGAGTGCTTTGAATAATTTTATTTTTTTTTATTTTTATTTAATTTTTTTATTTTTTATTTTTTTATTTTAATTTTTTTAATGGCCAGTAATTCCTAAAAAAAATATTATTCAAAATTTTACAAAATATTATTTTCTAACCTTAGTAACATTACAAAAATTGATTCTTATCTGGCGAGTCATCGGAAAAGAGGCGGGAAAAACTGTTTTACTAGATCAAATGATTCAGGTAGTTACTATTAATTAGTATATTATCTAAAGAATGGCTAATTTGTTACACAATAGGATGTACTTTACCAGATCATATAAAATCCTGAAAACAGGCTAAACTGAAACTCTAAAACGATTTATTTAGGAATAAAACATCTAATTTTGCACATAATTATTATAATGGAGACATTTTTGTTTCAGTACTACAGAGAACCTACTAAATTTTGATTTTTAACCGAATTCCTGTAGTCATTAAACAGACAATTATCCCAAAATTTGACAATTGCCCAGCGGTTTAACGACGCACCGCGGTGCCCGCTGCCCCGTCAGTCGCCATCGAGCTCTTGTTGTTGAATTACCTCGCCTAAAGAGGTGCAAGAAAGGTGCCTCCCTGCACAACGTACCATTCATTACCTGTACGTTTGATGCACCGGGGAGTGGAAGTACCTTATGCCGATTTTGTTTTGGCTAATCCCGGCACCACGATGATAAGCATTATAGACATTCATATCTATCAATCTACCAATCAATATTGACATATTGTGTTGAAATATGGGGTGGAGCGCCCACATCAACTTTACTGCCTCTTGAAAGAGCTCAAAGGTTGATACTGAAAGTTAGTCACTATCTCCCACGTTTATATCCAACAATTAAGCTTTACAAGGACTGTAAAGTTTTAACAGTCCGGCAATTATATATTATATGTCATTTTATTTAAGTATTCTAAACTATTTTTTTTTCTAAACTAAGTTTTCTTCTTTTAATAATAAAACAAAATTCGCTGGGAAATTTTCTTGTTTTCTGGGAAGCTACTTATATAATAAACTAAATAATGTACTGGCCTTTTACCCTCTGACTAGACATGAGTGTAAGAATAAAACACATACACACACACACACACACACACACACACACACACACACACACACACA
>NW_020654289.1:10178520-10233583 GCF_003589595.1 Hyposmocoma kahamanoa
ACACACACACACACACACACACACACACACACACACACACACACACAGACGCACGCACACGCACACATCCTGGGAGTATGCAATTATATGCACATCTCTGTTTTACTGTTTAATTTTTTATTATTATTATTATTTTTTTAAGTGTCATATTAGCTTATTCTTTCATTTTACTGGTTGTACTTACGTCACTAAATTATCATCATTTTATTAGTATTGTTATATTATCATTTTCTGCAATAGCTTACAATGATTGTAAAAATTGATGTTTGTAATTTATTTACATTGCAACTGCTTTTTCAAACACGGTTTTATCAGGTTGGGTGAGAGCCTGGAGATATGTCACACAGGTTAGTTCCTAGTATAGACTCCAGTCTCTTGCAAAGGTACTCTATTATTTAAGCATTTTCATGTAAATTACAATGTAAAACTTTGTACCCTTGTAAGAGTAAAATAAAGATTATTATTATTATTATTATTATATGATAAAAAGAACAATACCTTTAAAATACATGTAAATATTATAACTAAGGAAATAAATAATAAATAAAAAAATAATAAAGTATATTAGAATTTGTTTTTATTGAAACTGCTACATACAGCTTACGTTTAAAAAAAATAAAAATTAAAATTTTAACTGTTTATTTCTTTAAAAAAAAAGTACAATTGTTTTGCTTAGATCAAACATGATCTAAATTTTCGTCTGTACTAAAAGCCAGTATCTCAATATTAAGGGCTGTTCTCATATATTTGAAAACGTTCTTCTTCCGCTACAATAGAGAGCTTCTAAACGGAGCCCTTTATTAAGTCAAGATATTAACGCACATTAAAATATGAAATGGAATATTTAATTACTTATGGCTGGCTTTAGATGTCTGATATAGTCGTCAAAATTATAATATTAGTCGAAGAAATTTGTAAAGGCTCTCAAGTGTATTCACACTCGAGAGCCTTACAAATTTCTTCGTTTATTGTTATGTGATTTGAGTTGTTAATATTACAAATAAAAAATAAAAACAATAAAAGAATTAGTTTTCCTAAAATCACAATAAACAGCTCCAAAATGGATTTCGCTGCAGTGAAGTTAACCAATAAATAAATTACTAATAGCAATATACTAGATAACCACACCTATAATTGCCTGGCCTCAAACAAAGGAATTTCCTCTATTATCAGTAGAAGGAAATTCACTCACGGACACTACCTAGAACACTTAGACCAGAAAAAATGAACAAAAATTCATTCCAAATTGATTCCACCGGGAACCGGGGACCTCCTCGTTCACTACATCCAATGCCAACCATTGGAAAACCAAAGTAGTACCAATATAATAATATTACGCACACACTCATAGCCCCGCACTAGTGAAACCCTGTCTCCCATGTGCCATGGACACACACATAGACAACCACAAATTATACCCAAGCTCTCGAAAGAAAAAAATGTAGGCCACACAAATATTTCTTTCGATCCGTTAATCGAACCCGGGACATCTGCGTGGCAGTCCAAAACGGTAACCGTTCCGCCACGTAGGCAGTTTTACGTGGCTTTACGGAGGTAGTAGTCTATGCGGTATTAGGCAACACGATTAAAACTTTTTTCGAGTTAAGGTTTTTCTTATTTATTAGCTATAAAAACAGATATAATAATAATTATAGACAACATCTCATACGTTGCACTGATCCCAAATTAAGTAACTAAAGCTCTTGTATTATGGAAATCGGAAACAACGACGGCACCACAAACACCTGGACCCGAGAAAAATATTATAGAAAAGTTAACGTTTAAATTTCTACATTGACCCGGCCGGGGATCGAACCAGGGACCTCAGAGACGGCGACACCATGAAAACCGGTGTGCAAGCCGCTCGACCTTATGTTTTGGCTGTTAGAAACAGTTGTGATAACCTTTTTATGTGGAAAAACATTGTCACATATACAAATATCCGATTGATCCCGTTCATATTTTGTGGGAAAACGACATTCCCTTGTTGAGCACACTACAGGTAAGTTCGGTCTCGCATGATGATCAACCTACCAACTGTTAATACTCGCTTTTAGTGGAGTGTTTACAATTACTCAAAATATACTAGGTTTACATAATATAAATTCGACCTCAGAAACATAATTCTCGTAGCCAGTTCGGCAGTCCACAAATCTAGCGGTAGCGACACACACGAGCATTTAGCGAAAATTAATTGTTGTTTACTGGCTTATTAGGCTTAATAGTACACTGAGATAGCCATTGTGTTGTTTGTATTATATGCTTACCTTTGTAGCTTATAAGTAGTGGTCATGACTTTAAGAGTGTCTATTACTTATTGAGAAGCATTGTATCAGGAAAATTAAGGGCGTTTCCTAGGAACACCTTGTGACTGCATCTTTCACTATTTCATCTTTCACTTTCACACAAAAAGAGTTCCAACAAATATTTACTACAATATTAATGCCTAAAATACTTAAAATTTACCTTTATACGCTAATAATTTTTTTTTAAATTGATAGGTTACTCACTTTTCACGTCTGAACTTTGACGTTCACTTTTACCTGTAGTAAACTCATTATTTTGTAAATTCACTTAAAATCTATATTTCGACGTTATTATTATTATTTCCTTAATGGCGGCCACTATATATTTTTTTACATTATAAAGAGGTTTTTATCGAGCACAATATATCACGGAAATGTAAACTTATTCGATTATGGATAACTACCAAAAAAAAATTTTTTTTTTCACAGAAATTTATTTTAATCTTACTAACAAATGGCAAAATGTGTATGTACTTGCATTTATTTATTTAAAATATTGATATGAGGAATTTAGTAATTAATTTAATATATTTGTAATCTGGATTTGTAAAATGGAATGTTTTAAACGTACCTAAGTACTTAATAATATATAGGTATAAGTACTAAATTATGGTCGTGGTCGTGTCCCACGTTATAAAGTGTTTCAGATTTTTCATATTTTACCTTACTATTATTATGTTTTTATTATAGTTTTGAGTTGCTAAGTTTTTATTAGTTTCTGTTCAACTTTATTGTTAGTAGCTCTTTATATTAACTTTCGTTTGGTGAAGTGTAAATAGGCTTAGGCCTAATGTTAGGAGTTTTGTTTTGAATTATTTTTTCATTATTTCCGTAACGGAAAAGGCAAAGTAACTTTTGCAAAATCATGCCGCCAAGTCTTGGTGAACTTTTCTTTTGTTATTTTTATACGAATAGGCAGACGCTAAGTGTTCAGTATACTACACAAAGGGCATAAAGTTCATTGTGTTATGTATAATTTCGTAACAGTTATTCGCTTTCATACTGTTCTGCGGCGATGTAAATAGAGCCTAACTAATAACTTGTGTAGCTATTTTTACCACATAATATGTTAATAATATATACAGGCTTGTCGTACTCTCGTAACGACATTTTCAAGATCTAATAATAACGCACACATTCAATATAGCCCCGCACTAGGGAAAACCTTTGTCGCGGGTGCCATGGACACGCACATACAAAACCACAAATTACACGCAAACTCACAAGAGAAATAAATGTAGGCCATACAAATACTCCCGGCCCGGGAATCGAACCTGGAACCAGTCCAGTTCAGCATGGTAACCGTTCGGCCACAGATGCAGTTAAATACATTTACTGTTCGAAATTTTCACCAAAATATGTTTGTTGCCACCTTAAAGTTGAAGATTGTTTGGTTGGTGTTGTGTTTGATGTTTTCCTTCATCACTATTAAGTGTATTTTTCAATTAGTAATCTTTGTAATTTAACCTAAATGGAAATGGTACGTATTAGCACTATAACACTAATACACATAACACATAATAACACTATAACACAAACTGCTGCTTGGATAATAGTACCTAGCTCTGAACATCTAAACACCACAGTGAAGCACAGACTGGAATTTTGATTAAGTTGTGTGGATATTACGTTGCTGAAGGAGTAACATTCTGAATAACTAATGTTGCTATCGTTAGATGCAATTAAAAAAGACGTATGTCAGTTTGTATAAACATCGATCGAATATTACGTGTACGCACTTATGTCTGGCGTTGCGACCGGCGCGGCCTAAACGTAATAATTATTGCGTTTAGATCGTAATAATCCCAAAATAGAGCCAAGTAAACTTATACAAATGAGACCAAAAACAGTCCTGTAAGCCAATGTTATTTTTTTGAACATTTGTGAAAATTCTAACCGGCGACGAACGTGTTAAATTATAATAAAAAAACCATGACTCCAACAAGTTAATAAAGTCAGCCTCTGTGAGCTAACAACTCGTCGTGGTAAACGACACGCTGTCCATAACAATTGCAGTGCCGCTCAGAGCTTAAAGTACCAAAGATTTGATTGTTACGCTTGTCACCCTGAGACATAAGAGATTAACCTTATATTGTAATGTCGTCGAATTTTACAACATACTTCAAGTCGATCGGACAAGTGAAACACTATTTTCGGAAATTGCTGTGAACACTACAAAATCATTAAATTCCTCCCCTTCACTTGCTATTGATCTCCTAAAGGAAAATGTTAACGTTTGTGGCAGTTTATTTAATTTCCGTCATGTTAATCCACAAGACATCATAAAAGCTTTTAAATCAATACATGTTAAAAAAACTGAAGATCCCTGGGGCATATCAACTAAAGTTATAGACTCAGTTATTGATCTTATTTCCCTACAGTTAGCTGTAGCTTTCAATAGGTGCGTTGACGAAAGTGTTTTTCCCGATTTAATGAAATACAGCAAGGTTATTCCCTTATTCAAAAGCGTTAGGAAAGTTGATCCTAACAACTATAGGCCCATTTCAATTTTACCAGCTTTAAGTAAAATATTCGAAAAGGTTATGCCAACTCAATTACTGTCCTATTTCTGTAGGAATCATATTTTTCATAGTGAACAATACGGGTTTACTAGTGTAGATCGACTAGCGATGCGGGGGTAGCGTTACTAAAACACATCTTTGATGCTTGGGAAAGGTCCCAGAACGCTATTGGTAATTTCTGTGACCTCTCAAAGGCGTTTGATTGCGTTGATCATATTACTCTTATTAAGAAGCTGGAACATTACGGTGTAAATGGTAAGGCGTCGAAACTTGTCTCGTCATATCTCAACGGTAGAATTCAGAAAATAGACATACATGGAGTGACTTCTTTGGGTTCTCCAGCTGCTCAATACTTGGACCTTTCTTATTTCTGATTTATATTAATGATCTGCCATTCTTTGTTAAGGACCATTGCGAAATAGTGTTGTTTGCTGATGACACATCCTTGATTTTTAAAACAGACAGACATGACATTAACAATGACCATATTAATGATACCCTCTCTAAGGTAGTTTATTGGTTTAATGCTAACAATTTATTGCTTAATGCCAAGAAGACTAAATGTGTTAAATGAATTACCTAACGTAAAATCGACTAGTCCAAGCATAGAAATAAACGGAGAAAAGTTAGACATTGTTAATAAAGCAGTCTTCTTGGGAGTGACCTTAGATAGTAAACTTCAATGGTTTCCACATATATCGTCCCTGGCCAGCAGATTAGGCTCCGCTGCAAACGCAGTCCGCAGAATACGTGAGCTTACCAATGTTAGTAATGCTAGACTAGTAGACTTTAGATACTTCCATAGTATAATGTCCTACGGGATTCTCATGTGAGGTAAAGCGGCAGATATTCAAATCATATTTGTATTGCAAAAACGAGAGATTCGTTCTGTGTACCGTCTAGGCTCTCGGGTTTCTCTCAGAGAAAAGTTTAAGGAGGCTGGTATCATGACTGTGGCATCACAGTACATTTACTCAAATATTTTATATGCCCGTAAAAAAATACATAATTTCAATAAGAAAAAAGATATCCATAATTTTAATCTTAGAGCTAAGTCCAAACTCATGGTACCACGATTTCATTTAACCAAGGTAAACAACTCTTTTATGGGAAACTGTATACGTTTTTACAATAAGATTCCGCAGCATATATTAAGTTTATCATTTCCTAAGTTTAAAAACTACATTAAAAATATTTTGATCGAAAAATCATATTACAAAATTGAAGACTACATGTTAGATAAAGATGTATGGAAAGACGACATGGCTCCAGAATCCACACAAATTTGATTCGAAATGTGTTCCATAGCATTTAAGTTTATTTGAAAAGAGCAATCCCTAGAGTTTCTTGCTCGTTCTTCTCAGTGAGGTCAGCGTAGTGAACGAGCAGTAGCTTAAATGTGACGTTTTC
Source organism: Hyposmocoma kahamanoa (assembly GCF_003589595.1). Taxonomy (NCBI): domain Eukaryota; kingdom Metazoa; phylum Arthropoda; class Insecta; order Lepidoptera; family Cosmopterigidae; genus Hyposmocoma; species Hyposmocoma kahamanoa. The sequence goes on from NW_020654289.1 coordinate 10,184,759, forward strand.
AAGTGTAAATTTATTTTACCTATGGAATAAATAATCTTTGACTTTGACTTTGAAATTAAAATTGGTAATTGTCGTACTAGTGTTCACTACCTAATTTCCGTGACAATTTTTATTATTTAAGCATTCGATTTTTTATCGTGCAATATTATTAATAATTACACGGAATGGCTCTCATCCCTTCTAGTACGGGGCGGGCACTGGTGTGGAATGCCACAAGTACCGACACACTTGCCCCATCCCATCTCCAGCACACCAGTAAGAGGGCTGGCTCCGCAGCTGAGCTGGCGGAAAGAATGAAAAGCAATAAGTACCTGGACGTCGGCTCCCACTACCTATTTACTGTCTGGAGTCGAAACCCATGGCCCGTGGGGTCCCGGTGCCCCTCATCTGTACAAAATTTTATCCAAAAAATTAATAGACTGTCTGAGAAACCCAAAGGCCGACAGCTACCTTGCCCAACCATACAAAGGAGGAACGCTGCCAGCATCTTGGGCACCTTGCCGCGGTGACCCAATTTTATTCATGTAATTTAATCCTAGTGTTACTTTCTAGATTTAAGCTTTTATTGTACCTTACCTGTATATTATGAAAATAAAATAATAATGTAATTATACAATAGTATACTTGAATATTAAATAATAAAAATCGCCACGGAAATTAGGTAGTGAATACTAGTCCGAGAATGACAGAAATAAATATTCATTTTATGACTGAGATCGGGGTTTCAGCCTGGGAGTGTTGGAGCACTAATTGTGAAAAAGGCTAATGATCTTTATACTACTGAACAGATGTTCATCGAACGTAGCTAAGTAACTTTCTTATTAAATTAGCCTTCGAATAAAAACAAAACGCTTTTTTATTTATTTTTAAAGGATAACAAACAATGGTACTTGGTTTGTGTAGATTCAGTGTTGTTTAATTCTAACATAAGTACATGTACAATCAACAACCTTATCCAACAAATTACTATTTAAATTAAAATTGTCGTATGTGATGGGTAGGACAATACTAAAAGAAATAAAATGTATTTGCGTATAAAGAAAATTAGGTCAGGGCTTTAATCATAGCCTTTTAGAAGCAGGAAAATAGAATATGTTAATAATATTAAACAAGTCATTTTTATGAGAAAAATGTTCATTTTTTGAACACTGGACCAAACTTAATGTATACACTAAATCCAGTACACATTAATTAGTTATAATTACTGACATTAGTGTGTAAATTTTTTGTTTGTTATATATTTGAATTTGAATTTTAATTAACGGCGTAAATACAGACAAATGCAATTCGTGTATGTCTTTAATTGTGTGTCATCACGAAATACATAGAAACAGGAACAACGAATTTAATTCAAGAGTAATTTAGGTATCAGTGGAAGTACAACAGTACAAAGCGATCTCATCAGAGAGTTGAAATATATCTTACTCAATCACGACGGATGACAGGATTGGAATGTCCTTAGGTTACTATTGGTAGGTTTCATATTGACACAAAGGTCATCAAGTCAAAGGTCAAAGGTCAAAATCTTTCCTTCATAAGGAAAAAATGCTTATAAAATATAGTATAAAACTAAATTTACTAAAAAACGGTTCTGGTTGGACCGCTTCGTGAGCTTTAGCGAATGATTCCAATTCCAGATACGCAAATTTTGCGTTCCAATATTTTTATATAATTAGCGTATATCTGCATTTTACTCTAATACCCATATGAAAGAGTCGGGTTCCACTATAAAATTGTTCTTACATAAATAAAAACGAACTTTGACGTTGACTAAGCAAAAATGACGAGTTAATCCTGTTTTTCTTATTTACAAAACGAAAGTTGCCAAAGTTTAAACAAAAAATTACGAAGTAAGCTAAAAAAACTTAGGCAAACTCGTTTTGTAAATACGCAAAATTTGCTTGGTTCACCATTTTTTCTTAGACGATATATAAATTCGTTTTATAAATCTCAGCCCATTCAGCTCAACAAACTGATTGGACAGAATTGTCGGAAAACAAATCTTGTTCATTGGCATTTGCCAATGAACAAAAAATAATCATGCTTATTATACCTACTACGAGCTCTTAGAGCAATCCTATTTAAGCCTGTAAGTTGTATTGCCTGTCAAATTCGTACTTTGACCTCACAAAAACAATTCACTGTCCATGCAGTTACGTTCCCCATTCTAAATCCGTACACCTTTTTCCTTTTATAGCATAATCGTAAACGGCGGTCTCATCTGTAAAAATAAGCAATTCAAAAAAAAGTTACTCCGTCACTAACTTTTTTAGATTTTGTTACATTTTTAAGAAATTTCGTTTCAGTTTTATTATATTTTTAATTTCATAATTATTTGTTATCTTTATAGTCTATATAGCCAATTATCAATAAATAAAAACTATTTATTAATTATTGAGCGTTTTTTGAAAATTTTAGTTCAAGTTCCCAATCTTTAAAGTATTGTTGACAAATTATTGGCATGAATGTTATTGCAATTTTTAAATGGAATTTAAATCATTTCAATAATATTATTTACCGCAAATCGTGAAATAACTTTTAATTATTGCCAAATTTGAATTTAATGCAATCAATGAAAATGTGCGAATACAAGATACATTCCAATTATGTTATCAAATGATAATGACTAGACATGACATGTAATTTTGTCGTACGACAAATCGTAAAGTATGATTGAAAAGTTGCGCGTATTACAAAACAACGTAGTAAGTATAATCAATAATAAAATTAATAAGAAAATATAATTATTCTCATTTTGAACACTATCGGTTAATAGGGATTGAACGCTCCCAGGATAGTACATCTGTCTATTTCTTTCATATGATTTAGTATGTAGTTCCATCTCGCTCTTGTTAGATGTCAGCTAGACAGCCAGAGACAATAATTAACGTTTAAAAAGTAAAACTCATCCATCCATGATACGAATTTAAGCAACTCAGTTTTACCACGTCAAGTGAATTGCATGGAACTTAGCTGGCTGGTTATAAGCTCATAGTAGGCCCTCAGTCTATTAGGGAGTTTAAGGGTAAATTTTACTTTTCAAAAATCTGTTAAACTGCAAAAAACATATATTTTATAATTATTAATACAAAGATTCGAACCGACGTCTTCTAGCATACCGTGCCAGACGATATACCAACTAAGCCACCACGGAACGAACCAGCGGACCTCACGAATTTTTTCTATGTGTTTGTTGTCGTGTCTTTGTATTTGGTTTTTCAACGATTTTTTAGCCGTAGCGCCATCTATGAGAAATCTTAAGTATTCTTGATATTTGTATTAATAACTGTAACAAACTAGATAAATTATTCCAATATGACATAAAAAATAATTGAATATCAATTCAATAAAAATTTACATGTTTTCTAATTCTTATTAGTACAATATCATCATCATCATCATTTTAGCTGGAAGACGTTCACTGCTGGACATAGGCCTCCCCTAAAGATCGCCACGATAACCGGTCTTGCGCTGCTTGCATTCAGCGGATGATTGCAACATTCACCATAAGTCATCTCATCACACACCCAATCAAACATTTTTGCTTTAAGACATTGTGGTATTTTCGACGAAAATATATAGCGATAGCTTCTTATAGTCTCGAAGGAGGTCCTAATAAACATAACTTAAATGTAATTAGTCCCAAGTATAAATAAATCGTTAACGTTACATAAAAGCACATTAAACAAATTTATAACTTTTCGAAAGTCTCTGTTCTGCCATACTAATATAACATAAATATTTTTTATTGAATACCTACAAGTAAATTTTCTTGGAAAATAACAAAGTACAAATATTTTAACGAAGCTTAAACTTCTTTGATTTTCTACGAAATTCTTCATTACTCGGGATTTTTTATAAACTTTCTTTCCAAATGTTATACAATATTGATATTGAAATTTATAAAATAGATTTGAATGTCAATATATTATTACTTATACGCAAAATTGAATTTACAATATCTTGTTGCAGTCTTCGAAGATATACTACACGATGAAACATATATTAATGAGCAAGTGTGAATTAATAACACTCTTCCACTTAACTATAGGCCTTCCAATTTGTATACTATATAAATCAATACGCGTTTCACTGCTGAGTATGGTTGTTCAATCAAGAAAGGTCTTCAGGAACAAAATTTCCTTTTAAGATCGATAAAAAGAACAAAAAGTAATGATATTAATTTGCATTTGAATAATTTTGCCGACCCAGTTCTCACACAAAGAGGCTTTAGCCTTTTTATCATATTTATTTACGTAATATTCGTGCTTGCGTACATAATTATACTATGATATTTATTCTTATTCTATTTATTATTCTGTTACTGCCAACAACAAGAAAAAACTTACATATGCACATTCTCCTTGCAATTAGTATAGGTATATTGTTATATTCGTAACTACAGTTTGGCATTAATTTACTGCCATCGAGTATATAACCAGAAATAGAGACGAAATAAGGGTCATATATTCCTGGTAACACACTAGCGATACAGCTCTTATAATTATCAATTCCCGTTTGCACTGAAATATAGACAGGCCAAGTACTGTCTCCGTATATTCAAAAAATATTCTGTATTTATTGTAATAAAGATAATATCTCTAACAATGCCGTATTGTTCTATTCGGTGGTATGGGACAAACAACAAAACATCTAATTACAAAACAAACGGAATCACGTTTCATCGGTAATTAAATATTAAATATGTAATTTTGCAACTATGGTCCATTATAGCAAAGCTCAAATTAACTGGTCGATTTGAAGTGAAACAGTTGACGACGCCCATTGACGACACCCGTCAATTGTTTCGAACTCGGGCTAGCCAATCGGAGCGCAGTTGTCACAGTAATGATATGGCAGAATAGTTTTCAAACAAATTAAATGACATTTCGACTCTATTTCTGGTTATATACTCGACTGCCATATAATGTAACGTAAAATGAATTGTTAAGTAACAAACTTTGTTAACGGCTATATAAGTTTATAATTAATAATATAACCAAATTAAAAAAACACAGTTGGCAAATAAATAAAAAAATGGACGACGAACCACTTTTCAATTTTTTTTTATAATATCAAGTGGCGGGACGAACAAGTCTTGCGCGTGGTGGTAAGCGACATGCCTGTCCATAACAGTTGCAGTACCATTCAGAGCTTTAAATCGCAAAGATATTATGGGCACTGCCACTGCGGCCGTCACCCTGACTTATAATTTAACAAGTCCTATGTGCCTGTAACTTCACCAGCACCCTTACTCTTCAAAACCGGAACACATTAATGCTGACATTATTGTTTGGCGGCAGAAATAGGTAAGGTGGCAGTACTTCCCTGGACGAACTCTTCCACAAGGAGCTCTACTGCTACTAACCTTGGTGGGCCTTCAACTTTTTTTTTAATATAATAATAATAATAATATAATAACGCACACACTCAACATAGCCCCGCCTAGGGAAACCCTGTGTCGCGGGTGCCATGGACACACACATAGACAACCACAAATTACACCCAAACTCACGAGAGAAATAAATGTAGGTCATACAAATATTTCGCCCGGCCCGGGAATCGAACCTGGAACCTCTGCGTGCCAGTCCGGCATGGTAACCGTTCGGCCACGGAGGCAGTTCGACTGTTTGGCAAATTGCTACGCTTTAAAAACGTTTTGCCTATTGTCGCTTCAGTTTAGTACATTCTTAATATCGATCAACCTAGTTGTTTACTGTAGTCGACATAGTATATCGAGTTGTTATTTCCTTTTGACATCCGCTGAAGTCGCGCGTCTCGCGACGTTTTATCGCTTCACTCTAGATTTTATGAACGATAATAAATACGACTCGAGGGTAGACTTAATTAAATTTTCCTAAAATCCCGCAGCTGCGATTAGTTTCATACATTGAAGTTTGGCTTTTAACGCTTGTTCACTCTTTGCTTTGGAGCTGAACGTTAACTTTTGCGATCGTCTATTTATAGTTTATATTTTATCTTAACGTTCTTTGCGGGTTTAAAGCAATCTGTAATAGTGAACTACTGATTATTTTTATTAAGTATTGTGACTATTTTAAATTGTTATTGAACTGATATTCAATTATTTTGTGCAATTACTCCACTAGTTTGTTGTAATTATTAATACAAAGATCGAACACTCAGAAAAAACCCTTCGTTCAATCCGGCCGGATTCGAACCGACGTTTTCTAGCATACCGTGCCAGACGCTGTACCAACTAAGCCACGAAACGAACCAGCGGACCTCACCAATTTTTCTATGTGCTTGTTGTCGTGTCTTTCTTTGTATTTGGGTTTTCAACGACTCTTTAGTCGTAATGCCATCTATGAGAAATCTATGAAAGTTTTATCACCCAGTTAGATACCTTTACAGCTACCAACCCTGACGAAAGATGTCGCTATTCACTGTATTTTAAATTTGTATTGAATTGATATTTAATTATTTTTGTGAAATTACTCCACTAATTTGTTATAATTATTAATACTAAGATCATGACCATTTTTCCAATAGCTGTTAGTACAAAGAAAAATTCGATCTGGATGGACTCAAACGACTTTGTCGTCAAACCTGGGTTATCGCCCTCCCAACTGAGCTATGGAACGAGTTAGCAGACCTTATGAATTCGTGCATGTGCTTTTTGTAGATTTTTGTTTTTGATTTTAACGTCTTCTTTGCCGTAGCGCCACCTATGTGAAAACTATAAAAGTTTTTTCTTCAGTCCGCCATGTACCTTTACAGCTAGCTGCGGATGACAAGAAATGTCACTTTATTAATTGCAATGTCTTATTTTTATTGAATATCCTGGCAGTAAAAATATCATCAAGAGAATTAATCATAGACTGCCTTTTCTGTTGAAACTATGTAGGTAGGTACCTACTTAAATGCGTGAGTTTCGTAACAACAACGTTTTCCTCTTTAAACGTCCTCTCGCAGGTTTATTGCGATCTCAAATCCAGATAAAAAGTTTACTGTAGTTATATTGATATTATTTCGCACGTTGAAAGAGTCGCTATGCGACAGTCAAGTTTGACAATAAATTTAAATTTCAAAAAGCGAGAAGTTCGTCTTTTTTTACGATACCAAGTTCGTCTTTTTTATAATACGGGACGAACAAGTCATGCTTCTGGTGTCGCCGTCCATAGCAGTTGTAGTGCCACTCAGAGTTTTAAATCGCAAAAATCTGACTACTGCGCCCTTCACCTGAAATATAAATTGACAAGTCCCATGTGCATGTAATTTCACTAGCACTCTTACTCTTCAAAACTAAAACGCAATAATAGTCATACTACTGCTTGGCGGCAGAAATATGTCAGGTGCCAGTACTTCCTTGGACGAACTCTTTCGCAAGGAACTCTACTACCACTAAACTAGTGACGGTATAGTATTACAACGTACGATATATGTACAATTATTATATGAGTTAATGCGCTAAATTCTAGACGCGCAACATTCGGCGTCCCATGGATAGGATGATCGAGACGAGGTTGAAGATTCTCTGTAAAACAAAATGTCGGATTACCTGGCAACAGAAGCTTTACAGATCAACCAATTTTTGTAGAATTTGAATCGTAATGATGTGTATGCAGTGACACCATAATCTCAATAACCGACTATTTATTTGATGTTTTTCAATGTGATACCGTTACTTTAGTATATTAATCACATAACAGATAGCTAAAACAATACCCATATCGAAAACAAATAGCTTAATAAATGTAAGATAATTTACTACATGTTCTACCATACGTAACACACTTATTTCTTTCAAAACGCTTAAAAAATATCTGCAATTATAAGACTTAATTGGTTGCCTTCCATTATCTTCCACGTTCCATCAAAAATTAAGGTAAAACGTTACCTGCTGCGTCAGAAAAGTAAAAGAAAAACTGTCTTGAGTCCCGTTTCGTGTAACAATTAAAAAGATAGGTTAAAGGCCACGGCTTAAGAAGATTTCCCATAAATAATTGAAGAGATAAGGCCCGTTTTTACGTTAAGCCGGGTGACAAATTTAAGTTTATCCCTGTGATATATTGACTTACGCTTCATTTGGCTATCTTTTAAGATTTGGTTTGGCAAGGAACTCAAAGGACACCGCAATGGTCGTTTGTACTTTCCTGCCATTTTTCTTACCTTTCCCAGTCGTGAACTTTATGATTCAGTCGTTATGACGTAGATCTATTATTGGGTATAAATTTTACTTGACTGTACCTCAAGGAGTACGGCACCAATAAAATAATTTGACTTAATTCAACTATTCTTTTTTATGATATCATGCTACGCGACGAACAAGTCATGCGCCTGGTGTTAAGCGACACGTCTATCCACAACAGTTACCGTGCAACTCAGAGTTATAAATCGCAAAGATCAGAGGGGTACTGCCAAAGCGCCCGTCATCTTGAGACAAAATACCGAAACGCATTAACGCGCACATTACTGTTTGGTGGTGATGGCGGATGAATACGTAAGGTAAGGTGGCAGCACTTCCCAGGACGACCTCTCTCACAAGGAGCTCCTACTACTGGTTACTTTCGAGTTTCAATGAAAAGTGTGTGACCGGATAATGGGCCATAAAACAAAAAATAGGTCGCGCAGGAGAGCAAGTGTAGCAAAAGCACATAAAAAACATTACAGTAACAAAACTAACGTTCTTAAATACAAGAACAATAAGACCTATAATTACGTAAACTTTTTCAAAGAAAAAGTACAATCTTCTAAGTATTCCTTTCCAACAACGCAATTCCATCTATTCGCAATTTATAACTATCATACGAATATTTTGGAACATTACACTGCAATTTTCGGGAGTAATGTTTTGCGTAATAACGTACTACGAGAAGAATCGCTACGCTATTTGTTTGGTTTATATTACATGGTATATTAGGCAAACACCATAAAGTGATATAGAGTCGGAACTACGCCCCAAATGCTATTCCTTCCGGCGTTAATGCGGCCCACTGTAAACACATATCTCATTAGGTACTTATAAATATTATAGGGCTATGACGTCATAATAATACTTAGTGGAAGTTATTACATACACACGCTCTTCAACTGATATGCTTTTCTTCCAGTAAGGTAGGGAACGACTACGGATAATCACTCAGTATGAATTTAAAATATTTCAAGTATGTAGCATGTATAATTATGAAGTCACAAAGGGATGCTCCAATCCGTAATTTAATCACTACCCTTAGGGATTTGATCGAGTCAAAGATAAGAGAAGCAATCGCTTTCAACATTAAAAAAAACTTGTGATTTAATATTTATTTCATCTATTATTATTATATATAGTATTTTTACTTATAATTACTAAACATTTCGTTTAAATACACTACCACAGTGAAGCAATTAATATACGCGAAGGATATAGAATAAAATATCATACTATAATTCCGTATCTCATATATATCATCATTTATCCCGAATGTATAGGTATTATAACTATGATATTATATTCTGACCATGATCTGTATAATGCATAAAATTACTATACTACCTATATTTAAATTACTACATATATTTAAAAAAATAATTATATTAAATTAATTTCTTCTGGGTAGAGCTTTGATTTATATTCCTTCATATATAATAGTTTTTGTTGATGTGCCTATATTCTGATCATCTGAGTACTCTTTGCTGTATTTTATTCAATAACGTAAAACAAAAAATGATACCTTTTTCCCACCAGGATAGGCAAGAGACTATGGACCTCCACTTGCTACGCTCCTGACAAATCTCCTCCGCGTCCTCCACTCCCATCAAACTCTTCATACATGCATGTTTATGCTAGGAATAATTTAAATATTTCAGTTGAAGAACCAAATATATTAGATTTCAATCGGCTCCTAATCAAAATTGGATTAGACATAGCAATATTAGCTTTATACAGACCCTCCTCTTTTAGAAATACCAAAGTTTTTACTGACTCATTTAACGATACGTTTCAACTCTTATCATCTTTTAAAAATGTAGTATTAATAGGAGACATAAACATCAACATTCTCCTAAATAGCATCGATTCCTGTGCGCAAGAGTACCTAAACGTATGCTCGTTTCATGGCTTACTTCCTGCGCACACTCTCCCCACTCACCAAAGCGGCTCTTGCTTAGACCATATTATGCTTCAATCCATTTTTAAATCAATGGCATTAGTTACTGCCTCCGTGGTCGAACGGTTATCATGCCGGACTGCCACGCAGAGGTCCCAGGTTCGATTCCCGGGCCGGGAGAAATATTTGTATGGCCTACATTTATTTATCTTGCGAGTTTGGGTGTAATTTGTGGTTGTCTATGTGTGTGTCCATGACATCCGCGACTCAGGGTTTCCCTAGTGCGTTATTTATTTATTTACTAATTCGACAATAACCGATCATAGATCCGCCCTACTAACCCTTAATCGTAAATTGCTTAATTCTACTCGCATGGAAATAATTTCTAAAATCAATATAAATAAACTTGAAAAAGATTTATGCAACATTGACTTTAATCCAGTTTATAATTCTGATAACGCGGATTTCTGTATGTCCTACTTAGTAAAAAATGTACAGCAATCAATATTAAGTAACACCAAGGTCGTACGATTAAATAATAAAAACTACAATATCAAGCCTTGGATTACACTGGGACTTATTCGCTGTATGCGACATAGGGATAAACTATATAATGAAGGCTAAATGTAATTCAGATAATTTAATATTACAAGCATCGTATAAACGATACAGGAACTTTTGTAACAACCTTCTTAAAAAAGTTAAAAATAGTTACGATAAAGAGGAATTAGACAAAGTTGGTACAGACAGTAAAAAGGTTTAGAAATATATAAAAAATGTAACATATACAACAAAACAGCATGAATCATCTTCAGGATTATTGAAAGCCCATTCCTCTGAGCTGATATCTACTAACAGCGCAAATGATTTTTTCGTCAACGCAGAGAAAAACCTGGCTCAAAAAATTCAAACTTTGTCGCTTTCTCCACCACAAAGCACTCAATCCATCTGTAACAAGTCCCTGGGATCATTTGTACTATTAGATACGGATGAAAGCGAGGTTGAAAGAATAATTATAGACCTATTTCGTTACTGCCAGCAATATCTAAAATATTAGAAAAACTTATAAATAACCGCTCACGCGATACGCTCCTCCTACCGCAAAATGGCGGCTATTTGGTTTCGCAAATTAGAAAAGCATTCAGTTTAAATACAAGTTTTTATAAATAAAAATTATTATTCTGCATTGCTAAATAAATACCCTGCATACTACCAATAAAACCATCTCAAATAAAATACAGGAATACACCGCAAATCCTGCACTTAAAAAGCGCTAATTAAATTTTTGGTGTACTTGGATAAATATGATAATATTCCGTTTGAATGGCTCTAACGTTTACCATGAAATTACTCCTTAAAGTATAGTTTATAGACATTTATATTCAGGGTAAATTTAAAAATACGCTACTTACGGTAAGTTTTTTTTTAAATAAATAAACACCGAAATCACCAGCCCAACAACAACACACACGATTGTCGTGACGTATTTTTGAAGTTGTTTATTTTTTTAAATGACAGATCCAGGCATTAAAAACTTTATGGTTTGCTAGAGTAGTTACCGAAATAGCAATTATTATTAGTTCTTTTACCTGTTATAACAGCGATATCCGATAAATCGGTTTAAAATCGTCACCTCTAGGTGTGGTATACGGCTGCAAGTATCGCGTGAGCGGTTAATAGACTTGTATTGTATTTGGAGAAACAATCCTTATTATCTAAAACACAGTTCGGTTTTAGATCCAAATTATCGACATCTGACGCTGTGCATCACCTTATGGATTTTTTTGGACGATTCAATGTCCTAAATAACTGGCTCCAGCAGCATTTATTAACACTAAATACGGATAACCCAAGGAGCACACTTTATAAGCCTTAAAACTGTTATATCTATAAACAGTCTTAATATGGTATAGATTTAGATAATAGTTCACTAAAATTAGGTTTAGAAAAATAAAAATTGTTCTTATAGAGTTATTTCACTCAAGTCAAAATTTTAACACCTTCTTAATACCAAACAACCTAATTAAATGTAATCTCTCTTAAGATTTACTCTTATAGTCCTTATTTTAAGTTCATCTGTAGAACAACTGATTATTTTTAGTAAAATTGTTCATACACATTCAGTAAAGTCTATTAATACTCTAAAAACTAGTGTTCTTAAGTTTATTCTATATATATTTAATTAATAGACATTCTGTAGTGTTTGTACTTATTGACAAACACGTTATAGCGCGTCTTCAGTAGATTCTATTTTTTTAAATACTACAATTAGGGTTTTTACTCTATTGGACGCTGTAAGAGTTCATGCAAAATGGATAGAGTAAAGAATATTAAAAGATCTGGTGGAGGTGGTGAACCTTGGATATTAAGTCACATCATTCGATAAAATCAGCGTTGCCAGTGCCAATTGTTCAAAATAGAGAAATAAATGTAGGCCACACAATTTCTCCCAACCCGGGAATCGAACCTGAGACCTATGCATGACAGTCCGGCATGGTAACCGTTCGACCACGGAGGCAGTTATATTAATTATAATATTAATTAGATTCAACATTAACCTATCTATATAATTAAAATAATCAGTCTCAACAAAAAATCATTTTTCTTTGCCTTACAAAATTAAGTAAATTGATTATTTGTTGTGCATTTGGTGACACTATGTTAACGTTAGCAATAATCAATGAGTTTCTACCTTTATTTAATATTTAAAGTTGGCGAGTGCTAAGTTGTGGTGTAGAAGTACCAACTGCTCGCCTTTGTTTATCAATAGCTGATTTCGTTTTGCTTCATACCGGGGACCGGCCTAAGTGGGAGAAAGAATCGCGAACTCAACACGCACCGACTGGTAATTTTACAATTCAGAACCAAGTTCTCTAATAATAATTCTATTTAAGCTGCTTATTAATAATACGAGTGACGTGCGATGTTGAATAACACGTCGATATAGTCCATCACAGTGTTTCTAACAGTAACGATCAAAGTAGCGATGCATCAGCAATTGATAGATTAAACAAAATGATAAAATGTTAGAATCCCCACATTTTCCACACATAGCGCCAATCCCCACAAAATCCCCAATCTAGTTGAAACTCACCACAATTTGGGGAATTCCCTACAAATTGGCAACGCTGGATATAATAGTCGTAATTCGCGCTCGGGCCGGTCATGGCCGGCATTTGTTTGTTGACAAATAAATAAACTTTGTGAAGTAATTCCGTGTTGTGAAATGATATAAACAATTGAAATGAGCGCGTAAACTACTGTACTTCAATGTTGTGTATGTGTATTGTGCCGTCTATCAATAGAATACAGTGAAATCATTGTGTGAAATGTGGTTGGCGTGAAGAAATAACATCAATTTTGTAATGAAAATTTTATTTCTACCAACATAAGTTAGGTATGTCATTAAAATATTCCTTATATTTATATGATAGGAAATTTATCCACCTTTCTAGTCATATTAGATTTTTTCAATTGTTTTTTTGACCTAGTGTTTTGAAAAGTTTTTTATTGCATAATATGCTCACTATTTGCTATAACTTTATAAAGGTTTTATAATACTGCCAAAAGAAAAAATCGCTTAGAAACATCGCGTTTTGTAGACAATCATAAAAACTTCATAGGAGGAATATTCTTCTCCAAGTTCAACTACCTAAAGCTAGTCAAAATAATCTTTTCGTATTCTAAAGTTTTTCTATAGATAAAGCTATAGACAAAATGCTGTGCAAATGCAATGCAAAAAACTGTGTTTTGAAAAAAGCTTTAAATTGTTATCGCCATTTTTATTTTTAAAGAATGACTTTCATAGTCATTAAAGTAGCCGAGAAAAATTTATTTTCTTTTTAAAAAGTAAATGTAAGTTGATTAGCTTGAAAAAGCTATATGTTTGTTTTTTGAGTTATTTTGTATATTTAAGCTTTCTATAAATATTTAAAACCGAAAATCGATAACTATATTTTTATTAAGTTTATATTTTATACATAAATATTTAAAATTTAGCGAGCGCATTACTTTTATGACAGGTTTTACATCACTTTTCACAATGTATTTAAAGTCGCACGTCTCTCTTTGCGCTTTCTAACCGATTAAACATTGCGCCAAAAAGTCAGAAATATTATATCTAATTTCGCCATGTTGCAATTTTGATAGTTTATATTTTGTAAACCATTAAACTTGAAATCTATTAGTATTAAGAGAATTGCGTCTTATGTTTGTAACGCTTTAGTATTTTGGTTTTAAAATAGCATTACTAAGAAAACTACCATAGACTATAAATTATCTAAAAACTGTCTACAAGACTAAATAAAAATTGTCTACATTCTACAAATGGTCTTGTAGCATTCTAGACGGGTTACTTGAGAAAAAAGATAAGAATCACTCTTAACACTACCTACAGATAGTTTCTCAAAGCACTCTTGTGATCTACTAATAAAGTTGTGTAATATCTTGAGGGAATTTGAACTCTTAAAATATTCAAAACGAATTAAATTCTATTAGATATCTTATAGTATATATATAGATATGGATGTGCTGCTTGGGAAAACTAGTTTCATGCAGTTCTATATGCGAAAACCAAAGTCTGTTATAACTAACACACAACTTTATGCTCACCATTGTAAGGAGACTACTAACAACCTGTGCAAGTGTCCAGACATTGCTATTACTAACAAGGTAAAGTATTTAGGTGTTATAATAGATGAAACCTCTCTTTTAAGCACCATATCGAAGCACTAAGTGGTCGAATTCGTAAGCTAATATATGTGTTTAAAAAACTGCGCGCTTTTGCTGATTTTAAAATAATCAGGTGAGTTTATTATGCCATATGTCAATCAATTATTACATATTGCATTACATATTGGGGTCGTATTGCTAAAACTACATTACTAACCATTGAGAGAGCCCAGCGAGCGGTTCTAAAGGTTTCTACCTTCCGCCCTTTCCTTTACCCCACTAACCTTCTATGTAAGTCGTGTAAGCTACTAACTGTAAGGCAATTATTTATTAAGTCCACAATTCTCAAACAGCACATTGCACTCCCATATAGTACTGAAAACACTAACAAAAGACGGAAAGATATTGTCTGCCCCAAAATTGTATCATCAAAACATGTGTTTATTCCCCGATTTTTTGTGTTTCTTGGTCTAATTTTGTATAATAAATTAAACGCCAAACTGGCCATATATCATTTTTGTTATATAAAAGTTAAGAAAATTCTCCAAGTATTCCTTCAAAATATGTCCTATGATGATACAGAGAATTTATTAATTATCCCAAAATAAATGTTGTCTAATTTAAGCGTAATAGATTATGATTTGCATTTCATTGTTTAATTATTATTATTGTTTGTTTATATTTCAATTTTTTTTGTATAATTTAATCATCATATATTCACCTGTCTAATCAGTATTTTTTACCTGAAATTCAGGATTCTCCTAGTTAAGGTATATGTGTTATATGTTACATTTATTCGCATAATTAATCTTTAGTTATTCATTTGTACAATACGTTATTCAAAATAAATAATTTTATCGAGTTCTTAGGTTTTCGCGATTGTTACACATAGGAAATGAAACTATTTTTCCGGATTTAAATCGCGTATATTTGTTTTTTCAAACAAACCGACGTTTCGGGCCCTTTACAGGTCCCATGGTCACGGTTGACTGTGTGACACAGTCAACCGTGACCTAATTGTGACCGTGAAATAATTTTATTTATTTTTAATTTAATTTTTTCAATTTTTTATTTATTCTAGATACTTTTAACCCGGTCTTTTTTAAGGATTTCAGTGGGTACCGTAGTTTGCAGTATCTAAATTGTGTACCATTAAATTACGGTACTATAATGTAAATTATCTAATCGTGAAATCTAAACCTAACCAAAAAATGATTGGCGGTGCTCCATGCAAAGTTTTGGACTTTTCCTCATGGTCTCTTCTGAAAGAAAGGAATAATAATTAGAAATAAGTATATTGTATGGTCGAAATTGCATATTAAACTGTATTTTATTAACAGACTTCAAAACAAAGGTGGAGGTTCTCAATTCGACTGCTTTTTTTTTAAACTTTTTTTGTTGAAAAGGGGGTACCTCAGTATTGGTCCCATTTAAATTTGAAGATATCTCCTAGTTTATACTTCTAAGGGTCGTATTCTAGAACTCTACTCAATGCTCAAGTCAGGTTTTGAATATGGTTTAAAGCACTCGAAATCATACTCAAGTCCCTGCCATTACGGTCGTAGTTCCAGTGCTTGTGTTTCCAGTGCAATCCTGACTTGAGCATTCAGTAGAGTTCTAGAATACGACCCTAAGGGCGGCAAACTAAGCGATGAATCCGATTTCATGCGGTCCACTTTTCAGTAAGCGATTTCAATAAAACTTAGCAAATAGATGTAATACCACGAACTTTTGAGATCGATCGTTTTAGGTACTCTATATTGATCTGATTTAAATCGCGTATATTCGTTTGTGGTCAGTCAGCCATGACTATAAAATCTGTAAAACAAATATAAGCTACTTAGATCCGATTGTAACAATTTTTTTCCAAAATGTAACAACCTAAGAATCCTATAGTTATATTGTCACAAAACTTAAGGTCGGTCACATTGGCAGGAAGATTGGAGCAAATAACAAATTAATAAAATTACTAACTGGATGAAACTTCGTTTTGATGGTATAATTATTATATTTCGGTATTTTGCTTAAAATGATATTCAGAAAAATGTTGTCGTACGTTTCAGGAACAAATTTATCTTAGACAAATTTTTTAATGTAAAATAAATATTGAAAACAATTCAAATAAATACAATACAAGAACACAACACAAATATAAGTAATAAAACTCTCTCACATGACTTTGGAGGCACACGATAAATTTAAAAATAAAGTTCGCACAGATTTAACCTACTATAAATTATAGAATCTAATTTGATAAGCAATACATGTGACAATATTTTAGTGATATAACCCACAATAATGGAATAATACATGAGATAAGAAGAAGTATAATACAAAATATTAACTAAGCTGCGAGTATGAGCTTTCGTTTACTTAGGGCGCGTTTCTATTATGTAGTAACGTTTTATTTACCGTTAGACGTCTGTCGCATCTAGCCTGTTCCCATATCACGACTATCTGTTGTGGACGTCTATTTTATCGTTAACCAACTGTCGTATCTAGCTGTTACCACTAGATCGTGACGACAATTTATCGGTTCACGGTAACCGCCTTGTCGTTAGCACGCCAGAGTCGTTTAGAGTTGCGATTATCTGTCGTCGCATTTATATCGTGCCGTTTCATTTATCGTCAGATGACTGTAGTACTAGCTCTTCCCATTGTCACGACAGTCTGTCGTCGTAACGACAAAAAAGTCGTGAACGACAGTTATTCGTGTTGTACTGTATGTGAACAACTTTATTTTAAATATACAAGCCACGACGTAATGGGAACGCGCCCCAACGCACCGCAGCACCACTCCCCGCTTCGTCTTCTGGTCCCTTGTCATTGCGCACGCGTGGCATGTAGTTCTAATTTAATAATGTAGTACAACGCTATGTGAGCACCCCGCTCATGCGTCGCAACGCCGATGCAACGCATCGGGTGGTATCGCTCATTTCGCTTTAAATTACTGTTTAGTGAAATGTTCTTATATTTTTCCACAATTGTGTAATCTTGTGGTAGCCTAGTCTAAGGACAATTGCTTCTCATTTGAGAGGTTGACGGTTCGTGTCCCTGTGGCAGCATGTACCTATGACGTCAATTTCTAAGTAAATTTGTGAATGTTTATTAGTAATAGCGCTCGTTAAAGATACTTACACGTTGAAAAAGGTTCACAGTCCTTGGGAAACGTGTGAAGTCGCTACGCACAGACGGTGTGAGAAGCAGGATTTCATTCAGCTTATGCCACAGCCATAATTTACTGTGGCGCTGATTTTCAACGAGCTCTGAGCTAAGATTATGCGTTCTTCGTACATTGTGTAATTGCACCATTTGCACCCGAATTTCCAATCAAGGAAAATATAACTATAAGTCTTCAATTATCGGTATTATAGGTAATGCTATTACCGGTGCTGAAAATGCAAAAGGTCTGAGGGGGCGCTTCCTAGAAAACAAATGAAGCACAATAAAAATATAAAAAATGACAATGTTAAATTTTGCTGCAATACTAAAATGATTTTGACTTAATGCCGAACGGTTACGATGCTGGACTGCAGGCCCCGGGTTCAAGTCCGGGCTGGGAGAAATATTTGTATGACCTATATTTAAGTCTCTCATGAGTTTGGGTGTTCATCATGAATTTGTGGTGTCTATAATGTGTTCATGGCACCCGCGAATTACAGGGTTTCGCTTGTGCGGGGCTATGAGTGTGTGCGTGGTTTTTTTAATTAAACTTAGTTTATAATATCTAATTTCTACTTTTAAATAACATTATTTTTAATTTTATTCTAGAAACTTCCAGAATAAATTGTTATTCTGGAATAAACAGATGTTCATACATCTACACTACGACTACAGAAGTTCTAGAAATTTCTAGTGTTCGGGGAAGTTTTTGAGAAGTAAACGTAGAGTTTAAAACATCTTCGTTCGTTACAACGTTCTATTCGGGGTAGCCATTAATGACAATTCTTCCAAATAAGAATGTACCTAGGTCTCAATTTATATACATGTAAAGTCTCCTTAAGGAGAGTGTAAGTATATACTTGATCTTAAACAGTTCCTTAAACTGCGATTGTTTCTGTCCAGACACCCATGGTTCACGCTGTTCATTAATACAAATGATTTCTACCAGGTCACACTTTCCATTCTCCTGGTACGTCTCTTGAATTAGCCTGTAGCCATGGTACAATTCCATGTGAAATGCAAATAGGCCCTGCATTCAATATATGGTATTTCAATGTGTGTTCTAATTTGATAAGTCAACATTCAAGTTCATTGACGATGTTTTAGCAATGAAGCTGATTATAGTTATTTATATTCTAATCTGCACTTTAATCTAAAATACTGATTTAGGTGTACGCTGTGGCGGTAACTTGGATAATAACTCGCATTTAATGTTTACTATACATCCAAAATCCTAACATCTAAACAAGCCTAATTTTCTTTACAAGTTTATTGTCGAGTTCCATTAAGCACTCATCCCAATGTCACACTAATCGGCTTTAGTGTGAATAAGACTACTTACGTCGTTCAAGAAATTTTGATCTTGTAGATAGAGAGTGAATGCAAAATCCCCAATCTGGAAGCAACTAGCAAGATTAGGCATATAAAAGAACCTTGAAAATTTATGATACTAAAAGGTAGCTTTTCCTTTAAAATAAACAGTGCTTTTATTAAAGCATAATACTTACTTATTTTATGCATTCGACCCCTTCCTTCACGCTTAAGTAATTCGATTTCTGCCATTTTGGAACAATCTTCTTGTGATAGATTGCTTTCTTGATTGGATCATTGAGTTTCTAAAAACATTAACGACTTTTACAACAATGCCAAATCCAGATGAATACATTCCCTGTCCCCCATGCAAATAACAAAACTTTCCTCCTCCATCTAATTTAACATTCATTACAACTTGTTTATTTGTTATGTGGCTTGTCACTTTTTTTAAGTAATTCATTTGTTTTTATTAGACTTGTTGTTCAAATAAAATCAAGGCGTATATGTTCCTGTGAGCACAATAGGAGATGCAGTTGAAGTGTGTTGCTGATTACATATCGGCGGTTAAAAGGCGAATTGGTTTAAGCGACATTTTAGTAATTTTACAGAAGAGCGCTTTAGTCTTTTTTTTAATTCACTGTACAAAATGTGTTCAACGAAAAAAGGTGAAACTTACATATATATATATATATATATAATAAGCTTGCAAACGTGCAATCTGTGCCCAAAAAAGGAAGCAGAGCTGACCCTGTCCACTACAGGCCGATATCAGTCACCTCCATTATCTGCAAGACTATGGAACGTGTACTTAGTAACCGTCTCCTGTCGTCCACAGCTATATACAATTGATTACAACGACCTCTTCAGTGATCGCCAGTACCGATTCCAAAGAGGGCCATCAACTGGGGATCTTCTTGTGTACGCATCTCATCTATGGAGCTAGGCTATAGAAAGACAAGGCGAAGCCCTTACAGTGTCTTTACATATTTCTAAAACCTTTGACAGGGTTTGGCACGCAAGCCTTTTAATCAAGCTTCTCTCTTATGGTCTCCCCAACGACCTTTGCAATTGGATTTCGGATTTTTTAAGTCAACATTCGATTCGAGTGGTCTTAGAAGGCTACTCTTCGGAACGTCAGGCGATAGATGCCCACATAATAGAGTTTCTCAGAGTTCCGTACTTTTTTTTTTAAATTACTAGGTACCTCCGACAGCAATGCCGCAGTCTTTGTAAATCTATATTTATTTTTTTATTTTATTTATTTATTTATTTCAGGCAACTAGGACCCATAGATACATACCTTACAGACTAACATACATATAATATAACAATAATATAATAAAACAATAACAGAAATATTAAATAAATACCTTACGGACTAATCATAAATACAATATAACATGATAATATACATATAACACTATTTATTTACACGTATGTACTTCGACGTGTGACGCAACGTGAGTGTCCGGTAGCCGTCCTCGGAAACGCCGGTATATGACACCCTTCGGCCAAAAGTCTTCTCTCATGAAGGTCGACAGGTGTTGAGTTGGTACTCGCTCATTTCATTTGGTATATACTCATTCATTTCAGTTCTCGCTTGTATTCTTCTCGTATTTTCATGCTTCATATCGTTTCTTTCCTTCATTCATCTCTTTCA
Organism: Hyposmocoma kahamanoa; assembly: GCF_003589595.1. Lineage (NCBI taxonomy): Eukaryota > Metazoa > Arthropoda > Insecta > Lepidoptera > Cosmopterigidae > Hyposmocoma > Hyposmocoma kahamanoa. The sequence goes on from NW_020654289.1 coordinate 10,205,615, forward strand.
CACTTTAACGGGTGGGTTTCCTGCCTATACTATTGTGCCTACTTCTTTTCCTTAGTTACTATGGGTGTGGGGAGTACTCTCAGCTTTCTCTTTATTTACATTTTGCTGTTTCGCTTATTACAGTTTTTCTTGCACTTACATCTATTTTTTTTTACAGTTTTTGCTTACATGTTTGCAATGGATTAGGTCTCTATTACAAAGTACTCTTACTTCTATTTTAATTATTCTACTTTACAGTTTAATAAAACACTTATCTGTATTATCCCAAAATATGTTGCTTAACTTATTTTATTTATCTACCATCTATATCTCCTATATGTTATACTAAATATACACAATACTTAATTAACATATATTTTACTTAATCGGTTCTGTTTCTATTATTTACCTTATTGACTATTTGTACGCAATATCTCAGGAAAGTATCCCTACGTTTGTTCCATGTTAAATCTTTCAGGAGCAAATACAGGGAATTCCAGTACAATGTGGGGAACTGTTTCTGCCTTCTCGGGCTCACAGATGCACAATGGAATCTCCTTGCACCTGAAGCGGTTCAGGTACTCAGAGAACCCACCGTGTCCCGTCATTAATTGTGTTGTCACTCCACTCAATTCTATTTTCCTTACCGTTTTAAAGGCCAATACTGCGTCGGGGAAAAATATTTTTGTTATAATATGTTTTTATTATTTTATTTATCTGGGAAACATACAGCATCATATAATATATTTCATTTTTAACACATATGAAACAAAACACTAGCCAAAACGGTTTCCACTAATGTTTGAAATAAGTTACATTGGATTTTGTATATACTTCACAAGTTTTCCATTTTGTTTACGGAAAAAATAATTAAAGTTAAAAAGTAATGCCGTCATGGGATACAGCTAAAAGGTTTATGTACAACATTCATAAAAACTGGTGTCTGGCAAAATGAATCGATGGCAACGGCGTATTTGGGTAGTAAAAAGTCTTTTAATATTTAAGTAACTATGGAAGTCCTCTACATTTAAAGCGCTTCGGAAAAATCTATGATGACCATGAAAATAATCATAATCGAATACCGTACCACTAAATTCACGCTCAACGTGTAACAAATCGCACTATTTACTAATACACAAAATAAACAAAGGTATTAAGAGACTCCCGCGGTCTGTCATTTATAGTATAAGGGCCAAACTAATAATTTGATCATTTTTACTTCTTTGTGGGAAATGTTTCATTTCATAGTGTGGCCCCTATACTTAGGAACCATAGACCTATAGTAACAGTTGTTGTGTCGATAAGTAGATATTAATTACCGTTTAAAAATCTCATAGAATTTAGAGTAATACTTATTTAAATACTCCCGCGGTCTGTGATTCTTACACTTGCACAGCCGATGATCACGGGTAGCCACACACCGACCTCGCCTTTATCATATTAATAATTAATCAATTATGAAATGGCAACCCATCGCTCGCAACGATCCCGCTCATTTCTCGCTGTGCGTTGATTTATGCATTGCTACAGACGCATCTGCGCAGCCGTGTAAGGGCCTCTTCCTATGGGTGCGAGTGTGCGAGCTCGTGCAAGATGATCTGTACAATTACATACCCAGTGAAAGGCTGCCTTCACTCGTCCCCAATGTGATTAAAAAAAGCGATTGTGTGACCGATCATAGCATGAAAATTGCAGTGTGAAAGTATAGTAATTCAAATGATATCTTGAGGGTATTGATTTATTATATTAAGTATTTCGTTTGCAAGTGTACAAGATTCATGAAAAATAGATTATTTTCTTCTATGTCGCAATCTAGTGACTATTATATTATAACGCGATTTTTATTATATTTGATGTATTTTGCTTTATTGTTTTACAAAAGTTGTAAAAGTTGAGCAGTTTCTATTAGTTGGTAGTCTTATTGGCGGCGATAAGCTCGAATCTAAACTTCAAAGTTGAGCTCACCGGTGCAAAGTTAACTGTCTGTCGGTTTTCTACGAAATACATTTCGGTGAGTGTGGCCATTAGCTCCTTCAGCTCATCCCGGCCGCCTTTTACCATCGGACTTCCAGACGTACGGCGGGATATCATCCTTACTAAACAGATATTTCCTTCGGGAGTACGAAGCGCTTTTTGACATCTTTTTAACCGACTTCAAAAAAAGGAAGAGGTTCTCAATTCGGCTGTATGTTTTTTTTTTCGTATGTATGTTACGCAATAACTCAGGTATTTGTGAACCGATTTTCATGATCTTGATCTTAATTTCATGATCTTTTTTTGTTGGAAAGAGGGTACCTCCATAGTGGTCCCATTTAATTTTAAAGAAAATCATTCACCTCTAAGGGTGGCTGTTCACGCACGAAGATTCATTTTTATAAATAGCGCCTAAATTTTATTTTAAGGAGCAATTATTTTAATGGTTGATTTTGCTATTCTCCAATTCAAGGCGTTTCTCTCTCTTAATATACTTTCGGTCGGTTTTTTTAGTACTCTGCGCTGAGATTATATTATGCGCACTGCTCAGGAATGAAATTCCCTGCTTGCGACTGTGTTTCCGAGCACTTACAAACCTATCTGTCAAGGTGCGATTATGGATTGAACAGGCATCTTCTATGCGAGCTCGTTCTATCGTAGATCCTGTCTTTACACCAGGGTTAGGTAGACGTCAAGAGAAAGTCCATTAACTTAAAAAAATATATATTTTCAATATCTTTATTAATGTCACTAAGATTATTCTAGATATCTTTTAATATCTTTGTTTATTTTGTGTATTAGTAAATAGGCCGATTTGTTACACGTTGAGCGTGAATTTAGTGGTACGGTATTCGATTATGATTATTTTCATGGTCATCATAGATTTTTGCGAAACGCTTTAAATGAAGAGGACTTCTATAGTTACTTAAATATTAGGGGTTAAAGTATGAAATTGCCGTTTTATTGCAATAGGTTCTTTGAATTTTCATAGAATCTTCATGGTTTGAGGTTTTCGAATGAAACTTTTTTCAAATGGTTTCTGTGATTTTTTTTTTTAAATTTGAAACATTTGAATATCGACTTTCAATTGTTTTTGTTATTCAATTTAGACAAGAAAGATGGATACTGCGAAAATTCGAGTGATTTTTGAATACGAGTTCCGACGCGGAACTAACGCGGCAGAAACAGCCCGCAATATCAATGCTGCGTTTGGAGAGGGGTCTACTAATGAACGCACCGTGCGATTTTGGTTTAAACGCTTTCGTGATGGAAATTTCGACTTAAAGAACGAGCCACGAGGAAGACCGCACACTTAATACCGGACTTAATTCATCGTTATTCACACAGGTGAATAACGATGAATTAAGAGAGATAGTGGAAGCCGATCCTAGTCAAACTACCCAGGAATTAGCGGCATGGTTTAACGTTACCTTACCCACAATATTGACTCACTTGCGTCAAATCAATAAAATAAAAAAATACGAAAAATGGGTGCCTCATGATTTGACTGATCTGCAGAAAGAAACGCGTGTTGAAACTTGTGTTGCCTTGTTGAACCGGTACAGAAATGAAGGAGTATTGGATCGAATTGTAACATGTGATGAAAAGTGGATTCTTTATGATAACCGGAAAAGAAAAATGCAATGGCTGACCCCAGGTCAAATGCCACAACAGTGTCCTAAAGCAAAACTTACCAATAAAAAGGTAATGGTAACTGTTTGGTGGTCTCAGCATGGTGTTATTCACTATAGTTTTCTCCGATCTGGTCAAGCAATAACGGCAGATGTCTATTGTGCCGAACTCCGAACCATGTTGACAAAACTAGCAGTAAAACATCCCCGACTCATGAATCGATCTTCACCATTATTGCTCCACGACAACGCGAGACCTCACACAGCACGAGAAACCATTTTGACCCTTCAGGAACTGCAGTTAGAAACCATTCGTCATCCTCCGTATTCACCAGACCTTGCTCCAACGGACTACCATTTTTTTCGTGATTTGGACAATTATCTACGTGACAAGAAGTTTTCTTCCCAGGAGGCAGTACAAAATGCTTTCACACAGTTTGTGCAGTCTAGATCGTCGGAGTTCTATCGCAAAGGCATTAATAACCTTCCCATTAGATGGCAGCAATGTATAGATAATAATGGCAACTATTTTGATTAAATAAATTTGTTAAAAATTTTAAAAATAAACAATTTAGATTTTCAGTACAAATCGGCAATTTCATACTTTAACCCCTATTATTAAAAGATTTTTTACTACCCAAATACGCCGTTACCGTCGATTCATTTTGCCAGACACCAGTTTTTATAAATGTTGTACCTAAACCTTTTAGCTGTATCCCATGACGGCATTACTTTTTAACTTTAATTATTTTTTCCGTAAACAAAAAGGTAACCTTGTGAAGTATATACAAATTTGTCTATCCAATGTAACTTATTTCAAACATTAGTGGAAACTGTTTTGGCTAGTGTTTTGTTTCATATGTGTTAAAAATGAAATATATTATATGATGTTTCCCAGATAAACAAAATAATAAAAAATATATAAGTATTTTTACCTTGATATTTACCTGTATATTTTTCTTTTTTATAAAAAATAAGTGCGCATTTTACCTCAATCTCACCTGATGGAAAGTGTTGATAAGGTCGACGATATAGCATGCATACCTATAATAACACCTATAATAATAAATAATGCGTATTTACTCTCGCCTTGAAAAGATCAAAGTTATAGCGTTCAGGGAACAAATCCGCAGGTAGGGAATTCCACTCTCTAGCCGCTCGCCATATAAATGTGGAAGCGAAACGCTTCGTGCGAATCCTGGGAATATCCACAACATAGGGGTGGAGTCCCAGCCCACGTCTATGAAACCCAAAGATGAAAAGGGGAAGGCGGAATCAAATTATGCAATTCCACCGCACACTCTCCGTGATTTATCGTGTAGAATACCGATAAGCAGGCAACTTTACGGTGGTGTTCAAGGCTCTGCAGCTTCGCCTCCACTGATTTCAATTCACGTATAAGCCTCTTGGCACGCTTGTCAATTGAATCTAAGGTGGCCTGTTGGTATTTAGCAGAGCCATCCAATAAGTGGCAGCAGTACTCTATACCAGAGACAGGGACAAGTACACGCAAATAGTAACTACGACATACGTATTTTCACCGACGGCAGTATGATTGACGGCAAGGTTGGCGCCTCGCTATTCCTGTGGAATAGCGAGATCGAAACCAAAGCCGTCAAACTTAGTCTGCCGTCTTTTTGTACCGTCTACCAGGCGGAGCTCTTGGCCTTGTATGTAGTATATATGAGTAGGGTGATCCTCCGGCGTAAAGAAACGACGTTTGCAATTTATAGCGACTCTAGGGCCGCACTCCAAACAGTTACACAACTGGACCGCTTACACCCTCTAGCCATCAAAACCAGAACTAATTTTAAAAGTTTATGACAGGAAAATACAACTGTCGCTTTATTCTGGGTAAAGGCACACGCGGGACTAGAGGACAATGAGCGCGCGGACCAGTTAGCCAAGCAGGCAGCATTAAACTCTAAAAAGAAACCGAATTACGACCTGTGCCCAGTTTCATTTGTCAAGCGGAGTATCCGATTACTTTCGCTTGACGAATGGAACGAGAGGTACAAAAACTTGTGGGAAATGCTTCATTTCATTATAAAATGAGTCATTTCCCATAAAAAAGTGAAAATGACCAAATTGTTTGTTTGGCCCTTATACATAGGACCAATCGAGATATCTTTCTGAAATTGCGTATAAAAAATCAGGAGTTACATACATTTTTTAGTTTACATAAATTTGTTGAGAGACACAAACGATGTTTTAAATTGTTCATACTGATCACAAGAATCACCCTACAAAAATCCTTTTAGATCTCTCTGGGTCACCCTGTGTACTTTCGAATTTATGTTTGCTATTAACTTCGTTTGTTAGTTTACTGTTTAAATAAACCTTTTTAGTTGGGGACTTTAATTAATGTTTCCAGATAATTATGTCGTATAATTTGAACGTTCGAGTACAAAGCTGTATGACTCATGATAATATTAGGCTGCTTTGTACTTGCACTTGGTTCTAAGTAGGTACCTATTTAGCTTGCGAATGTTTACTCACGGTAAGGCTTGACCACATAAACAGGAATTTACAATGTCTTCTCTTCAAACCTGACACTGGCGAAATTATAAAGGATATGTTGAATATCACATTATTATAAACCAATAAAGTAAAAAATAAATACAGGGTTTTTTAAATGGGACAGTTTGGGTAAACCGAAACCATAGAAGGTACAAAACTTGTCTTAGGGACCATTAAGTCTTTTCTTGTGAAAACAATTTTTGCACAGTCAATTTTTTGGTCAAGCGTAAGTTGTTCGTAAAAATGAATAAAATTGATTATAATTTTTTATAGTCCTGATCGACTCAGTTTTATGTTATGTAAGGATCATTTCGTTGTATGGGACGAAAAATCAGAACAGCAGAAGGTCAAATTTCATAAAAATTTTTTTAAACAAATTGAATGAAATTGACTATTTTTTTTAATGCTGATAGACTCAGCTCTTATAAGAATGATTTCATTGTGTGGGACAAAAAAAACCGGGACAGCAGAAGTTGATCAAGTCATCTGCGCTCTTAGTCCACATCGATTACAAGGACACTCCTTATACAACCTGTACCTAACATTGAGACGTATGTACCTAATAGGTAATGGGTTGACGATGACGTGTTGGTTTCTAATTTCAAAACATTTTGAAGTTTAAAAAAAACAATAATTAATTTCCCTAAAACAGACAAAATAAAATGAGAATAGCATTTTCCTGCCCCAGGACCGTCCCCAAATGACAAAAAACAAACAAATTTATTTTCTCGTAATAGCCAGTTGGGGAAAGGCATTATTATTCTTTGTTACAGTTAGTATAGCATTAACATTACTTATTTATCGTGTTTAACTGTAACGGAATATAAAGGGGTTATCACAGTTCGATATTATAAATATGGATTAAGTAGCGAATAAATATGTTTGAAGTAATGACCCATTCCTAACAAGCAAATATACATATTAACCTCACTCGAATGCATGTTTTTTTAACTGGGGGAAATCCGGAACGACAACCGTAAATAAGTTATATTATGTGAAGTTTTCAGTCTGTTATGAGCTTTAGTGTTCACTCTTTTATCATGTCATATAAACTTGGTTGAAAAGTCTCATTAAACAACTAAATTCAGTTCCAGTCTCGGGTCACAACTGCCTCTGACTGTCTCCCTTTGGAACGATAATGGAGTCACGTAGGGCAGGAGCCAAGTTTTATTGAAAACGTCATCCGTTGACACACGATAAACCTAATTTACTTTTCTGAGTTTCATGTATATTTATTCGTTATTATTTCAAAGGAGCTGAATATCAAATTTTGTATGTGGTATATCTGAAGTTCAGAGGCGTTGATTAACAGACTGTCGTATATTGTATTACCATTTATCTGTTTATAGCTTTGCCTACAATCTTTACCATTGTTTGGTCAATGAGTAGTTATAGTCAAAGTCAGAATTTAAAAAGGTATTCTGAGCAATTGGTACAACTTCCCACTTTAAATATAATAATTTTTTGTTAAAAAAAGCTAACCTCAAAAGTTTGTGAAATTACACATATTTGCCAAATTTTATTTAAATAGACGTGGAATATTTTCTTCAAATTTAAAGACCAATTCTGAGGTACCGTTTTAGCAACAAAAATTAATCACCAAAATCGGTTCTCTTATCGCCGGAGTAATAGCGTAACATACATAAAAAAAAATACAGTCGAATTGAGAACTTCCTTCTTTTTCATAGTCGGTTAAAAATAGAGTTCAATTCGTTCAAAACTTATATTTTAACAAAATAAAAAGGAAATTATTATTATTGATGCAAAGAACGAACTATTACAAAGAAACATTCCCTCGAACCGAGTGACCACAAGCCTCGTTGAGGCAACAGTCGCTGGTTCTCATCTAGTCGGGTCGAGGGAAGTTTTCTTTGTGTTTGTTCGATCTTTGTATCAATAATAATAAGTAGTGGAGTATTTTCACAAAGAAATAGGAGTACCTATAATGGTAGTAAAAACATGATATTCAATCAAAGTAAAATGTAAAAAGGGAATTTTTTAAGATCCTCAATCAAAAGAAAAATTTTGTTGACGTCTTAGTTTTTATTAATGTGTATCGTTTTTGAAAAAACTACCTCTTTCAACAAATCTTACGCACGCAACGTTTTAATATCAGCAGCATGGGCACCCCGTCGTGAGGGACTAATGTTCTTCATGTAATTGAAGTTGACGATTGCATTCATTTGCCTCTTGATTAAATATACCTAAGCAATATACAAATCGTAAATAAGACAAGTGACGAACTAGGTTATTAAGTAAGTTATATAACTTCACCCGTTTCACCAGCTCCTTTGTCACAGACAAACTACAAATAACTTGTCCCACATTGCAAAACAAACTAAAATATGCAATGGACCTTTGTCGAGTGAGTTACAACGGAGCCAAACTTAAATAACTTGCAAAGTTTATTGAAACAATTCCAGAACTTATCTATTGAATAATTTTAAGCGTACCGCAGAGTGTTTGATTTGGTTTGAATTGCAGTGTTACTGCGAAATTAAAAAGCAGTATATTTTTTTATGGTTCAATAGCTCGAATACATATCTCTTTTTTACCGAATTTAATTTTTTTTTGTATGTATGTTACGCGATAACTTTTGCAAACCGGCATTTGAATTTTGATGATTCTTTTTTTGTTGGAAACAACAATACCTCAGTAGTGATCCCATTTAAATTTGAAGAAAATATTGAACCTTTAAAGGTGGCAAAGTCCCCTACTTTGAATGAATGAATGAATCCGGTTTCGCGAACTTTCCGGTAACCGATTTTAATATAACTTAGCAAATAGATGTAATTCCACGAACTTTTGAGGTCGGTGTTTTACTACTCTGTACTGAGATTATGACTTTTGAATATGCGCTCAATGTCCGGTGCATTTACCCAAAAAACGATTCCATACTTAGGATTGGTTTACTACATAACCATGGTAGGCAAAATTAAAGAATAAGAACATATTTGTCGTCTTTATTTTCACATATTTTGTCGTACAAAACACAAACACACATTTCCCATTAATAGTTAAGGCTTAGAGCTGACTCGGAATTAATAGAGGTGAAGCTGCAGAGCCTTGAACACCACCGTAAAGTTGCCTGCTCATCGATATTCTACAAGTTACATCACGGAGAGTGTGCGAGGGATTTGCACGATTTAATTCCACCTTCCATTTTCCATCATCGGGAAACTAAACGTAGGCTGAGGTTCCACTCCTATGATGTGGATATTCCAAGAGTTTGCACGAATCACACACAGTTCGCTTCCACATTTATTTGGCGAACGGCTATGGAATAGAATTCTCTGCATGTAGACTTGTTTCCCGAACGGTATAACTTGGCCTTAAGTACAATAAATAAATTTCATTTAGGTCTTCAATAATGCATTACAGTGCTACTATAACCAGTTTCATATAAAACGTATAAAAATATGAGTAGTGGTGGTCTCATAATGTTCAAAGTAATATAATTAAAAATAAAGTGTTATAATCAAACGATATCGAATCAGTAATGATAATATCCGCAAGGGAACCAGATTAACCGACATAGCCATAAGAATTGCAAAACTTAAGTTGCAATGAGCAGGGCACATTGCTCGTAAAACAGATTGCCGATGGGGCCGAAGAGTTCTCGAGTGGCGACCGCGTACCGGAAGACGAAGCGTGGGCAGACCACCCACATAGTGGACTGATGATCTGGTGAAGGCTGCGGGAATCCGCTGGATACAGGCGGCGCAGGACGGGTCGTTGTGGCATTCTTTGGAGGAGACCCATGTTCGGCAGTGGACGTCATTTGGCTGAAATGAATTAAAAACAGTCAAAAAATAGTACGAGTAAACAAGTAGAGATTAACATAGTAAAAAATAGCAATATCAAAAATAAAGCCAAAATAGGCATGTGAATAGTGTAATGTAATGGTCTATAAAATAGTGTAATCAAACCATTCCCTCAAATTCTTTAGCCTGAAGTGACGTCTTCTATCCACATTTCGTTTTTAGAGATTTCGCCCTGGATAGATAATATAGAGTCTTCTTCTTATCGTACCGATGACATACACTACAATGCCATCGTGGTAACAGAATTTGCCAATTGGCGTAGGGTACTTGTTGCTTAGGCTGGGCAAGATGTACAGGAAAGGAATGGTATGACGTGTGGGGAGGCTCTTATCATGCATCCTATGAAGTAATGTACGTAACGTCCTCGTGACATGATCCAAGTACGACATCTTCCTGTGGTTAATAGTGTTCATAAGCTCTACTCTGTTCGTCAGCTTATTGAGTACTTTTACATTTGTAACGATCACGCCATGAGATTCTCTGAACACGGCGAAAAACCATCTCAAAAGCCTCCAACTACTTTGTTGTGTTCTGTGTGAGGATCCTAGTTTCTTAGGACTGTAACAGCGTACAATGCACAATTTTAAGCTGAGACTTAGATTCCCCCTGAACGAGCCATATGTATAGTGTTTATTTTAATATAAAGCGTCGGCAACATAAAAAAAGAATAAATAAGTTAAATAAGATCACTTGAATGTACATTGAAAGTTTACAAAGAAATGCCTTTGAACATACAAATGAGAATTCACTCAATAGTAAATATCTGTAAACAAGAATTTCTCGATTTATTTTTATATAAAACTTCTGAAGTTGAAGACTATCCACGAACAATATATGAGGAGAATAAGTGGACGATACTGTGAGATCACCATTGCGAAACTATTGTTATAGTTCCTACGATAAAGCACTACAGAGTGCTACTATAACACTCATTTCTCAGAACTTATTGCACGTATACATTTCACTTTTAAGAAAATTAACGTATGATGAAATTTGTTCACGATACTACTCATGCTATTGTCTTTTGTGGTGTCATTGTGGTAAACAAATAAATGTATTTTCTTTCTTTCTTTTTTTTTCTTTCTTCTTTCTACGTAATCAAAACAAAATATTTTTCGATTTTTTGTCATCGCAACATCCCGTATCTACAAATAAACAGTTCCCTATAAACAATCTCACAAAGACTGTGAATTGTAAAGGAAACTTTCTGTAGCTTTGAAATGCTCCTGCTATACTAAGTTTTCTTTTAGAATAAACTATCTAACATCTCAAAGAATTTTCAACCGTATTTAATGATTTGCTTGTTGTTTAAATTTGATATCACATTTACTTCAAATTATCAAAATTCAAAATTAAAAAGCTGTACAAATAGTCCACATTCCATGGTTATTAAAATTTATAATAAAAAACCTAATGATATAAAAAATATTGAAAAATATTCAACATTTATAAATAAATTAAAACATTTTTTAATAATCAAAAGTTATTACAGTACTTCCGAATTCTTTGAGGATAAAAATAAACAATTAATTTAGTCTTAATTTAATTAAAATTATATTAATTTTGAAATATGATGTGTATGTTGGTAGGTTTTGAATGTACTTGGTATATGAATATAGTAATTATTGGTTTAGATTAGTGTAGAGTAGAAAATATTTAAATATTTGTTGTTGTGTGACTTAAATAGAAACTAAATAGTAATTAGACATATATAATCAAGAATTATAATTAATTAGAAATATTGTAAAAGCGTGAGACCTTCTCAACTATTGTCATGCCCTTTCAGGGTTGTCATACTTGTATCATGTGTGATATGTGCAATAAATAAATAAATACTTTTTTTAATAGCCCCGCACTAGGGAATACACACCATAGACAACCACAAATTTACAAACTAACGAGGGACTTAAATGAAGGCTTTACAAACATTTGTCCCGGCCCGGGGATTCGAACCCGGAAACTCTGTGTGGTAGTCCATCACGGTAACCGTTCACCTACGGAGGCAGTTAATTTACATATTTGTTGTTGTTTTTTTTGTTTATTACTTTTTTATTAGCCGTGTTTTAGAATCCAGAGCCCAGATTTTTGTTATAGTGAAAAAAAAAATCAGGTCACATTAAATAAATAAGGCTTAGAAAAAAAATTGCAATCAGATAAACTGCGTCAATTTTTTTTATGATATAAGTGACGGGACGAATGAGTTGTGCACCTGGTGGTGACCGACACGCCTGTCCATAGCAGTTGCAATGCTGCTCAGAACTTTAAATCGCATAGATCTGAGGGGCATTGGCAGTGCACCGGGCACTCTGACTCATAAGTTAACATGTCCCATGTGCCTGTAATTCTTCAGCACCCTTATTCTTTAAAACCGGAAAGCAGTTTGCTCATATCCCTGCTTGGCGGCAGAAATAGGTAAGGCGGCAGTACTACCCTAGACGAACTCTTTCATAAGGAGCTCTACTGCTACTAAAATAGTAAGATACTTAGAAGGCTTAATCAAATTAGACAAAATTCAAATTATGTTTTTAAAGCATGATTAATTTGATTTTGCAACACGTCCGAAACGTCGAGGTAAATAAAATAAGTTTTTAAACGTGATTAAGTCCCGAATTTAAAATCCGATCATGTGTGAAAACCGTAAAAGTTTAAATCAGTTTAATACAATGATATTCATTATATTTCTTTGTCAAACTACTCCACAAGTTTGTTATTACGTATTATTGATACAAAGATCTGATTGAATTCAAACCAGCGTCTGTTGCCATACCGGAGCCACCGCTGCTATCGTAATAGCATTTTTAACAGAATTTTCAACTTTTAAAAATTCGCAATTTATTACAATTTACAATTACAAAAAAAGGCTTATAGAGTTTCTCTTAACCAACTGAGCTACTAATCGAGTTACTTCTCTATGCGTGTTACAGATCTTTGTACTAAATCATAAATAGAACACGTAAAGTATATGATGTACATTTTCAAATGGCTTTAATCTCGTTTGTAAAAAAAAATAATTCTGAAATGAAGTAGTATCCTTGCCGCTCGACTCAAGCAAAATGAACTGTATTAGTAAGGGAAAATTTTCAAATCGAGCTGAGATAGTATCGACTCTTAATACGTCACTCCTAACACACCTCTAGCTATAACTTTCACCTACGGACTAAATCAGTATATAACTATTATTACGGTAGAAAATGAGCAAATACCGGGACATATACTATATCCCTGTACCTTGCCTCGACAGCTGCCAACGCCACAATGCATATCATTGTTCTGTTTTGCATAGTTTTTCCTTTTACTTCCAGTGTCTTTGTTTACTGAAGCTATTCAGAAATATATTCAGAACAGTTCAAAGTATTTCTTAAATCATTACAAATCATTTCAAATAGTAGTAAAGTAACTTGCACTTGTATAGATTTTCACCCATTCCCTTGACGCTTTAGTATTAAGTAAATAAGTAAATAAACAGCAAATTTAACTGTAGTAATTTCTTGTTACGTTAAAATGATGTGTTAACATAAGTGGGTTACAATCTAGTACAGAACTTTGTTATATAATATTAAACTTGTATCAATGTAATTTGATTGTTATTTGTTTTGTTGTCCATATAATAAATAAATAAAGGCAAGTTTATTTCTCGGGACCAACTTGTGCGCCTGGTGATAAGCGACACGCCTATCCATAGTTGTATTTCTCCCGGCCCGGGGATTCGAACCCGGAAACTCTGCGTGGTAGTCCATCATGGTAACCGTTCAGCTACGGAGGCAGTTAATTTACATATTTGTTTTTGTTTTTGTGTTTATTATTTTTTTATTAGCCGTGTTTTAGAATTCAGAGCCCAGATTTTTGTTATAGTAAAAAAAAATCGGGTCACATTAAATAAATAGGGCTTAGAAAAAAATCACAATCAGATAAATTGCGTCAATTTTTTTTATGATATAAGTGACGGGACGAATGAGTTGTGCGCCTGGTGGTAAGCGACACGCCTGTCCATAGCAGTTCCAGTACGGCTCGGAACATTAAATCGTAAAGATTCCCGACACCCTGAGACGTAAGTTGCATGTGCCCATGGGCGGAAATTTTACCAGCACCATTACCTTTTAAAACCGAAACGCGGTGGCAGAAATATATCCATTTCTGGTGCCAGTACTTCCCTGTACGAACTCTTTCACAAGGACCTCTAATATTACTGAAAAGCTATTTGGAGCCGCGATCTTTTTTCTATTTCTTGAGGTATTCGATTAATATTTTAATTGCAACTTGTGGGTAATTTGTGTTAGCTGTATTTTATTAATTACCTTTTACGGAATTCTATCACTTATAACTTGCATGGATGTAGAAAAATTGATCGACACTAGTTGGCTGCTGGGTCCCACCCGAGGCGTAATGAATGAACGAATGAATGAAATATTATTTATTGTACATTAAAATTACAATGACAACACATAACAGTAGTGTAAGTATCACAGAGTAAGCCAATGTACAACAGGCGGCCTTAGAATAGAAACTTAAGAGTTGGAAAAACAAATATACGCGATTTAAATTCGGAAAAATAACTAGTTTAATTTCCAATAGGAAATAAAATTAAGGGAATGGAGCAAAAAACCCCGAATTAGTAGTTAAGGAAATATTCCTCAACACGTCGTTTGAAGGAATCAAGAGAAGGGGATCATCGTATTGATTCAGGGAGAGAATTCCAGAGCCGGATAGCAGATACAGAAAACGAGTTAGAGTAAAAATCGCAGATGTTTAGTATAAGTGTATCAGAAGACCGAAGAGGACGGCAGAGCGTAGAAGAGTGAAAAGTAAAACGTTCTTTAGGGTAAAGAGGCGTAATGGGATAGAACAAAGTAGTGTAAAGAAGGGAAAGTATGTGAAGGTGTCCACGCAGGTGGATGGGCAGCCATTTAAGTTGTGCTTGAAACCGGGAAACATGGTCAAACTTACGGAGTCCGAAAATAAATCTTGCACACATATTTTGGAGACGTATTGTTAAGGACAAACATATTGGCTTTACGAAATCGTTATACGAAATAACATCAGTACCTACATAATACTAAAAAAACCTACCTCAAAAGTCATTCATCCCCTAGCTTGCCATCCTTAGAGGTGGAATATTTTCTTCAAATTTAAATGGGACCACTACTAAGGTAACCTCTTTCCAACAAAAAATAATCAAAGAATCGGTTCACAAATGCCGTTAAAGAGAATGCCATAAAAAGAATCATCAAAATCGGTTCACAAATGAGTTATCGTGAAACATGCATACAAAAAAAATACAGTCGAATTGAGAACCTTCTCCTTTTTTTTAAAGTCTGTTAAAAAGCGAGAAGTTCGTCTTTCTATATGATAACAAGTGACGGCACGGACAAGTCAGGCGCCTGGTGCCGCCGCCCATAGCAGTAGCAGTCCCACTCGAGAGTTCAAAATCGCACTAACCCTTCAAAACCGGAACGCAATAATGGTCACATTACTGCTTGGCGGCAGAAATAGCTAAAGTGGTAGTACTTCTCTGGACAAAAGGGCTTTCGCAACTTCTTACTACTCTTTTCACAGCTTCCTACTCCCTTACTAGCACTAAATCTTCAAACTCTATATAAACCGCTCCTACAAGATATTCAATCTTAAACAATAGGTATTCATAACAACATAAACTAATGTTCATAGCAAAAATTTATGAAAAATGAATATTCATTTATTTCAAAGTTCATAATATTCATTGATTCCGTAAAAAGCGCGATTTTGAAAAAAATAGAGAGATACAGAAAAATTAAATAAAGTTTGACCTAGTGCCACGAAAAAATATACGTCAATTAAAAATTCAATCATATTCGTTGCAATGTGATTTTTCTTAAAATTTTATACGTAGCGCCCTTTGACCAGGTACTAATTATGTAATTCAAACTGTTACCCATCAAGTAACTGAAAAATAGTAAATTAATTTAGATTAAAAATTAAAATAGCAGTACAATAATAAAAAATAGTTAGTGCAGATCGCATAATTTTCGCTGTGCTTAACCTTACCATACGTCTTCTGGCTGCAAGACTGCCATATTTGCCAAATGCACTTCTAAAGGAATCGGATGCACACTCGACGTTCTCCATTTAACTCAGGTAAGCGACGTCACTACCGGGGCCAAACACCGCACGAGCTGAATCAAACTACGAGCAATATCTAACAAACGTGCCACGCTAGCACCATAAACCTGTTGCAAGCAAACTGCGAGCTCGCAGCAAACTCGCAAAACAAACAACTGAATTGCCTGCGTTTGAATATATTAGAAGTTGAGGATGCGCTAAAGCTTACTAGAGGGTAGATTGTGTATTTCTACCTGTTATGGTTATTTTTTGGGTATATGTTGTTTTAAAAGAGTATAATAAATATTATAGAAGGCAAACCTTCGAGTATGTTGCCATTAGGTATACCATAACCTCAGTACAGAGTACTAAAAAAACCGA
Source organism: Hyposmocoma kahamanoa (assembly GCF_003589595.1). Taxonomy (NCBI): domain Eukaryota; kingdom Metazoa; phylum Arthropoda; class Insecta; order Lepidoptera; family Cosmopterigidae; genus Hyposmocoma; species Hyposmocoma kahamanoa. The sequence continues at coordinate 10,221,999 of NW_020654289.1, forward strand.
CCTCAAAAGTCATTCATCCCCTAGTTTACCACCCTCAGAGGTGGAATATTTTCTTCAAATTTCAAATTTAATTGAGAACCTCCTTCTTTTTTAAAGTAGGTTAAAAATTTCTACTATTAATTTAATTTCTACTAAATTTCTATCTGCCAAACCTTCGACACTCTTCCCATTTATACCAATATTTCCACTAATTGTCTGTCAAACGTTTGAATGTGTTACCTTTTATACTAATATTTCTACTATTTTTCTGTCAAACCTTTGACAGTGTTGCCATTTAAACTACTATTTCTACTAATTATCTGTCAAACTTTTGACAGATAATTAGTAGATATAGTAGTTTATCAATAGTGAAGTTTATTAATAGTAGTTTATAATATGTAGTTGGTTTATCTGTCAAACTTTTGGCAGATAAACCAATGCAAACAGTAATACTAGTATTGTACTATGTTTTTTTATGGCAATACTGAGCCGGAAAGACAAAATCAAGACCAATTGATTGCCGTTAGCCTTACGCATTTAGTCTGTAGAGGCAAAGTACCTATAAATAAATATAATATTACCAACAAGGAAATGAGCAAAAATATTGTTTTTGTTTGTTGACTCGATCCTTCAACAGAACTACCCAAACTTAGTTTTGTAAACAAATTTATTTTATTATCCAACGTAACTGCCTTTACAACTCTCTAAAAGTTTCTAAATAAACAATTCACAGCTCATTTATTTGTTAAACACAGGTTATAAACAAGATAACATTTAACAAGCATAGATTCCCTGTGTCTGGTCAAACATTACGTATACAAACATTATGGAACATATATTGTACATTTACTCACAGGCACTGCAGACAAAACTAGGTATAAACATTTTTTTTATAATTTCACATATATACAATCACCAATAGAAGAATTGGTACGATTTTTGAGCATTCGAAACGCGTTTGATTCTATTTTATATATTGGCTGAAATTCAGGATTTAGACCCTTATTATTGTTGGGGAATTTATAGAACTAATTTCTTCTACTGGCAGCACTAACATTGTATCAATATTGATATGGAACGATATTGGGGTTCCAATAGTAACTTGCAGGCTTTATGAAGGGTCTAAAAGAATATTGTAAATTTATTATTGGACTTTTTCATATATTATTGTACTCCGGATATTTTGTACAAATATTGTGGTAAAGGAGAAAAAATAAACAATGTGTATAGTAGGAACATGATAAATAAACACAGATTTTATGAATATTTTGTTGTTATTGAATTCAATTGGATTCGAATCAGCGTGTGTCGTCTCAACGTAGCTACCGCCTTGCCAACTGAGCTACGGATCAAGCCAGCTGATCTTGCAAATTTCTTTATGTATATATATTACTTATTGCGGATCTTTGCGTTTTAATATTTGGTTTAAACTGCTTTTTTGCCATAGCGTCATCCATGAGAATTTTTGAAAAAGTGTCTTCTCCACACTTAAACTAATTTGATATATAAATGTGCAAGCGTAAAGCTTTGTGCGACTCTTTGGAAAATATCCACAACACAGGGGTGGAATTCAAGGCTACGTCTAGTCCTCCGATGATGGACAGGGGTAGGTGGAATTACATCTTGCTATTCCATCGCACACTCTCCGTTATATATCCGATAGAATACCGATAAGCGGGCGACTTTACGGCGGTATTCTGGTGTCACCTATAAACCTCTTGACACGGTGGTCAATTGAAACCACGGTGGCCAGTTGGTATACGGCAGAGCCATCCCATAGGTGGCAACGGTACTCCATACACGACCGGACTTGTGCTCGATACAGCTGAAGCATCTGTCCCGGTGTGAAGTAACGCCTCACCTTGGAAAAGATGTCAAGTTACATTTTTGGCCATGGTTTCAATGTATCTGCCGAAGTTCAAACTGAACGACATTCCATTCCAAGTAGCTGGAAACGGTCGGCTATCGGTGTGATCTATCACGAAAAGTCGGAGTCAGGTGAAAGGGACTCCATTTTGTGGAGATACGCCTGCGTTTTGCATTAAATTTGACAAGAGTGGCATCGCCTCAGTCGGAGACTGCCTTAAGTGTCAAATTCAAACGACTAACCATGACCACTCTCGACAAGCTGGATTTCTTCTCCACTGACCCTTGCATTGGTCAAGTACCTGTCCACAACTGTGCTATCGTTAGCATACCCAAAAGCACCTGGAATTAACATGTCATTGATAGCAGCAGAAAGAGAGTTGCGGACAGTACGAAACTCTGAGAAACTTTATCATGTCTATCTATCGCCCGATGTTCCGAAGAGTAGCCTTCTAAGACCACTCGAATCTAATGTTCACACAAAAATCCGAAATCCAATTGCAAAGGTCAGTGGGAAATCCATAAGAAAGAAGCTTGATTAAAAGGCTTGCGTGGCAGACCCTGTCAAAGTTTAGCTCAGGTAATAGGAAGCTCGTTTACATATGTAGACTTTTTTGTAATTTGTTTTCCATTTCTTTCTTTAACAATGCATCTAAATATTTGATTTGCTATATTCATTTCTGGAAGTTATAGTTTATTAGTGTTTTCAACTTATTTTTCTTGGCTCGTGCAATTTTCATTAAGCTCATAATCTGTTAGTACTCTGGATTTTTCCATATTATTTGTTGTGCTTAATTATTAATGAAGCAAATATCTACAACGTATTTGAATTATTTTTGAGATATTCGTGGTCATTAGCAAAAATGCACGCCGTAAATAATTCTGTTAAATTATTAAAATTATTTCACGGAATTTTGTAGTCAGTGAGCCTTTAATTTTAATAAGCTGCACACATCATTTACCTAGCACAAAGTCGTCCCTATGAAATGGCAGAGTCCATTTTAAATAGGATGACATTTAATTAAACTCCAATATTTTAACAGATGATAGCACTCACCAATATGAACAAATTTATATTTAATCGTATAGATATTAAAAATTTGTAAAAACAGCAGATTTTTCTTTTCGCGATTTGATAAGAGTTGTCATGGTAAAAAGTGAAATACTGTCACCCTGTATTATTCGGCCGAAGGTATATAGCCTTAATGACAATACTTTAAATAAAAGATAGTCCACCCTACAAGATTGGTTGCATCAGAGTATTAGAGAGGGTCAGCCGTAAAGCCAATTTGTTTGTCCCTAACAATATGCCTCGGGTGGGGACCAGCCAACTAGTGTCGACCAATTTCCTACATCCACGCAAGTTATAAGTGATAGAGTTCCGTAAAACATAATTAATAAATTACCAATCACATAAACAGCTAAAACAAATTATCTACAAGATACAAATAAAATATTAATCGAATGCCACAAGAAAAGGAAAACAAATCACGGCTCCAAATAGTTTTTTAGTAATAGTAGAACTCCTTGTTAAATAGCTCGTACAGAGAAGTGCTGCCACTAGAAATAGGTATATTTCTGCTACCAAGCAATAATGTGAGCATTACTGCGTTCCGATTTTGAAGGGTAAGTAATGGTGCTGGTGAAATTACAGATAATGGAACTTGTGTGGAAATTGGAACACGGGCGTATTGGCAGCGAAGATCTTAGTGGTACTGCAACTGCTACGGATAGGCGTGTCGCTTACCATCACGCATACGACTTGTTCGTCCCGCCACTTGGTATCATAAAAAAAGCACTTTAAAACCATATAAATTGACTAAGGAATCAATTTAGGAAACAAGTAAACAAGTCTACCGGCATATGTATTTCCCGAAAAGTACAATTTGGGGCTATTCAAGGCTAGAGTGAATAGGCATTTTTTAGGCAAACGCGTCCCATCGTCGGTCACATCGTCGCTTAACATCAGGTGAGATTGTGGCCAAGCGTGTGTCTATTATATATTAAAAAAAAAAACAAGTATTTTTATGTTGATCTAAGTGATCCGACGGTTAGCAATGTAGTTTAGATGACAGGTTTCGGGGTTTATTCTTGGTAGGAGCAATTTAGAAACGAACTTTCTTGTTATGGTACAGAGAATCCGATAATTTGAAACGGGATTTCGGGCTTGCGTAATTTAGAAACCATTTTAACGAGACATTAAGAAACCACAACCCATTAATATCTAGAGAATGCCTGTACAATATCACAGGATATGTAGTTAGTGTCTATAATAATAGAAGTTAGCGAGACTATACTTTTAAATCACCTAATTCTTCTGCGTAAAAAAACCTCACCAGTTCAGTTACAGTTGCTCATTTTTACGATAAATTTGTTTTCCGTAAGGGCACTTTCAAATCAGATGCTTATAGAAGCGTTGGAGTGGTACCACAGTGACTAATACCAATTTTCATATAATATTTAGAAGCGCAATTGCAGCGCCACAGTCGTGACAGAGAACCTGCAAAATTTTGGATTTCAACTGAATTCCTGCAGTTATTAAATTCACATTTGTCCTAAAATTTGAAAATTGCCCAGCAATTTAACGACGCGCCACGCCGCCCGTTGCCCCGTCAGTCGCCATCGGGCGCTTGATGTTGCTGAATTTGCTTTGCTTTGTGTCAAATTTTCTCCGACTGTTCTTATTGTATTTATATTAATTGTCAGCGCGCGGGTTGCGGGACGCGAGAGACGGTCCTCCACACCTCACCTCCTATAATATAGGCTCGTGTTGAAATCAACACCACGCCTTAATGAAATAAAAATTACTGAAGCGCTACAGACTCGTGACTGCCGCCATGCGACTGCAACGGTCCTATAAGCTTCTAATTTGAAGGCCCTTAAGAGTAGTATAATGGAGCTAACACATTATTCCAAATAAAATTTGCTTATTTAAGAAATAAAGCATTTTTGCAAGCAGTTTGCGTTTGAGTTTAATGTTATTAAGGAATATACAATTTCCTCGTCGCTCAAGCCTCTTCTTTAGACCTTTACGTTAAGCTTCTCCAAGCCTGAAATTAAATCGGCCGTGTGATTTACATTTTAATATGGTAAGGGACCCACCTGTCGTAAAATCAAATTTACGGTATTGACGTTAGCCGTTCATTTCATCGTAAACTTCTATCGTGTTCCGCCCAATTTTTATAGTGATTGAATTGACTTATCAATGCAGTGGGGGGAATCATTCGCACTTTTACTCCGAATGAATAACTTAGCTCAACTTTTCGCTTTTTACGACCAGTAACTTTAAATGTAATTCGTTGTTTTACGGCTTAGAGAATGTACATGTATTGTAATATCGTATACCGGCACTCTATATTTGTCTTGCACTTTTATTTTTTATTTATTTATTATATTAGGCACATCAACATCATTACGTATTTGACAATCAACAACGACTAGACATAAGGCTAGGACTGATACACGTGAAAATTACAGACGTACATAGCATTTGCTGGCTGTTTACCTATACACTGCCTCCGTGGCCGAACGGAGGCCCCAGGTTCGATTAGAGACTCGACGGGAGAAATATTTGTATGGACTACATTTATTTCTCTCGTGAGTTTGGGTGTAATTTGTGGTTGTCTATGTGTGTATCCATGGCACCTGCGACTCAGGATTACCCTGTTGCGGGGCTGTGTTGAGTGTGTGCGTTATTATTATTACTGCACTGTGTACATTCAATTTCACGACAACAACGCTGACATAATTACACAATGGTGTTAAAAATAATTTACAATGATAATATATATTTTACATAAATTGAAATTAAAAACAAAAGCGGCACTTATTACTTCAGGAGCCTGTTCACGAACTTACAATTTTGCTAGTTCATTAGCTACTTATTACAAGTACTAGTAAATTCTGTTTCACAAATAAAAATATTACGCTTGTAGCTAGTAGTAGGTAAATAATACTAGTTTAAATTGGTTGTGTACTAGTACATGTTAATTTCATAGTTCATGCGACAGATGTCAAAAAATTGGCGAGAACAATTTCCAAAAAAAAAATTGCTGCTTTATGGGCCATATGAAATGAGAAATCGATTTTATTTGGTAGTTTCCAGGTGGAAATACTCGACGACGTCGTATTATTCCAAATTTTTCTTCACTTTCTGAACATGACGACATCTTTTTCTAAGTGACGACTTTGATCAAATTTTCATATAAGTCGCCTGCGACTGGTAGGAATACTCTTGTAGTACATGAGTATATTCGACCAGCTTTCCATGAAACAGAATACACTTTACAATGGTAATAATTGACAAGTAAATACTACCTTGCAACTAGTAACTAATAATGTATCATCATAACGTCGTGAAACGCACATCAGTAGAATGGTACACAATAATAGTCCATGGGCTAGTAGTACTAGACTAATAAGTTTCGTAAAACAGGGCCCTGCTCACACACTATATATTTTTTCAAATTAATATCATGAAAAGCCATAGTGTAGCCTAATGGTTACCGCCTCATCAGGGCTCATACCTCTTTGTTACTCGGAATTTATATGAAAACTTCAATTTGAAATTTACCAAGAGTTTTTCTGTGAAGGAAGATATCGTGATCAAACCTGCACGTTGAAGAAGGGTAACAGAACGGAAAACGTGTGAAGTCCCTAACCCGTATTTCGCCAGCGTGGCGGACTATTGCCTAAACCTTTGCCTGAGAGGACACCCGTACGATATCGTGCTCATTTAATAACAGTGTTAATAATAATAATTTTCCTGATCTCAAAATATAATAGTATTAATATTAATAATTCTAATACAGAATAGAATTATTTCTATCATATTCTCCATATACTCTGAAAACCAGAGCAATGGAATTCCTTCTAAGGCATTGCCCAGAACATTCAGGTCAAAACCAATTCAGAAAAATTATTTCCCAATTGATCCAGTAATTAAAACCGGATACTCCTCATCTAGCGCCCACAGAGTATACCTTCACGCCACCAAGATCAGTCGTTCGATTTTCTTAAAAAAAAATCTTGTTAGGTTATATATCGAAAAAAAGGCCAACTTAAAAGAAGAACCAAAAATAAACGAACGCGCATGAAGAGACTGATGATAGGAGTAAAGAAGGCGAAGGAGCCTACACTGGTGGGAGCCAGGCGTAATGGTATACATGTATATCGAAAAGCAAAAAAAAAAATATTGACCCCATTTTTGCTGAAACTATACAGCATAATACTGCAGAAAGAAATGTTGTACATTGACAGATCCTGCACAATTATCAAGCGGTGTTTTTTAGGTGGTAAACTGAACAACTCCAAAATACACAGAAATTAAGTCGATATCCTAAATTGTATGTGCTGGACCATTTGAAACTCTAAAGTAGAGTGAAGAATTTATGCAAAGTATATCCGTTCGACACTTATCACGTTGATACCTTCAAAGAACACTACGTCAACATAATTTTTCGACCTGTTCTGTTTTTGATTTTGGTTTTTGTTTCTTTATTTCTTGTTCACAAAAATTGGGGAGCATAATATCAGTAAATAAATATGACTGTTTACAAAAATATATGACCAAAAATAAAGTTAGCGTAATGTTCATTGGAAGTATCGATGTTATCACTTGCCATGCTGTATCATACAACATGTGACATATCGTAGTTGAAAATTTTGTTTCATACTGAATTCATTCAATATTTTCTATCCTTGGTATAACAAAGCTTCATGTAATCATACGTCAAAAGTGCTTATATGACATGAAAGTAAAAATAATACAAAGTACATAAAATAAATACTGGCGAAATTTTATAACTCTTCTATTTAAGCATAAAAACTTATGGACTAATTTTGTGGTCGAAGAATCTTTAAAACTCTCTTCTGAAATGTTATTATTTTTTTACCCTACTGCGGGAGTGTTGTGTTTTTCAAGTGTATGTATTTATGTTCATTTCTTTTTCACACTGTACAGTCTAAATGGTTTGATTTTGACATATGAGGAGTCGTTAGATTCATCTTGATTGTGGGAGTGTCATAGACTATAAAAATAATCAAAATAGTTAGGGGGGGGAATATTTTGTTATCTTTCCAGCTAAATATTTTTGCAGTCGGGTTTTTGTTTTTTTCAAATAGTTTTTAGACTTGTTTATGATACCTAATGACGGAACGAACAAGTCGTGTGCTATGTAGTAACAGTTGTAGAGTCACTCAGAGCTTTAAATCACAAAGATCTTAAGGGCACTGCCACTGCTACCGTCTGCGAACGTCAGAGACGTTTGTTGATAAGTCCCATGTGCCTGTAATTTCACCAGCACCCTTCACTACCTGAACGCAGAAATAGATAAGGTGGCAGTACTTTCCTGTCGGAACTCTTTTGCAAGGAGCTCTAATGCTACTTAAATATAATAATATACTAAATAATTTTGTACATGTGGTCTTATTACCCGAAGAATGCGAATTATTTGTTAATATTTTCTTTTTCCTACGTGTTCTATATGTAGTATAACATGTTAATGACGAGCAGCAAGCGAAGTTTTCTTGGCATCCGTCCACAGTGACATTTTCACCATCCTATTAAGGTGCACGATCTATGAACGCAAATACTCTACCGTTCCTCCAGCGATACTATATAAATTTAGAACTAGCATTAAGAGTCGATTACCTCAGCTTGAATTCAAATTTTTCCCTTACTAATACGGTTAATTTTGCTTGGGTCGAGCGGCACTGGCTTTATTTCGGAATTTATTTTTTTCCAAACGAAATTAAAGCTATTTGAAAAATGTATATCGTATACGATACGTGTTCTACTTAGTTTAGTTAAAATAAAAAAAAACATGCGGAATAACCCAAACCCATTTGAGGTTGTATCGATTGTTAAAATACTATTTTACATGTCATGACGAAGCTTACATTTTGAATTTCGATGTGTCACCTGAGATAATTGAAGTCAAAGGTCGGCACTTTAAATACACGGAAAATATAATAGTATAGCCTGGTTTACACTGAGCTAATAAAATATTATATAAGAGTGAACAATACATACGTAGATATTTATTTTGAAAGGTATCCATCAATACCTGTCGTCGAAAAATAATCTATCAAACATTTTTATCCTGTCGTTCTCAAAACAAAAACCTAGCGAAATATTTGGGAAAAACTGACTAGAATGGATGATATATAACCGACATTAGGGTGTCCGCACTACGTCGCAAAATAAACTATGTTCCATTATGGGAACGAGAGTTTAAGTCTGCGGCGAATGTTCCGATACGACTCGTCAGCAAGGGAAAACACCTACGGATTCATTGAACTAGGTAAAGTTAGATGTGGCTATATTTTTTCTTACAAAAATGGAGGAAGTGTACGTGGATAGACTAAAATAATTGTAGGTGATTTAAAGAGTAGTGATGGTATATTTTGTATCAGAAGTTCTTATAAAGCATTTTCCGTCTGAACTCGAATATTGCTCCGCCTTCATATTTCGTAGCACTGATGTATTTGGTATCTGATAGATGATATGATAAGGACAGCTTAGCAAGCGACCTCCATATAAACAAACTTTGATCTTAATATTGGATATTAAATAATATTATCTTTATTTTTATTTATTGTACATAAAAAAATAGAAACACACGTTACATGGCATGGATTACAACTAAACAGGTTTTGTACAACAGTGTCTAAGTGGAGGTGATTCTTCCACCCCTGACTGAGGTAGTAGCTTGTGACTCAGGGCTTAGAATTCATCGACGTATAGTGTCAAACAAAATATCTTTCGGACAGCGTAACATCACTTTTAAACAACAATGTAATTGGAAAAAAACATTTGACGTGCTAAAAAGAAAAACTTTAAAACACATTCTGGAGATTTGTAACACAGGTCTAGTTACCTAGTATGAACTCCAGACTCTCGCTTAAGGTAGCTAACTTTAGTCATTATTAAGTCTTGTTTAACATATAATTATAATGTACAATCTTCCTTATGTGAGAGTGAATAAATAAATTATTAAATAAAATAAACGTAAAACGTGATGCGATTTCGGAATTAAAAGGATCAAAAAAATGAAAATGGAAACCAAGTAAAAATAAAAATTAAAAAATTGTCTGATCTATCGTTAAGATTTCTATATAATGTAATTTATTACAAGAAGGATCGTCATTTTCCACCACAAGAGCCAAATTTTGTGATTAATTTTCCACTACAAAAACGCATTTCCAAAGATTGACAGTTATTTTTATTGTTCGGTATCTTTATAGAATAATATATTTTGTGACACGGATATTTTTGGTACCACATTGAACAGATTTAAAGTAAGTATCCACAACAAATTATTTAATGTAATAATGATACGGTTTAGTGGTCGGCGGCGGTCTAGGGAAAGTCTGCTTGCGAAGCCTGTGGTCGCAAGTTCACATATCGGTTAGTTAGTTTTGTTTTTTTTCTTAAGTTTTATGCACATATTTGTTTATAATATTTTAACCATTCAGTTTTGGTTAAAAAATGCGTTTCTTTACGTTATGTATTTATGCCATTTTAGCGTATGTAGTCAACATTTAAAATGTAATATTTGGTATCATCATTATTTTTTGCTAGTACCCAGTTGGATACTAGCAAAAAATAATGAATTATAATAAAACAAATAGTCCTGTCAGACCGAAGGAATTTTTATTTATAATAATAATTATAATAAACTAGTGGAATCATTTCACAAAAATAAATGGAATATCACAGTAGTAAAACAATAAATATTAAAATAATGTTTGATTATATTTAATAATATAGCTAGCAAATTATTTGAATGAACTTCAAATTAAGTAAAATAAAACACGGCAGCGCGACCCTGTAAGAACATTCTTTTAAAGATACGACCAAACCAATAACTAAAATCCGCTCCTCAAAGCTGCTTCATCGTCAATGTCCAGAATAAACACGGTCGCATTATTCATGAAGCTATTTATTTGTATTGCTTACTTACCTTCCGCCGTGGTTTTGCACTCTACGAGTATTGCTTGGACCATAAAATCTTAGTTTGGGATAACCAAGCACAAGATTATGCGTTTCTCACCGAATATTGTTTTTGCCTTAATGAAATGTTCTGTAAATAATTAGAAAATGTGCCAGACAATCGAATTATAACAATAGTAACCATAATCACTACTGCGTCAAGCGTTACCGACGACGTTAGTATACGTGTCACGGCTTCATTACTCCACAAAGTCGACGGATATTGTTTCACCCGTATGTACATACGTCAATGCTAGCCTGAGGAATATTAATATTCGTTTGTGGTAATAGTACTATAGCATAGGAACGTAGCTTGGGCTTGCGTAGCGAGAAGTACTTTATAAATATAAACGCCTATTATATCATAATTATAATTTTATACGTATATGCAATTTCACAGCTTTGTCCACAACTCCTAGATGTCTGTTTGACATCAACACTCTATAATTCTTACAATTCTAAATACAAAACCTAAGCTGCCTGTACTACATCCCTTTTCCTCATTACTGAAGGGGTGAATATCCCTTATATAGGTAGGGCACTAACCTATGATAGGCAACATAAATGTGTGATCAGCCTTTAATATAGGCTAGCCACAGACTGCTCGGGAGCTATCACTTACTAACAAACAAAACCACCGAGAGGTTGTGGCTTTAATCTGCCAAAAACCTACCTAAAAGGACAAACTATCCGCTCACGCGATACATGCAGCCGTAGACGCATACCACACCTAGAGGTGCCGGTG